>NC_067402.1:16518066-16872233 GCF_016432865.1 Antechinus flavipes
CTTACTTGTCTAGTGACCCATGACAGCTTAGATATGTAATTGCTGTTATAGATTACCTCATGGCTATCACTCAATAATTAGGGAGGTTTTTTTTTTAAATGGGGAATGCTAATTAGGAAAAGTTATCAACTCTGGGCAGTTAACTTAATTGGGATCATGATGGTGCTTTCATTTTGGAACGGCCACAGCATGGTGCTCCCTGTGATTTGTACGGCTTTTTGGTGGCTGTTTCCAGAGTGATTAGGAAGGTTATGGACTGACAGTAAAGAAACAGCAAAAAGGGACCTCACATGCAATCCATTCTTCCTTTCATCCTCTACTAATGATCAAGTAGTCTTTCTGGAGCTCCATCCAGGAGGATAAGAATCAGTCAGTCAACAAGCATTCATTAAAAGCATTTACTCTGTACTTTGCCAAGTGTTGGTGATTCAAAGAAAGGTGAAAATAGTCCCTCCTCTGAGCAAAATCCACCCAGATAGAGCCCCTGAATCCCAAAGGGGCATGGAAAACCAGTCTTCCCCCTAACTCTTCCACCCTAACTAGCACAGATGAAAACTTCCCTTTTGCAATCCTCTTGCCTATTAGGAGACTTGTCACAAACAAAGGCTATTAGGCAATATCTTTTTTTTTTCTTCCATGAAAAATAATTACTGACTGGCTCTTGAGAGGATCAGCATCCAAGACTCCCTGAAGACCACCATCTGACTGTGGCCTTTGTTTCAAGTTCAGGATTTCAATTCTCACAAGGCCGGAGAATTTTTTGTGGTAGAAACAAGATTGCTTTTTGGAGGGACACACAGAGAGTTGGAAGGTTCTTGAGTTTTATAAGGCAAACAGCCCTTGCAAGCATTGCTCTAAGCCTTGCTCTTGTGCCCGCTACGGAGCTGACCCGGGGACCTGGAGGGGGTAGTGCCAGAAGGATATGAGCTCTGGGAAGTCTTACCCAGCCTTCCAAGGCTGGAAGATGGTGCCTGCTGATGGCTTGTGCATCTGCCATTGGGGGCTAGCCCAACTAAGCTTAAGAACTCTCCCCACCATCTCGTTTCAAGGGGATGGCCACAGCGCTTCTTGAAAACCATCTGCCTACTTAGAGAGGGATTGTTGGGGGGCAGAGCCATAACTAAGACAACTGGGGCTTCTCTCCAGGCTATTAGAGTTACTGGGGCACCAAACTCTGAGGGCACATATAACACTTGCAGTCCTGTGGCCAAGTAGAGACAGAGATGAATGCCTAATTAGCAAGAATAACTTTACAAGAGGAAGCTACCAGATGGTAGGATCATATCTTTAGAGTAGGGCTTCTTAACTTGGAGTCCAAAGACCCGTGATGTTTTTGTGCATAGATTTCAGAGTTCTGTGAATTTGGATAAGAAAAAAAAAACATTATAACTTTATTTTCATTGTCCAGTAAATGAAATTTTGCATTTCCTTCTATTATGAATTAAACTCTCTCTCTCTCTCTCTCTCTCTCTCTCTCTCTCTCTCTCTCTCTCTCTCTCTCTCTCTCATACACACACACACACACACACACACAATTTTGAAAAGTGGTTGCCAGACTGCTGAAGGGGTCTAGGGAATTAAAAAAAAATCTAATCTTAAGCTAGACCAGACCTCAGAGGCTTGTGGGAAGTATCAGCTTCCCCAAGGATGATTCAGTAGATGGTCACCGTCATATAGATTATAAATATCAGATTTATATCAATATCAGATCCTCAGATTGTAGACAGTTCCTTCTTCCCTCCACATGGGCCTCCCCAGGAGAGGCCTTCCACTGGCAAGTCAGGGTCTTCCCCCCATCAAGATAAATTCCCTCCAACTTCCCCTTCCTCTCTCCTGCCCCCTCCCTGATTCATTTCCTCTGGGTGTCGTTTGTGGTACCTGCCCCAAGCACAAATATTCCTCATTACCAGCAGTACCATACTCATGCTGGAAGCACCAACATAGTGATGTGCACTCCCTTTCTCACAGCCTTAATGGGGGCATTTCTGCCCCTGGGCCAGTATCACCAAATAACAGAGCTTTGAAGTATTAAAAACCACAAAATGAGATTCCTTGTGTTTGGGAGCAAGGAGGAAGAGAGTAATGATTTTTATTGTCTCTTTCAGGAAGCTTAAAGTCTTTGAGTAAACTATTAAATTGGTGACCTACAGGGCAGCTGGAGGTTGCAGACTGGGGTACAGTGAACTTTGTCTCAAGTATTGATTGATTCCATTTAAATTAATTTTAAATTAAATTAAAACATTGACTCAATTTAAAAAGCTTTTATTAAATACCTACCATGTGCCAAAGACACAAAGGGTGAATAATAAAGTAAAGTGGTCCTTGCCTCCTGGAGCTTGCGTTCCACACTAAAGTAAGCATGGACAAATTCCCCTAGATGCATGATTATATGGCGACCATCAGTGTGGACCTCATTTTCTACTCAAAATTATCCTTTACACGAGTCGTTTACATCACCTTAGGTCTGTTGAAATTCCACTTGGGAAACTTGGGGACAGGAAAGTTGTGAGAAAGACCATAGAAATGATACATGTATAACCTAGATGGATGATCTCTCTGTTCTTTAATTGCTACAGGTTCATCTTCCTTCAGAATTCCCATCCCAGATTCTAAGGCAATCTTATATATGTTCTAATAGTTCCATATAAATGAACATAAATGCACACACTCAATAATTAATCCATTAGTTTTAAGATTTCTACCCAATTTATTAAATAAACCAGAAAAAATTCAACCCCCTCACCAGGTTTTCCCCTTTTCTCTCTTCATCAACTGCTTCCAGATTCCTAAACAAATAAGGCAGCCATATTTACTGGGAGAGGTGGTATGCAAATATTTTTAAATTCCTCTTTTTCTCAAGCTGGTTTAACTCTGAAAGCTTCGTTAGAAGAATATGCTAATATGTAATTAGACCATTCTTGCATCATGCCATATGGTACACTGGAAACATAAAATACTGTGTTCCATTATGTGGGCTGGGTCGTCTGATGAAGGAGAGCCCCTGGGAAAAGAGAGTCTCTCCTTCCACCCACACTTTATATGCCAGCTCCTATTATTAGGTACCGTTCTTTTTGATGGGGCCTGACAGCTTTTGGTTAATGGGACCCCATTTGGAAAACCATTGTAGACAATGTATTACCTCCAATATCCAGTCGGTCAGAGATAAACTCACATTAACTCTATTTGGTTAATTTTTCCTCTCAAGTGATCCTAATATTTCTAAATAATTAAATGGTGATCTGGCCCCCATAGCAGTAACGGGTATGTTTAAAAATAACAAATTAATTAGATGATGCTCCATGTTCAGCAAAGATTTTTTTCTTTGAGAACGAATGAGGGGGGTGAACAGATAATCTGCTGGGGTCAGACTTGTTCTAGGCTACTTTAATAGGCAAGTTAGCCTTAAGGGGAATGCACTAGAGGCGGAAAGAGAGCAGCTTCCATGTTTGCACATGGGCAATACCGAAGGGAGCATGTCGATGAATGCCGAACCCTGGCAACGGAGCTCAGGCTCGGTTCTAAACACCCCCTGAAAGCACCACTGTCCACATCAGTTGCATTTTAGAACTTACAAAGGGAAATCATTAAAGATTTTTTGAACAGATATGGAGAAAGCACCGTTTTAGGGACTTTAGTTGGCAGTGACATGCAGAATGAAGTAAAAGTAACAGTATTTATAGCATATATATATTTTTTAGCATATTCTTCCAATGAAGTCTTCAGAGTGAAATGAGCTTGAAAAAGAGAGGAATTTAAAAATATTTGCATAAAAATATGACCTCTCCCAGTAAATATTGTTGCCTTATTTGTTTATTTTTGCAGGCAGAAGCCAGTGGGTCAATCACAAAGGATATTTGTGGGGAATGACAGGTCAACTGTTGCTTCTCCCTCTCTTTGTATTCTTTTTCTTTTCTTTTCTTTTCTTTTTTTTTTTTTTAGCTGAGGATTGTTGGAATGGCTAAATCAGGTCACCCAGGATTGTGCTTTTCCATGAGAAAAAGAGCCTCTCCTCTTCCTTTCTCATATACTAATTCTGTTTCATAATAGATCTGATAGCATTTCCTCTTTTTTACTTGAGTTTTTTCTAGTTCACTTGTTTTCTCCATGTCTCAAAAAGATGCTCTGGCATAATTCTGGGAGAAAATGTGGAATTCACAAATTAAGCGCTTGGAGTTTGGGAGTTCTTGTAATTGTCACTAAACTTGGTCCACTATGATATTTTCCCTCATGAGCTGCCTAAGTTGTTCCTGAAAAAGAAGATGATTCATTTTATTTCAAATCAACAAGCATTTATTGGTTGGTTGGCTGATTGTGGTCCTTCATTCTCAAAGAGGAGCAAAATGACATCACTATATTAGAGTCACATTATAGTGTATCCATCGATGGCTGATCAGACCAATATTAGCTTGGAGTGCTCTGCCACAGGTCAGGCACAAAGAGTCGACATGAACATCTGGGGTGGGTGGATTCTCTAACTTTGAGCATCTTGTGTTTCTTCCAAGCTATTTCAAATCTGCTTTGTTCATGGAGCACAGCCCCTTCTCTGAGGAGGGCACAGCATGCGGGATGGTCCTATGCTAGGGTCTTCCATGTCATACAATCAATTCTAAAGTTCTTAAAAGAGACCTTGAGAGTGTCCTCGTATCTCTTTTTCTGACCACCTTGTGAGCGCTTGTCCTATGTGAGTTCTCCATAAAATAATTTTCAAGTCAAAAAGCATTCATTAATTTTCTACTGGATCCCAGACATGATGTTAGGTGCTGGGGATTCTCAAAGCCCCAATCCTCAGGGAGTTTGTGTTGGGGAGTGGAAAAGGACTGTTGAAAATAGAGCCCAGAGAAGCAATACATTGGGAAAACATTTTTACATTTAAGGGTTCTGATAAAGGCCTCATTTCTAAAATATATAGAAAATTGACTCAAATTTATAAGAATTCAAGCCATTTTCCAACTGATAAATGGTCAAAGGATTCAAACATATAATTTTCAATGAAGAAATTGAAACCATTTCTAGTCAAATGAAAAAATTCTTGGAGCAGCTAGGTGGTGCAGCCCTGAAGTTAGGAGGACCTGAGTTCAAATCTGATCTCAGACACTTAACACTTACTATCTGTGTGACCTCAGGCAAGTCACTTAACCCCAACTGCCTCAGCCAAAAAAAAATTCTTTAAAGCATTATTGATCAAAGAAATACTAATTAAGACAACTCTGAGATACCACTACACACCTGTCAGATTGGCTAAAATGACAGGAAAAGATAATAACGAATGTTGGATGGGATGTGGGAAAACTGGGACACTACTACATTGTTGGTGGAATTGTGAACGCATCCAGCCATTCTGGAAAGCGATTTGGAATTATGCCCAAAGAGCTATCAAACTGTGCATCCCCTTTGATCCAGCAGCATTTCTACTGGACTTATATCCCAGAGAGCTCTTAAAGCAGGGAAAGGGGCCCATATGTGCAAGAATATTTGTGGCTGCCCTGTTTGTAGTGGCAAGAAACTGGAAACTGAATGGATGCCCATCAGTTGGGGAATGGCTGAATAAATTATGATATATGAATGTTATGGAATATTATTGTTCTAGGAGAAACAACAACAAAATGATTTCATAAAGACCTGGAGAAACTCACATGAACTGATGCTGAGGGAAATGAGCAGAACCAGGAGATCATTATACATGGCAACATCAATATTATATAACTATCAATTCTGATGGATGCAGCTCTTTCCAACAATGAGGTGATCGATGCCAGTTCCAATGATCTTGTGATGAAGAGAGCCATCTGCACCCAGAGAGAGGACTGTGGGAACTGAATGTGAATCACAACAGGACATTCTCATTCTTTTTGTTGTTTGCTAGCATTTTGTTTTCTTACTCATTTTCTTTCCTTTTTGATCTGATTTTTCTTGTGCAACAAGAGAATTGTATAAATATGTTTACACATATTGGATTTAACATATATTTTAACATGCTTAACATATACTGGATTGCTTGCCATCTAGGGGAGGGAGTGAGAGGAAGGAGGGGAAACACAAGACTATGCAAGGGTCATATGTTTTAAAAATAAAAAGCTTTAAAAAGAAAAAAGAAAATAGACCTCAGAATGATCACTGGGACTATATCACCATTGTTTTAATAAAGACAGACTATAAACTCTAGACTAAAGCCTAATAGGAACTGAAAATAGAAGAAATCTTAGAGGCATATCTAACTCAAAGAAGTTGCTGTTGTTTGTTCATGTTCAACTCTTTGGACCATAACATAGCAGGCCCTTCTATCCTCGACTATATTCCAGAGTCTGTCCAAGTTCATGTTTGTTGCTTCATTTCATCCTTTGCCATCCCCCCTCCTTTTTTTGCTTTAATCTTTCTTATCATCAAGGTCTTTTCCAATAAAGTTCAATGAAATAATAAAATCCAAGTTATTTATTCTTCATCTGATTCTTTCTTCTAGAGCTTTCATTTCAGTTTTTCCCTCTTTCTTCATTTCTTCTAGGTATTAATGTAATCTCTGTGGAAAATCCATTTTTTCCCTTTAAAAATCTGCTTGCAGTTGCACAGAGCTACCTTTTTCTCTAGGTTGGATTTTGGGGGATTTCTAAATGTAAAATACATTTTTATGTTAGTCATTGTCTTCTTTTGTTTGATCTCTAGTTATCCTCTTTGGTTTCCTTTATAATTTTCTAGTTCCTCAGTTGGGGTTTTGTGCCAGGGTCATGCTCTCCCTACTGCTGCCTTTTTACTTGGAATGGTGGGTTTGTCTCTGATCTCACCTTGGACCACTTGCCTTCTTTCTGTGACCTCTGTCTCTCTGAATAAGACTCCCATGAGCGTTTTAGGTTCAGTGTTAGGTCTTCAAGGCTTTTTACAGCATTTTAGATCAGGGTTCTAGGCACTTCAGAGACACTTGGTACCTGGCTATGGGTCTAGGTTTTGTTGTGCTCCATTGGCCACTGATTTCTTCCTTTCCTTGGAGCTTCCAATTTTTTTCCCTGCTGGTTTTACAAGTAATTTAGGACTCTTTGATAATTTTGGGATTTCCTTCTTAATTCTCATTCCATATTCATAGGTAACCACATATGTTCTAACATTTCCAATTAAATGAACAGAAATACAAAATCTTTCTCATTGATTAATAAATTTAATAAATCTTTGATAAGTTTCACAGAATTACTAAGAAATATTGAAGGGAGAGCTGGAAATTTCTGCTTTGCATTCCTATGGGTAAATTCAACTCATTCATTTCCTTATACTTAATTTGATTTTCATGACAATTCCTGTTTCTGAGAGAATTTTGAACAGGGTTATTTTGGATTGAGACAGAGTTTATGGTGTGAGACAGTATGATTTGAGATTCCCTTAAAAATCTTACCATCCCCCTAAATCCCCTCTGTTTCTCTCCTAGTCAGCCCATAGTATGAATCATTTGGCTAAGTTAAATAACAAAGTCAAAGTCACTGCCTTTAGGAAGTTGCTATAAAATATATTGCATTAAGAAGTACATTATTTTTCATATTTTGTAAGCCTCTTGAGGGCAGCAACTATTTCATTTTATGTATTTGTATTTTTAGAGCTTAGCACAGGATTTGACACTTAATATATGCTACTTAGTTAATACTTGTTGATTATAATCCTAAAAGGGATATTGAGTATATCCACCTCTGAGTTTATACCATGACCGCTCCATCTTACATCTCTTTTTCAACTTAGTCCATTGTTCAGTTTTTTTTAGTCCCTTCAGATTCTTCCTGATCCCATTGGGGTTTTCTTGGCAAAAAAAAAGAAACATAAAACAAAAAACTGGAGTGGTTTGCCATTTTCCTCCTCAGCTTATTTTACAGATAGGGAAACTGAGGCAAACAGGATTAAACAATTTGCTTGGAGTCACATAGCTAGTAAGTGTCTGGAGCCAAATTTAAACTTTTAAAAGCCATTACTCTAACCACTGTACCATCTACCTTCCCACTTATTCCATTAGATACAAGGGAAAAAATGCTATTGCACGTACTTTCTACTCTTTTGATGCAAAAAGTTCCTGCTATCAGGAAAAACCTTGACTATGCAACATTTTAGACTTCATTTATTCAGATGCTGTCGGAAGCTGTCAAATGCGTTGTAGAGACAAGGAGAGTTGATGGATAGGTCTTTCTTGGGCAATAGCCGATAAGCGGAACGTTGGAATGTGGAGAAAAGTAGATACTGCCTGCATTGGAAACCACTAACATAAATGGGAAAATGGAGAAAGAAGGAAATTGACAGAATTGATGAAGAAGGTTTAAAGCTCTCTTTTTGCGCTTCTGATAAGGCAAAGATCTGACCTCAAGATGGCCCATGAGACCCTTCTTAGAGGAAATAGAAAACTTATGTGCCATTTCTGGTGTCTAAAGAGAAAGTGAATAGGAAAGTGCGTCCCAACTTTTTCCAGCTGGAAAAATATAAAGATCTTTGGAAGGCGTCCACATTATAGCCATTGCCTTCATGCTGTAAAACTTGCTGGAGCTAAATCACGATAAAAATGGCAATGTGTCTTGTGCTTGGAGATTCAATAACTTTGATGATCTCTAAGGTCTTTAGCCAGCATGTTGAGTGCAACTGGAATAGGGAGATTGTCAATGAGTACCTATGTCATAGAGGCACAGTGGTTAGAGAGTTGGACCCTGAACCAGGAAATCTGGGTTCAAGTCTATCCTCTGACACATAATGGTTGTATGACCCTGTCTAAATTATCTGACCACTCAGTGACCCTGAGAAGTCACTTAACCTTTCAACTCTAAGTTTCAGAGGAAGTGCTGACCTATTGTAGTAGAAGGAGTTCCCTATGGGGAAGATCCAGTCTTCATCTCCATCTCTATTATGTCCCAGTATTATGGTTGCTAAGGAATATAATGAACAGAATTCTGGGCCTGGAATCAAAGACCTGAGTTCAAATCCAGTAACATACTAAATGTGACTGAAGTCAAATCGATTCTGTTTGCCTCAGTTTCTTCATCTGTAAAATGGGGAAGTAACACACCTACTTCCCAGGGTCAAAGGAGATAATATTTATCTCCTTAGCACAGTGGCCATCATAGAATAAACACTATCTAAATGATAGCTATTTATTATTATTATTATTAATTGTTATTCAGCAGTGTATCTGGTGTTAAAAATACAAAGACAACATTGTAAACTGACCTTGCCCTCCAAGAACTTATATTCTACTAGCTATTTATTATTATTGTTATTGTTTTTTCCATAGTTTTTTTATTTACAAGTTATATGTATGGGTAATTTTACAGCATTGACAATTGCCAAATGGTTTGTTCCAATTTTTCCCCTCCTTCCCCCTACCTCCTCCCCCAGATAGCAGGATGACCAGTAGATGTTAAATATATTAAAGTGTAAATTAGAGACACAATAAGTATATTATTAATTGTTATTCAGCAGTGTATTGGGTGATAAAAATACAAAGACAACATTGTAAACTGACCTTGCCCTCAAAGAATTTATATTCTACTGGGGAGAAATAATATGTACCCAGAGAAGTAAATGGGCCACAAAGTTAAAAGTTATTTTTTGCCGTGGGGGTTAAAAACCAGGAAAGGCCTCATGAAGGAGGTGGCACTTGGTCTCAGCTCAATTAAGTGGAGGGATCCATGGGACAGAGAGGGAGAAGCATGGACACCCTCCATGGGTGCAAAGGCATGGAAATAAGAGCTAGACATCTTGGCTGGGGAGGAGCAAAGTAGAGCAGTGTGTCGGGAACATGGGAGTCATACGAACCAAGCCTCTAAGCTCCAGAGAATTTGGATTGGACTTCGGGGAAGGCGTTTCTCTCTGACCGACCCCGTCTGCATGATGCTGCAGGGGAAGTTCCAGCCACTAAATGTCATCATCCTTTTAGGCTTGTTTTCGATGCCCACCAAGTGGCAAATCTCTCAAGATCAAGGTGCCTCATTAATTTGTGCACAGAAATAGCCACGGATGGGAGCCCGCTCCGGTAAAGTGAGAAGCAGACCTGTGCTCGGGGTATCAGGTCGCTCACACGGCTGAGCTCGGGGCTGCTTGTGAAACATGAAGCCTCGGAGGCTCTGCTGGAGTTAAGTGTACGCAAAATATTCAATCCAGACATGTCTTACTGCAACTATTTTGGGGCCTATAAACCTTTCATCAGCACTGGAGGTGAAATGCTTGGTCTTATTTGCAAGTGCCCATATTTCCAAAGGCCTTGGGGAATTACTTGGTATTCCCTGCAAAAGGTCAGAGAGGAGGTTCACGGAATCTCGGCGCTCGAAGGGACCTCAGTGGCCATCTGGCCCAACCTGGACCTGATTAAGAATCCCCTCCACAGGATCCCTGAGAAGCAGGTCTCCAGGGAAGGGGTTACTACCTTACTCCCTCCAAGGGCAGCTTATCTTGAAACAGTTCTCAATTCCAGAACCTTACCTAGCGTCAAAATCTCCTTTTGCAACGTCTCCCCACTGCTATTTGTTGTGGCTTTGGAGGCTAAGCCATTAGTTCTTTCCATCTGACAGCCTTTGAAATAGAAGGATCCGACAAGGCAATCCTTGTTCTTGTGGGAACTGACACCCAAACTTAGGAAAATTAAGTCTTTCAAAATTGTTGATTTTTTTTTTATGATATTGATGTGATAGCACAACATCCTCTGGCTCTGCTCACTACAGTCTACATCAGTTCATACAAGTCTTTTCATAATTCTTTAAAATGTCTTTTTCCTAACTTTT
The DNA here is from genome assembly GCF_016432865.1 of Antechinus flavipes. Classification (NCBI taxonomy): domain Eukaryota; kingdom Metazoa; phylum Chordata; class Mammalia; order Dasyuromorphia; family Dasyuridae; genus Antechinus; species Antechinus flavipes. Next base: position 16,528,794 of record NC_067402.1, read on the forward strand.
TATAGCACAAAGATATTCTATCACAATTCATGATAATCACTCATGATTCCAGACTAATAGTCAATAGTAATAGCTAACACTTATGTGATATTTACTATGTTTCAGGCGCTCTGGTAAGAACTTTGCAATTAGCATGTCATTGGATTCTCATAACCACCCCATTCTCATTTCACAGGTGAAGAAACTAAGGCAGAGGGAAGTTAAATGTTTTGTTTATGTCTCCAGGCCCAATACTCTCTCCCATCCAAGTACTAACCAGGCCCGACCCTGCTTAGCTTCCGAGATCAGACGAGATCGGGCACGTTCAGGGTGGTATGGCCGTAGACCCAATACTCTCTCCATGGCATCACTAATATATATTAGATATGTTGATTTTAAGGGAAAGGCGCTGACAGCTGTGGTTATCAGGTGAGGTCTCATCTAGGATGTACCTTTGGCCATGAACGTGGAAGAGAGCAGGGTTTCTGGGAGACAGAGCTGAGAAGGCACGCTTATACAAAGGCCTAAGGATGGGGAGATGAAGAGCATGAGAAATGGGAAGAAAGCCAGTTTGCCTCAGGTAGCACGGTGGAAAGAAGGGAGAACCTGGAATCAAGAACTAAGTTTGAATTCTGCCTCAGACACTGACTAGATGAGTGAAACTTGGCAAGTTTTCTCTGGAGTCAGAAGATCTGAGTTCAAATCCTCACTGTGCATTTTACTATTCATGTGACTTTGGAGAAGCCATTTTGGCTACTTTTCATTTTTTTATACTGTTTTTAACTTATCAGTTTTTATCAATGCTACTATTTCAGTTTCCTCCTCTGCAAAATGGGGGGGTTGGATTAGGTTGCCTCTCGTGTCTATATTCTATTTCTTTGTTATTATGGCTTTTTATTGGCAAAATATATGCATGGGTAATTTTTCAACATTGACCCTTGCAAAAACTTCTGTTCCAACTTTTCCCCTCCTTCTCTCTCCCCCCTCCCCTAGATGGCAGGTCTATATTCTATTTCTAAAACACATAATTCTTCTTGAAAGGAAAAAAGCCAGGACCTTGTGATTTCAAAAGGGGTGTGTGTGGTGATAGGGGACTTGTGGGTATGGAAGCATCTTCCACAAAATGCAGATCCATTCCTTGCCTTCTGCTTATTATTTCAGAGTGTCCTGGGCCACCCAGATGGGAATGACTCACCCAGACTGACACAGCACCAATGGCAGGCATTAACCGCCAGACTTCTTGCCACCAATTCCAACCAATGATGAGCTTTTAAAGGTGTATAGAACTGATCACTGGGATGGGGGAGGGTAAGAAAGGATTAATTTCACTAATATAAGAATTTAGGACAAGTAGGGACATAAGAAGTCATCTAGTTCTACTCCATCACTTTGTAGAGGGACACAGATGAGGCATTGAGAGGGTCGCAATGTCTGTACAGAACTAAAACTCAAATTTTTCTCCCAATGCAATCTTTAAGCTCTTCTAAAAATGGACATTATAGTTTGGGATTTTAGCTCATCTTCCTTTTGCTAAGAAATGGGAAGTGTGCTCTATCAGCATTTCTGGAGTCATGAGTGCTCACTGCATTGATCGGAATGCTTCCAAACTTTTTCCTTCATGATGCTGTGGCCATTGCATAAGTAATCTTGCATTGGTTCAGACCAGCGTTTCTAGATTTCTCAAAGCCCGGCCCTTTCCTGATTTCTTAGGATTCAGTAGTAAGCCAAATGATTTTAATGAAACCGTTAAATTGAAGGAGTGAGGGTAGATTGCTCAAGTTTACATGGTAGAAATTAGGAGAGTCCTGATTCAAATGTAGGTCCTCTAAATCAGAAAGGAGGGGAAAAGACCCACATATGCCAAAAATGTCTCTAACAGTGTAGGGACAAGGAAGGGGAAACTGAGTGGATGGTCCTCAGTTGGGGAATGGCTGAATAATGGTATATGAAAGTGATGGAATATTATTGTTCTATAAAAAATGATGAACAAGCTGATTTTAGAAAGGCTTGGAAAGATTCATATGAACTGATGCTGAGTGAAACAAGCAGAACCAGGACTACATTGTACATAATAACATCAAGAATGTGTGATGATCAGCTATGACAGACCAGTTCTTTTCAGCAGTTCAGTGATCCAAAGCAATCCCAATAGACTTTGGACAGAAAATGCCATCCGTATCCAGAAAAAGAACTAAGGAGGCTGAATGTAAATCAACACATATTATGTTCACTTTTTTCTCTCTTTTTTTTAATCTCTCCTATGGTTTTCCCCTTTTGTTCTGATTTTCTCTCCTAAGATGAAACATAAAGCAATATGTAATAAAAATAAATTTACTAGAAAAACTTGTAGGTCCTTCAATTAAAAATGCAATATTATTTCTAGTAAATCATATAGTCTCTTCTGCCATTATATTGTTTTTATAGTCCATTTGTTAAAAGGTGAAAATGTGTCTTTTCTTTCTATTATAACTCAGAGAAAAGGGATTTTATGCTTTCCTCGCCCAAAAAAATCCCTCCTCTAAACTTCCTTTATCTGGTAATGATGGATGATAGCACTACTGCATTTTTCCTTCTTTTTTAGTTTATTGTTTTTTATTTTTAAAGTAATGGTTTTTTAAACTTGTCCCTCCCACATTTCTTCCCAAGTGAACATACTGAAAAAGACACCTTTAATAAGTTCCTGTATAGTGCACCAAAACAAATTTCCACATAAGCCATGTTCAAAAATGTTTATCTCTTTTTCCATTTTAAGATCATTATATCTCTTTCTTTCAAGAGGGTGTATTTCATCTTTATTCTTTAGGACACAAAATTTATTACTGCATTAGTCAGAGTTCTAAAGCCTTTCAAAGTTGTTTTCTTTATAAGGTTGGTATTGCTATAAAATATACTCACTTCAATCTGAATCAAGTCATAATACTTTCAGTTTCTTCTGTAAATTTTCATTTCATCATTTCTTATGGAACAATAATTTATTACATTAATAGATCACAGTTTTAGTCATTTTAGCTATTCCCCAATAGAAGAAACACTTATTTTCTAATTTCTTGCCACCATGAAACAAACTTCTACAAATATTTTTATACATAAGTTCTTTTCCTTTTCTTTATTTTGGGTATGGGGGGAGAGAGAGAGAGAGAGAGAGAGAGAGAGAGAGAGAGAGAGAGAGAGAGAGAGAGAGAGAGAGAGAGAATGCTTCAATCTGTATTCAGACACAATCTTTCCTTCTCTAGGTATAGATAGGATTTATTATTATAAGTCCTTCAGAGGAGTTGTGGATCATTGTACTGAGAATAGTAAAATCATTTACAGCTGGTCATCTCAGAACATTGCTATTACTTAGTGTATGATGCATTTCACTGTGTTTGAGTTCATGGAGGACTTCCCAGGTTGTTTTATTATTTTTTTTCTGAGAGCATCCTGCTCATGATTTCCCATAGAGCAATAATATTTCATCACAAACACATTCTACAGTTTATTGAACCATTCCCCAATTGAAGGGTATCCCCTCAATTTCCATTTTTTTTTTTTTGCTCTGAGAAGAGAGCTTCTATCTCATTTATTTTTAATGTGACCTTTTAGAGGTGGTCATATATCCACTTGAAGCTTATCTAGATGTATGATATGATGTCTTAGTTCAAACCTAATTTCTTCCACTGTGCTACCTAGTTTTCCCAGAAATAAGTTTAGGTTGTCTTGTCATTTTGATTATATTATCTCTATCTACTTATGAGCAACTAATGTTTTTTTTTCCAATTTTTAAGTCTGTATTTCTACAAAATGTGTTTTATAATTAGATTCATTGAATCTGTGTTTAAATCATTGCAGATATACTCCCAAGTATAACTTCTATAATTATTTTGAATGGAATTTATCTTTTGTTGGGTGGTTGGTTGATTTTGTTGATTTATATTATATATTATATACATGATGATTTATATTATATTCTGCAAATTTTCTAGATTTTAGTTGATTCTTTAAGTTTCTCTAAGTGCATCCTTTTCAAAAACTGATAAGTTGGTGGATTTTGTCTATACTAATTCTCTCAATTTGTTCATTTTATTGTTGTAGCTAGAATTCTAGTATTCTGTTAAATAGTGGTAATTTTCATCTTCAATTTTTTTTCAACTACATAGAATATTTGCTCTTATGTTTAGATAAAGACTTTTTATTACATTAGGAAAAGCTTCATTTATCCTTATGATTTTTAAAGTTTTTAAAAACAGAATTGAATATTGGATTATCAAAAACCTTTTCATAATCTATTGATATAATTACATGTTTCTGTTGTTTATATTTATTAGAATGGTTTATTATATGTGCAGTCTTTCTTATGCTGATACAATCCTGAATTCCTGGTATAAACTCACCAATCCCTAGGAGGGGGTGAATCAAGATTTCTGGACACCCTGTGTAATTTATGGGTTTCATTGTGGGTTCCACAGGAACAGATCCCACACAGGAGGAGCATCACTCTTGCCTTTACTAGTCTATAGATTAAACAGAACATACTAGCTGTGTTAGGGATTAAAACAATTTTTTTTAAACAATGAACTATAGAATTAAGAAGACAGTTGGGTGGCACAGTGCCGGGCCTAGAGTCAGGAAGACTCAATCTTCCTGAATTCAAATCCAGATCAGATACTTACTAATTGTGAGACTCTGAGGAAGAAACTTAATCCTACTTGCCTCAGTTTCCTCATCTGTAGAATGAGCTGGAAAAGAAATCACTCTAGTATCTTTGCCAGGAAAACCCTCAATGGGGCCACAGAGAGTCAAATCTGGCCGCAGACCCAACATTTATTGGCTGTGTGACTTTGGGCAAGTCACTTAACCCTAATTGCCTCATGAAGAAGGGAGAAGGGAGAAGAAAAGCTCAATGAAATTCACAGGTCCAAAGTTTGCCAACTGGTCTGGTGAATGACTTAGTAGATTTGGAGACAGAGAAGGGAGGTTCAAATCCTGAGTATTCTTTTTTTTTTCTTTTGTGTTTTTTGTTTGTTAGTTGTAAGGCAACTGGGGTTAAGTAACTTTCCCAGAATCTCTAGGAAGTGTTAAGTGTCTGAGGCCAGATTTGAATTCAGGTCCTCTTGACTCCAGGTTCTATCCACTGCACCATTAGCCATCCCTAAAATCCTAATAGTCCGCTTACTACTGTAACCCTGGGAAGCCCTCTCCCCTCTCTTTAAACAAACAAATCCTCGAACCCCCCAAACCAGATATCTCCTTACATCTCGAAGGTCTCCTTTCTCATAAGCCAAAAGGAACCTTGCTTCCTGCCCCGTTTCCCCCCCTTAGGGTGCCTGTAGCCCAAGGAAGAGTCAGTGACAGCCCGCCACTTAGGAGGTTAACTGTGAAAGTGGAAGAATAAAAATCTGGCTGAGGGCCCATGGCTGCCCTCCAAGGCTCCTGCTCCAGTGGGGAAACACAAATTGTGAAGTGTGTGTGTGTGTGTGTGTGTGTGTGTGTGTGTGTGTGTTCAAATTAAGCACTTAGTGATTATTACTTTACAAGTCATAAAGCATCTAGTGGCTCTAAACTTATCAGTCCTCAACGTGTGACGTTTCACGTTGGCCAAGGAGACTGTAAGAGAGGAGATAAAATCCGCCCTGACTGCAGAAATGACAAACAAAGAAGCGGGATGGAAGATAGCCCCTGGTTCCAAGAAGCCATTATCTCAGACGAACACATGAAGACCCTCTTCGCCTCCAGAAGGGACAGGCTGAGGTCATGAGACTTAAACCATTCCGCGCTCCCTCCCCCAGACTCTCCTTTACTCCCCGAAAAGTCAGGGAGAAGTTGCGATGGGCCAAAGGCACAGCTGGGATGTACAACTCTCAAGTGGGAAAGCGCCATGTGTTTCATCACAAATGAAGGCTCTAGGAAGTAGTTTTAGAAAACGTTTTGCAGAACGTAGGGTCTAGGGAGAAGAGCGTTCCCCTGCCAGGAGGGGATGGATTAGAAGTAAGAGTCTGTATTTACTTTAGTCTGGCAACTATGGAAATGTGGGTTTATGATCTCACTTGAGAGCTCGCAGTTGGAATATACTGTGCAGGGGAGAGCTCCCGCCCAGGGCACGATGGGCTCAGGTTTCAGAGGCCCGTGGTACAGGTGGGTTGGGAGAGGTCGATGGGCAGGATCCAGCCGGAGGCGCGACGCTCTCCATCCAGAGGCAGGTACACAGCGTCAACTGGAGGCTCTCAAGGGCCTTCTTGGACCCACCTGATGGCAGGTTTCCAAGTCGACAACTGGCCCACTAGGGAGGCACAGGGTGCCAGCTTGCCAATGGAAGGAGAATAACAGCCAGTGACATTTATTTGGTTTTTCAAGCTACACGAGACATTCCGTACATGATCTCATTGGAGCTTCATGGCAAACCTTTGGGGGTAGACGCCATAGATGATATATATATATATATTTGATAGATGAAAAAACTTATATATATATATATTTATTTGATAGATGAAAAAACTTATCCTTAAAGGGATCAAATACAAACAAGCTAAGTATTGCAGACAAGATTCAATTTCAAATCCCTACAGCAGAGTCAGCACAATTTCCACTACACCAGCTCTCCTCAGATGGTTGTCCTTGAGCCTTTGGGGCTTCCCAACACCCTTCCAGGGGTTCCTTGAAGACAGAAATTTTTTTCCATAATAATATCAAGATATCATTTGCCTATTCAATACTTCTTCCTTTTCCATTACCAATCTTATAAGCCCAGATTTTCTTCATAAATATCAAGTAAAACAATAAATTATAGCAGATTGAATGGAGAGAAATTGTGAGAATCCACCTGTTTCCTTTTAAGCTGGACTTGAAAAAGATTTGCAAACACATCATGTAATACAATAAAACTTCTCACTAAATTATTTTTTAATAATTGAATATGATAATTGAATTATTTGATATTGAAAATGGAAATTTTCAATAGAAAATTAAGATTTTTGAATATTATAATTGAATAAGAAAGAAGTTTTTTCATAAATATGTTATTTTTCATAAATATGCTATTAAATATGTGAACATAGACTGGCTTCATTGTCATTTTTAAATGAATTAATAAATATTTTAAAAAATTCATCAGTTTAAATTTCTAATAGGATAAATCCCATTAATCTATCTAAGGCAAAGCTTTTTGGTTTGCTCAATCATTTTAAGAGAATAAAGAAGTCATGAGACTAAAAAACTTTTGAAGATGAATTATGATACTATGTAGACACTTTTATAACTGTCCAGTTTTCTGGGGCTTTAAAGTTTCTGATCTGCAGAGTAGAGAGAATTTCTAATGTGGGAATTTCTCTTTCCTAATGAAATCTCAGATCAGGTCCCAAGTTCTATTCCTAAAGTTTCCAAAATGCCTTTTTTTTAAAAAAAAAATTCTGAACTTAAGAAATAAAACAAGTATTTCCATAACAAAGTGCTTTATATAATTCGATCTCATGATAGTTTCAGGGTCAATGACTGCTGAGGGACAATGACCACAGGAAAAGGGATCAGAGAACAAGAAAATCTGTTGAAATCTCTGTAGCCATTTACATCTAAGTCATACCCAGGGGGAGTCAAAGGTATTGGGGGAAGATTTCTTTGTAATAGTTTCCTGAGCTCTTGGAGCCCTGTGTACAGTGGGAGGATACTTTATGGTTTATTATTAATAAATGCTTGATATGTATACTTATTTTATATACCTTTATGACCAAGGTGATGCAAAAATTTCTCTGGTGAAAAGTTGCTGCTAGTAGAATAAGTTTAAGAAGCTCTGCTTTGCCACCTTTGAATCCCTCTTCCCCGGCACAGTGTCTGGCACCCAGCACACATTTGAGAGATATTTGTTGAATTAAATTGAATTCTTTTGTCTAACATTCTAGCACTCCTTTACTGACCCTCCTACAGGATATTAAACAGATCGTGGAAGATATTAAATGTCAGGATGAAGAATCTGGATTCTATCCTACGGGCTATAGGGCCTCAGTGAAGTTTTTTGGGGAGGTTAGTGACTCAGCTAGACCTGATCTTAAGTGGAACATGTGTGGGAGGCACAGTGACTCACAAGGATCTAGCTGTTGCCCTGGCAATGGGATATGGCATCCGACCAATATCCTTCCCCAAAGTCTGGGCCCTTGTCATCCAAGCCGATGCCCCAATCAAAGCCCCCATCCTCTTGCCAACAGCAGGAGCATTGGTATATGTCAGCTAAGACCATTTAAATCAATTTGTCTATAAACTAGCAGATGAAATTTGCTCTAAAGCAGAGAAAATGTTGTTTTAGTACTTAAAAATCAATGAAAAAAAAGAAGTTCCATTGTTGAGTTAAAATAAAAAATAAAAAGAAAATGATAAAATTTGTTTATGTTTTAACTTTTGTTTAAAAATTTTCTTTATTTAGCTTCACAAATATGTGAATATCTTATATTCTTATATTATAATCTTATAAATAACTAATATCATTAGTTCTGAATTATATTTTAAATTTACTTTATTTTTTAAAAGTTCCAAATCAGGCTTTTCTCTTGCAGTGGAGCAGATTTACCTGTCAACGTGTAGTTAGTCTAGCCAAATTGCAAAAGAGCCAGTATTAATGTATTGGCCATAAAATAAAATACCAATTCTCATAACACTGTGGTTTTCCTCCAGCCCAGATGAGATCATCCATTCTGAAATGTTACTGTCCCGCAATCTTCCACCAGGGCTGTATTGTTGATAATCATCAAGAATTACCCCTCCTCATGCAGTCCAAGGCTGCCCTGGGCTTTTTGGCCATAACACTACTATCAGAGTTTTTAGTCCACTAACACCTCCAGATTTTTTTTAAAACAAAAGGTGCTTCTTCCATTCTATATTTGGGGGGCAGACTTTTTTTTTTGCACCAAGTGCAAGACAGCATTTATCCCTATTGAATTTCATTTTATCAGATTCAGCCCAATGTTCTCTCCTGGAAAGATCCCTCTGGATTCCCACTGTCAAACCCTGTGTTAATTATCCCTCCCAGTTTTGTGTCATCATGGTTGGTTGTTCTCCTTCATTCTCAAAGAGGCAAAAAAAAAATTAGTGACATCACTTTCAGACTAGAGTCAAATTACAGCGTGTCTGACGTGGCTGATGAGACCAGTATGAGCTCGGGATGCTCTGCCAGAGGTTGGACACAAATAGTCCCTATGATTTGGGGTGGATTGTCTAGCTCGAAGCATCTCGTGTTCTTCTGAGCTACTTCAATTCCGCTTTGTTCATAGAGCACAGCACTTTCCCTAGGAGGGCACGCCATGCTGGACAGTTCTGTGCTATGTCATACAATCAATTCTAACATTCTTAAGAGGGACCTTGAGAGTGTCCTTGTACTGTTTTTTCTGACCGTCTTGTGAGTGCTTGCCCTGGGTGACTTCTCCATAAAATAGTCCTTTTGGCAAACATATGTTTGACATTCAAACAATATGGTCAGCCCAATGGAGTTGTGCTCTCTGCGGTAGAGCCGGAACACTTGGCAGTTTATTTGAAAAAGGACCTTAGTGTCTGATATCTTATCCTGCCAGGTGATCTTCAGAATCTTCCCAAGACAAGTGAAATGGAGGCAATTTTTGATGAACATTCACATCATTTCTTAACTTATCCAAATAACTGATTTTTAAAAATATTTTATTTTATTTAATAATAACTTTATATTGACAAAATCCATGCCAGGGTAATTTGAAATAACTGATTTTTAAAAGCAGCAGAGAGCCTGGTTAGATCCTTGTAGGAACTTCCTTCCATATTCACACTGAACCCCTTTGAATCTGGAGATCCAACCGATTCTGAATCTATCTGATTACATTTTCCACACATCTCCATTTTTTCCATTAGAATACTATGAGATTCTTTATCAAAAGTTTTGCTAAAATCTCGGCATCTGCAGCATTCTCCTTCATCTACAAGTTCTATTGCTGATCTGGTATAACTTGTTCTTTTTTATAATAATAGCTTTTTTATTTTTCAAAACACATGCAAAGATAGTTTTCAACATTCACCCTTGCAAAACCGTTTGTTCTGAATTTTTCTCCCTTGTTTCCCCCCTCCCCTCTTTTAGACAGAAAGTAACCTAATATAGGTTAAATATGTGTAATTCTTCTATACACATTTCCGCATTTATCATGTTATACAAGAAAAATCAGATCAAAAGGGAAAGAATGAGAAAGAAAAAAAAACAAGCAAGCAAACAACAAACAACAACAACAACAAAAATGCTATGTTGTGATCCACACTCAGTCCCCACCGCTCTCTGTTTGGATGCAGATGGCTCTCTTTATCACAATTGGAACTGGTCTGAATCAACTCATTGTTGAAAAGAGCCAAGTCCATTACAGTCGATCATCACATAATCTTGATGTTGCCGTGTTCAATGATCTCTTGATTCTACTCTGTTCCCTCATCATCAGTTCCCATGAGTCTCTCCAGACCTTTCTCAAATCTTCCTGCTGGTCGTTTCTTATAGAACAATAATATTCCATAATGTTTATATGCCAGAACTTATTCAGCCATTCTCCAACGGATGGGCAGCCACTCCCTTTCCCAGTTCTGTGCTACTACAAAAAGGGCTGCCACAAACAGTTTTGTACATGTGGGTCCTTTTCCATTTTCATAATCTCTTTGGGATACAGGCCCAGTAGAAACACTGCTGGGTCATAGGTTATGCACATTTTGATAGTCCTTTGGAGATAGTTCCAAATTCCTCTTCAGAATAGTTGAATCAGTTCACAGCTCCACTAACAATGTATTAGTGTCCCAGTTCATAACTTATTTTTGATGAAGTCATGCTGATCGTGATAATCCCTTCCTAGATTTTAATTTCCTCATCTCTAAAACTGGGATAACAATAATAGCACCTCCCTTCCAGAGTTGATGTAAGGATCAAATGGGATAATTGTAAAGGGTTTAGTCCAGTGTCTGGCACGTAGCAAGTACTAAGGAATTGTGGTTGTATTCTTCCTAGAATTTACCCCCAAATGACAGTCAAGCTGCCTGACCCATATAGTTTGCAAATTCTGTTCTCTTCCCTTTTCTCCTTTTGAAAATAGGAATGTTTTCCCTTCTGTAATCTAGGAGAACTTTTCCTCCCTCATTCAGACATTTCTGACAGTTACTCAGTTATCGCAACTGATAGCTCCTTCAGGACTTGAGAATGAACGAGGTTCGTTTGAACCAAGTAATTCCAAATCATCAAGTTCATGGAGGTATTCTCTTACTATGTCCTTGCTTATCTTGGGTATCAGCTTCCTTGACCTCATTTTTATCTAATATTTCTAGTGTAAAGGTCATTCTTTGAAGAGAAAATGACATAAAACTAAAAGATCTTCCTTCTTTGATCCAATATTTTTTCTCCACGTGACTAAAAAACCCATTTTTTATCATTCTTAACTGCTCACCCAGCCTCACATAGAGTAACTTTTTGTTACTTGGCCTTTCTTTCATTATCTGCATGTTTCTTATTTTAAAAAATTAAGCTGCTTAGTGAGTTCTCTGTGAACATCACTAATCTTTTAAAATTTCTTTTTTTCTCCCTACTGGAATCGTTTCTATCTTCATAAGTTTATTCTTAACTATTTTCCATTCCTTATGGACTAACTTTTTCTGAAGCATTTGGTTCATGAAATCCAATCTACTTTTCCTTTGAACCCACTGGAAACCAATTTCCCTAAATCCAGGGCATATATCAAACTATATCTATTTTTCTCTTTTTAAAAAAATTATGTCTGGGATATCAATCAAAATAAAAATCTAGGATAGAATAGTTGCTTCCCCTCCACTCAGTGGTTCTCATCATTTTTCTTTCAGCAACTAATTCTTCTCTGTTATTGAGAATCAAATCCATAACAGAATTTCCCTTTGTTCCTGCACATATTGATAAATGTAGTCATCCCTGAAACAAGTCCAGCCCTCAAGCAGATGTCTGGATAACTGGACCCCACCATCCCTACAATATCATACAAGCTTGTAATCTCTTTCCCAAACTACTCATTTATTTCCTTTTTCTGTCCAAATGATCAAGAACATGTACTCCAGTGCCAAAATCACTTCTGTTCCTCTTCCATTTACTTTCAGCCAAATATTCATCCTGATGCCTCCCAGCTCTAATTCCTAGATTTTCTCTCATGAGTATATCTTCTTCATATCTAATACCACCCCATCTCATATCCCTTTTTTTTTTTAAAGACCTACCTTACTTATTTTGAATAAGGTCAAATGGTCCATTTAGGGCATCATTCTACCAACTCTCAGTGATACTTAATAAGAGTAATTTTTTCCTTAGAATTAGATCTTGGGTTTTTTACCTAAAATTTGTGTATTTGCATATAGACACTTGAAGGTAATGGTTTTATTACTGGCTCTTTTCATGAGTTTTAGGTCTAAACATGTCACTCCAGACCTTCTGTATCTAACTTTGAGGAACTACTTCATTGATCTTCCACCATCCCTTTTAATTTAGAGCTCTCTTAATTAAATTTGTAAGACTCAGCGATCTCATTTGGAGGAAGTACCCTCTCTCTGACCAGGAATTTGTCAGTCTTATGTTGTAAGTTGTGTTTCCAAAATCCAAATTCTGTTCTCAAATACCATTTTCTTATTTAGCTATTCACTCTCCAAAGTAATTTTTCTTCACTATATCCATTGCCTTTAAAGACAACAATGAGGAAAATATAATTTATGCCTCTTTGGTCTTTAGATTCTTCGCAAGAATTCAAAATCATTGTCAGTATTTTGCTGTTGCTTCTAATGCTTCATTTGTGCCTACATGAATCACCATCATCATGATGTCCTGATCCTAGGGGTCCTTTCTGTTCCTCACTCTTTTCAGCTTGTGAAGTCTTCTCCTATTAGATTGTAAGCTTGTTGAAGGCAGGAAGTCTTTCTTTTCTTTATTTGCATCCCCATGACTTAGCACAGTACTGGACGCATGGTAGGCTCTTTATAAATATGAATTGTAGAGAATTTCATTGTATCTGTAAAGTGAGGAGTGAGACTTGATAATTGCTAAGGTTCTTTCCAGTTCTTTGACTTTATAATTCTAAGAATAACCCTAATTCCTCCCTTACTCATACTGCAAACAAATTGAGCTAACTTGCCTCATTAGGACTATTGGATTCTTACAATTATTGACTTGGATACGGAAAAAATATCTCAGGCTTTTGAGTCTCCTGGAGGTGAAATCTTAGAGGGTATAAGGAGCAAATGCAATGAGGTTGAATATTTCTAAATAGAGTTGACATGAGTATTGGACTCCTTGAACTCTGCCCTGATTGGCTCTGATGGCCAGATTTCTGGACATACCCTTGACAATTTGAGCTCCAGCTCTCTAGGCTTGGAAAATGCTTGAGAAAACCATTTTCCTTCCTAATTTTAATGCACCATAACACTGATTATAATCATAAATAATGCTTAGTTCATGCCTAATGGGGCTAACATCATGTATGATAGCATTTCTTCTGAGGAGGCATAAAAATAGCCCAAGAAATCATTACTGAAAATGCAAAGCAAATTTAAAAAATCAGCAAAGTTTAAAATGAAAGGGTCCCTGTTGATTTCAGTCAGAACTAAATGTGGTTGGGGACTCTGGCCAGAGGAGAGAAAATGGCTCTCCCTTTATTTTTTTCTTTAAAAATATTTCTATCTTATTTATTGTGGGGTTGTTGTTGTTTCTATATCACAGGTATTTCTGGTTGTATTGCCTCCCTTTAAAACAAAGAAAAAATTAAGCAAATCAGCTGTCATAGTGACTTATCCCATAGAGCAGGCAATATTTGTATCTAATTGCTTTTTAATTTGCATCTAACATCCCTCTAAGTATAGAAAAAAAGAACATTACCTTATTTTTCTCTGGGGTCTTGATCCTATGATCCTAAATTATACAATACTCATTTAATTTTAGTGGTTTTTTTTCATGTATGTGATTATTCATTACAAATCTCTCTCTCTAAATCTATGTCTGTCTGTCTCTGTCTCTGTCTCTGTTTCTCTCTCTCTCTCTGTCTCTCTCCCTGTGTCTCTGTCTCTATCTGTCTCTCTGTCTCTCTCTTTCTCTCTGTGTGTGTATGTGTTTGTATGTGTCTGTCTCTCTGTCTCTCTCTCTCTCTGTGTATGTGTGTGTGTGTGTGTCTGTCTCTCTGTCTCTGTCTCTTTGTCTCTCTGTCTCTCTCTGTCTCTGTCTCTCTCTCTCTGTCTTTGTTTCTCTCTGTTTCTCTCTATCTCTGTCTCTCTGTTTCTCTCTCTGTCTGTCTGTGTCTCTCTCTCTCATAATCTCATTAGCTCCCAAGAATTTAATTATCAATTCTATGCAGATTACTCCAAATTTTATAAATGCCGCCCTAATTTCTCTTCTGAGCTTGTCTCATATCTATAAAACATTCAAAGTGTATTATCATAGTTATATCGAACTCAACATAATCAAAACCTTATTTATCTTCCCCTAACCCACATTCTTCTTTCTAACAACTCTATTTCATTGAAAGGAGCTGCCATCTTTCCGGTTATGTGGATTTCCAACCCCAGAGTCATTCCCCCTTCCTCTGTTCCACCACAAATATCCTAATAGTTGCCAAGCTCTGTCCATTTTTCTTTCATACTCTGGCTGCATCCACCTTCTCTCTGGATACATGGCTACAACCCTAGGTCAGGTCCTTATTACCTCTTGCCTGGATTATTACAGCGGCTCCTAATTGGTCTCCCTGCTTCTCTTTCCATTCCACTCCATCCTCAGCTGCCAAAGTGCAAGTCTGACTATGTCTCCCCTCCCTCCAATAAACTCCACGGTTTCCCATTACCTCTATGATTCAATACCAATTCCTCTGCGTGATACTCAGAATCCCTTCACCACCTGGCCCCAACCAACCCTTTGAGGTTTATAACATCACTCTCCTACCTGTCGCCCACTTTTCAGCCAAACTGATCTTGCACAGGCTGTCTCACTTACCTGGAACATCTCCCTCCTCATTTTCACCTTTGAAGATAAGTTCAACCACAGGAAATGTAAATGACTGATCTCTCACTAGGATGTTTGCATTTTAAACAGGAGACAGAAAACTCTATAGCTCAAGCCAGAGTTTTTCAAACTGGTTTTTTTCCATGAAGGTCAGGAGGCTGTCTAAGTCTGTGCTGACTGAGAGGTGAGGATCCTTGATCAGCACTATTAAATATCTCCTACATCAACTCCCACCTAAATGCTCCACTGAAAAAAATCAAAGTCACCCAAAGCAAGATTACCGCAATGAATTCATTCCAACTGACAATGAATGTAGTGAAATAGCTATTTAATATACTATAGACAGACAAGGTCAAGTTTGAGTCTGCTGGTCGTGGATTTTGTATGCTCATGGGATACAATCTGGTACCATGAGCATTAACCGGTGTAGGCTTTGGATACAGATTAGCTGGGTTCTCATGATGTGGGATGCATCTGAACATGTGAAGTTAAATGCTCTTTGTGTAAAAGTATCAGATCTCTTGCATTTCTCAACATTAGTCAGGTAAGTAAAGTGTAATGAGATTGTTTTTTAAAGCATCTTTTTAAAAATGAAAAAACTGTTACAGATAAATAAATAACATGAAATTTTCAACAATTAAATTTTAATGTCTACTTGATTATTGTCTCTAATTTTTCCAATAAAATAGTATCTCTTCATGATGGATAATTAAATCACCAAACTGAAAATAAACTCCATTGGAACAATTGACACCAGTAAAGACAATTTAAATAGTGGAAAAAATAGAACTAAATAAAAAGCCCAAATCCAGAAAATATTATCTACTCTATTAATTATTTGGATTCATAAGTAATTAGTTATTGACTGAGAGGAAAGATCACATTATTTGCTTTAGCTATAGATAGCATGAAACTTAATAAAATACAGTGGCAATCTTGAAATTGTACATGAAGAGAATGTTGACAAGACCAAGGAATTTTTCAAGAGAAAATCAGATGCCTTTTTAGCTAATGAGAAACTTAAAAGAACAGGTATGTGACAGAAAGAGGATTGCTTGTATTCTATATAAATCATATAAGCATACAGCATTTCAAAGTGGAAAGAGACTTAGTGGAGAAAAGGAATATTGTTGCTACTTATAGCTATTTTTGTGGTCCAATCAATGGTTGGCAAATCATATACCAAGTTTCTTTAAATGGTTCCTCATGCAGATAATACAGGGGGAAGGAGAATCACTCAGATGCTTGAAAACCTTTTCCATCAACGAACTGAGATGCTAAAATCCAGATGTATTCAAATATGTCCATTTGATTACATAATAATACGTCTTTTGAAATGGATGTTGGAAAGCTTTGGTGTTCTGCAACAACTGATGCCACATCAAGGAAAAAGTTTCAATATAATTGACAGATTTTTATATGAGAATGACCTAATTGGGGGAACTGTATTGGAGCGCATGTGGGTGGAGTTCAGTCCATATCAGGACAAAATAAAGGTCTCCATACTAGTTTAATACGTGGCATTTATACAAGTTAGACATATTACCAACTTCATTTTAGACTGAAATATGAATAAGGAGTTACATTTTTTTTTACATTTTTTCAAGAATGATCAAATACAGTCCATTAAAAGGAAGACTTTTGCCACATTAGGGGGATGATTTGGGACAGAGAATGAAATATTTCTATATTCAAATCTTGCTGGTTTTATCACACCCAAACACTTTGAAGAACATTTGAGTTACAAGAGATTTCTGTCTGTCTTATAACAAAAAATCTCCTGCTGAAACTTTAAATTTGGTAGATTTTGGGGAGGTTGGAAGTATTATAAATAATCTGATCTAAATTGAGTGATTGTCTTTTTTTTTTTTTTAAGCTATGCATAGGGGAAGCTAGGTGGCTCAGTGGATTGGGCACCAGCCCTGAAGTCAGGAGGACCTGAGCTCAAATTTGATCTCAGATACTTAACATTTCCTACTTGACCCTTGGCAGTCACTTAGCCCCAATTGCCTCAGGGGGAAAAAAGCTATGCATGCTGTATTTATAAAATAATGTCTTTGATGTAAAGTTTGTAAAGTTGAAAGGGGCCTTCCTGGCCATATATGAAAAGGAATTCTCACTATAATATACATTCAGTCTATGCTTGAAGATCTATTTCTTGGTAAGGAGAAAGTAGCCCCTCCCACTTTTGGACAGTTCCTATCATCAGGAACTCTTGAGGTTCTGACTTAAGAGATTTTCTTTTTTTTTGTAATTCCCACCCAAATTTCCTGTTTTTGCTCTCTATGGTGAAGCTGAACAGATCCCTTTCAAATAAGAATCCTTCAATTACTTGTCTTCCCTCCCTTCCCAACAGGAGAAAATATAGACCTATTTAGTATTTATTTAGTCAGTCTATAGGAACAATTATTTTGTTTCAAAGATCCAGATATTTCCATATAGGAATGAATAAAGAATCAATTTATTTGGGGCAAATGTGATATTTTTGATATTACTACTCTATTTGAATAGGACAATAAATAGATTTGTTTGGTAAAAATGCATTGAAACAAAAATTTGACGTGAACATCTCATATTGGCTGTGGGTGAATAAAGAGCCTTCTGGCTTATCAAACAAAGAAATGCAAATTATACTATTTGTAAGAGTTTATTTCTGTGAAACAAGATTTTTTTCTGTTATAATCATTATAAAGAGAAATGATTAATTTTGATTAGTGTTTAAAAAGAATTATGAGTAGAAATATTACTGACTCCACATTTTGAGAAACTTGGCACAAGCTCATCCATCACATTCATAATATCATCATGATAATTATTGTTTCTTTATGCTACAAATATGTAACATATATTTATGTTACAAATATGAACATTGAGAAGGTTTTTATCAATGGAAATAACATATGCTGTATTATTTGATTGTATACTTAAGAATTTGTTCATTATAAAAATTATAATATATTCTTAATTTTACTTTAACAAAATCTAAGCTATTCAAAGCGTTGCATAGATTTTTTAAAAATAAAAGTATATGTTTGTGTGCTGGTGAGGGGGTGACCATTTTTTAAAATAAGGAGGTATCACTACAGTTTGAAAACCACTGACAAGCTAAAATGATGAACTGCTCACCTGTGAAATTTCAGGCACATGTCAACCAGGTGTGTGTGTGTGTGTGTGTGTGTGTGTGTGTGTGTGTGTGTGTTATGTGTAGTGGAGAATTAAGAGGGCACCTTCTATCACCCTGTATCACATTTTAGGACCAGTCACCTACTTCCCCCTTAAGATTACCCCTGAAGTAATGTTCCTTTTCTTGTGAATCTCTATGTACCTCACTGAAATCATCTTTATCATTATCATATCAGTTCCAGACATTTATTAAGCACTTAGTGTGAGTAAAGTATTGTACTAAGTGCGAGGGGAAAGAAAATGACCAAAAATGGCCCCTGCTTTCAAAGACCCCCCATTCTAACGGGGGATGTGACAAGCAAAGGATTCTACTTGTAATTATAGAGCCAGGGTAAGTATAAGGCTGTCTCAAAGGGAAGCGATTTGCAGTGTGTGAATTGGGAACTGCCTCCTGTAGAAGATGGGATCCAGGCTGAGTTTTGAAGGAAGGTGAGTTATAGGAGAGCAGCTCAGCTGTGGGGGACCCATAGTGCAGAATCACAGTTCCTGGAGATGAATCTGTCAAGTGCCATTTCTACTTAGAGAAGGTTTTGTGAATGGAAGAGGCCATCAGGTGCATCTTCCTGCCTACAGGCATCCTTCACCACTCTCAGACAATAGTGATAACTTGTCTACAGCACTTTGACATTCAGAGAACACTGTGTTTTTATTATAGGTGAACTTCAACCCTAAATGCTATCATGAGATAGCAGGGACCACAAGTATGATTGTTCCTGATTTGACTAATAAGGAAACTGAGGCATTCAGAGAAGTGACTCTTGTCTGTGGCCAGTTTTTGTCCTGGACAAGGTCGAGTTTTCCCTGTTTCCACGCCTTGCCCTCTAAACACATGCTGGGATGCCCTCCCTGTTTTTAATGCCCTTTAGATACCATGGTACTTCTTTCTTCCATATGGGCCCATGGAAATCAGAGCATGGCTGTGCAAAATGGAAATGTAGCTGCAGTATGAGGACCTGCAGTGGAGCCCTGTCATGGACACCAAAACAGAGTCAGAACTTTGAAAAGGCAGTGACGGAGGAGCAGCTGGTATTTGCATGTATCTCATCTGAACCTCAATACAACCTTGTGAAATAGGTTCTAATATTTTCCTCATTTTACAAGTGAGGAAACTGAGGCAAACAGGGTAAGTGCCCAGGCTCGAATAGCCAATAAGTATCTGAAGTCACATTTGAACTCAGGTTTTCCTGGCTCCTAACCCAGCTTTCTATCCATTGCACTTTCTGCGACCTTAGTGCCTGTGGACTTCAACATTAGAAAATTATTTTGGGGCTAATCTAAGTCCCTTCCTATTCCTGGTTCAACCTATTTCCTTTCATCAGGGGGATGGAAAACAGGTAACCTCCATTTTTTATGCCGAAGCCTTTTCTATAAACGGAAACAAACGCAGGAGGTGATGATGTGTCCACATATTGTTTTCATTTATTGTTCCAGAAGCAGAATCATTTCCAAGTGCCTTCCAGATATTATTTACAATCCTTACTTATGACCATAACTAATTAGAGCAATTACTCTAATACACTGTACCACTCGATTATTATTTCAATTACCACTCGAACTTGACTTAATGGGTCTCTTCCCATCAGGTTTGAAACAGAGACCTTTCTGATGTTAGGGGTCACTGCTCTATTCCAGGTGATGGATGGTGGTCAACATCTCTGCTGTTATTGGCAGACTCTGGGCAGCATCTGCCATGGTGGCTCATGAGGTGATTTTAACCCATTCCTGATCTCCCCTGTGTGGCAATTGGGCCATTTTAGTCACTCTCTTCTGGTCTCTAGCAGAGAATCCTTGGCTAAGATTTTGTGGGAACATCAAGCATAGGATGTCAGAATTGAAAAGGACCTTAGAGATAACCTAATCTAGCTCTCTCACTAAAAAATTGTTTTTGCTTTTTCAATTAGCATTTATTTTTTCTGCTTTCCTATTTCCCTCTTCCCATTGAGAAAAGAAAAACAATCCCTTATGATAAATATGCATGATCAGGCAAAATAAATTTTTTCATTGGTCATGTTCAAAAGTCTGTGTTTATTCTGCATCCTGAGTCCATCATCTCTCTATCAGGAAGCGATCGACCTATTTCTCCAGTGGTTCTCTGGATCCTAATAGGTTACTGGGTTGATCAGAATTCTTGACACTTTCACATAAAAAGGGCAAGCGATTTTGCCCCGAGTTACAAAATCAGTCAGAGGCAGTGTCAGGATTTGAATCGAGGTGTCTGATCAGGAGATTGTTAATCCTGCAAGAATCCATTTGGTGATTTTATTTGCATTCTGCCGCTCACCAGACCCACTCCTCCTTATGCTGACCTGGTCATGAAGTGAGGTTGAAGGATCACTGAGGCACAGTTATGATACTACATTGGTATTTGTGCCATATTTGGTGAAAAAGAGAAAGGAGTCTTGTGTAGGGTGTAAACTTTCTGTGGCTGAGCTATGAGAGGATGTGGACACACGGATCCCAGGAGGGCAGGATGGGCAGGCAGGAATGGGTCAGGATCTGCATTATTAGTGGGTTTTCCTAAATGGAAGAAGTCATAAATCTGTTGGTATTTCGGAGTTTCTTTCCAAAGCTACTGAATGAGACCTCTAAGAGAGGGAAAGTGACACTGGGAATTAGCACACTGTGGGCCCTGTCCCACTCCACAGTCCCTTCCATTCACTGTCTGATTATCCCAAGAGACTCAGATAAAAGTGAGTAGATGAGACAGATACTAGTCAACAAAAGCCTTCCACCAACAAATCCATTTATAAAAAGCTAGAATAGGGAGCTATGGAAGTAAGAAGAGATACTTGGGGATTTTCATAATTACAGGGAGTTTCTAAGCTCCTTGAGAGCAGGGACAATTTAATTTTTGTCTCCTCAGTAGCCAGCACAGGGTAGACATTTAAAACTACTTGGCCAATGAATGACTCAGAATTCGTCCAGTAAGGCTCACTAGAGATGGATCGCTGTATTTACGGCTAATCTTGACAATAGACAGTCAGTTAAATTGAACAGAATTGCCTACAAGGTGTGATTTCAGAGAGCCTGGAAGAATAAATCCTCCTTGACTGTCTTAATTTTCCTTCTATGTCAGAGAGATAAACTCAGCAGACAAACCCAGTAAATCTTCCCTTGATTCCATCCCGCCAGGCAAGCTCATCAAGCAACTGGCCAGATATGGATTAAATCAAACCACCATCAGATGGGTATACAACTGACTAGGAAGTTTCTTCACAAAATGGTTATTAATGATTCCAAATGAGTGGGGATAGGCTTGGGGAATGGGAAAGAGAAATAATGGCAGAGAGAAGAAGTTTAATAAATGGAATTGTCCAAGGGAATTTGTCTGCAACGTTCTAGTTAATTCCTTATTTTATGGTACTTTGGTGCCTCAACTGAGCTGCAATTCCTTGGTGTGTTTGTTGCTTCCATCAGAAGAAATGACAATTTCCAGAAAAGCCTTCAGCCTGTGGAGCTCTTGTTCACACCTTCAATAAAGCCTCTGAACGGGATCTAGTCAGTGAAAGCCTTCTTGTGGCTTTTTGTATTTCATCCCAAGAGAATTTTCTTTTTTGCTCTTATGAATTTGGCAAACATCAATAAATATGAGCATTTTCTCATACAAAGAAATGCTGGAAAAGATTTCAAAGGAAAATGACCAAAGATTTCCTCCTTGGAATAACTTATGTAGTTCTGATTTAACATGAGTTCCATCACAATCCTGTGTATTTGTGGCCCTTCTCTGAATGAACTTTCTTTTCTTCTCTTCTGTGTACTTTTAAATGATTCACTGACACTCTTCCTCTTCTTTTTTTTAAACATCATTATAACATCTCCCATTATCCTTAACTTTCTCCCCTCCATCAATAAAACCCTCCCTTGCAACAAATGATATCCATTCATGCAAGTAATATAGAACAAATAATATACATTCATGCAAAAATGATATTTGAATGCATTGAAAATATACGTTTTATTCTGTACCTCTAATTCATCACCTTTATCCCAAGACTGAGGGCAGAAAGCTTTATCATCAATTTTCTGGAGTCCTAATTGAGCTTTCCCTCAATCATGGGTTTAGTGCTTGATGGGATTTGAGGGCTCATCTGATCTAATATTCTCATTTTACAGATGAGCAAAAGAAGGCTCATGGATATTAACTGAATAGTTCTTTGACAGTTATTTTTCTTTTTGGTGTGGTAGTCACTATAAATTATTCTCCAGGTTCTGCTTACTTCTCTCTGTATCCGTTCATACAAGTCCTTCCAGGTTTCTCTGAATCTGTCCCTTTAGTTATTTATTATGACATAGTAATATTCATTACATTTAAATACAACAATTTGTTGAACCATTCCTTCATTGGTGGGCACCACCTTTGCTTACAATTCTTTGTTATATTGCTATAAACATTTTTTCTCTGGATTAGTGTGCTAGTGAATCAGTCAGTAGCCAAGTCACCAAACATTTATTAAGTTCTTATTATGTGCCAGGAATGGTTTTAAACCCTAGGGATACAAAGAATGGCAAAAACCAGTTCGTCCTTGCCTCTCAAAGAATTCACATTCTATGTGAAAACCATTTTTCCATGTATTTGGAAAAATAAAATAGTGTTGTTTGAAAAAAAAAAGAATTCACATTCTAACGGGGGAAAGATTAAATGCAATAATTATGTGCATATAACATATGTATATAACATAGCAGGTAACCCCTTCAGAAAAAAGGCACTAGCAACCTCGGGGACTCAGAAAGGCCTCCTGTAGAAAGTAGCTAGGAAACTTGGAAGAGAGCTGGTCTTCCTAGCTAGAATCTGGAAGGTGGGAAACGGAGGTGATGGGGAACTGAAGGGATGCTGAGTTTGTAGAGGAGACCAAAATAAAAAAAAAGTGAAAAAGATAGAAAAGGCCTTTGAAGACAAATAGAATGTGTTTGATGTTGAAGGTAACAGGGAATCATTGGAGATCTATGAGCAGGGGAGTGACATATTTAGAAGAATCACCTTGGTAGCTGAGTGGAGGACGGATGGACTAGGAGGAGACTTGGAGAGAAAAAAGATCCTGAAGGAGGAAGTGACTTGACACACTGGCTCTGCTGTTATTGTTGGCTATATCATTCCTTCATGATTCTCTATTAAGACAGAGAGGGAGTGTGATTTAGAGTAGATGCAGGGGCCAGTTACATCAAATGCTGCATCTCTGAAGTCAAAAGGTTTGGGTCCATTTGCTACCTTGGTTATTTTTCACTAATAAACGGTTTTATTGATGTCTAAAGGTATTACTCTCCAGAACCTTCAGTGGTTCCCTATTGCATCTGGCATAAATGTGAGCTCCTTAGCTTAGTCAGACATTCAAGGTTATTATTTGGAACTTATTATCCTTTGAATTCTTATTTAAAATTATTGCCCTCTACCTCTTTTTGTTCTCTCTCCCTCTTAGTCAAGTTGTTATCTAAAGTGGATATTCTATTTCTCATCTTCACATATTTATTTGAGCTTTCTCCTTTTCCCATCAACCCATCCAAAATGATTCCTTCTTCATTTCTATCAAAATCATTCCTTTCTTTTAAGGCTTGACTTAGAGACTTTGGGGAAGCCTTTCCCAACCCACCCTTGTCCCATTTTTGATTCTCTGACAGTATTCTCCCCTCCTCCCATTACTGTATATGGTATCTCTCTGAAGGTAGAAAATTTTTAATAGTTAGCAAATTGAAATTAACATTGCTTTGTAATTTGCCTAATTTCATTTTCAGGACAATTCTGTGAACTCGAATGGAAGTATTATTATCCCCTTTTTTGTAAATGGGAAAAACTGAGCCACAAAGGGGTTATACTATTCAAGTTCACAAAACTATTGGTCAGGGTGGGATCTGAGTGGAGGATACTTCTCACTTCAGATCCAGAATACATTTCTTTCTTTTTTTTATGAAAGCTTTTTAATTTTCAAAAGCTATGCATGGATAATTTTTCAACATTAACCTTTGCAAAACTCTGTGTTCCGATTTTTTCTTCCCTTCTCCCCATCTCCCCTAGAGAGCAAGTAATCGGATATATGTTAAACATGGTAAAACTATATGTTAATATAGTTTATTATATATATTATATTATTATTATATATGTTTCAATATATGCATACATATTTATACAATTATCTTGCCACACAAGAAAAATCAGATAAAAAAGGAAAAAATGAGAAAGAAAATAAAATGCAAGCAAATAACAACAAAAAGAGTGAGGATGCTATGTTGTGAACCACACTCAGTTCCCAAAGTCCTCTTTCTGGGTGTAGATGACTCTTCATCACTGAACAATTGGAACTGATATGAATTGTCTCATTGTTGAGAAGAGCCATGTCTATCGGAATTGATCATCACATAATCTTGTTGTTGCCGTGTACAATGATCTCCTGGTTCTGCTCACTTCCCTCAGCATTAGTTCATGTTAAGTCTCTCCAGGCCTCTCTGAAATCATCCTGCTGGTCGTTTCTTATAGAACAATAATATTCCATAACATTCATATACCATCACTTATTCAGCCATTTCCCAATTGATGGGCATCCACTCTGTTCCCAGTTTCTTGCCACCACAAACATTTCTGCACATGAGGATCCCTTTCCCTCCTTTAAGATCTCTTTGGGATACAGGCCCAGAAGAAACACTGCTGGATCAGAGGGGATGCACAGTTTGATAGCCCTTTGGCCATAGTTCCAAACTGCTCTCCAGAATGGTTGGATCCATTCACAACTCCACCAACAATGTATCAGTGTCTCAGTTTTCCCACGTCCCCTCCAACACATTCAGTTTCATTTTTCTCTGTCTCAGTTTTCTCAGCGATGAAATGGTGATGGATTGCATTATATAGACTATCCTTTTCCTGTCCTAATGCTTTAATCAGAGGGGAGGACTTGGTTCTCTTGCATCAATCAGTAGGGATCACCAGCAGCTATTTACTTGTGCAAACTTGGCTTTAATCAGCCACCCACCTGCAGGGGGATCAGAGTCACTCCCTGCCAAAATGTCCACCTGCTGAAATTTTTTTCAGGGATTCAGCTTATCTTATCTAGGAATAGCACATTATTCATAGAGGTGCAAAGGTAGGAAGATGGAGATGTCATTCAATGGGTAATTATTCCCACATGCATCTGAGCCTAAGTGAGCCACTGAACTCAAGCAATTGGCCTTTTAGTATGAATGGGCAAGGAGGATGACTCTATCCAATCTTTGATCCATGGTGAGAACTTCCATAGGAGCCGGGGGAAAACCCAGTAGGTAGCGAGTGTATTTATTATGTTACAATTGCCATGAAAGTTTTCATTTAGAAGGAGTGAAAAATGATGGACCCCTTCCCGGGAGACAGTGGGAGATCCCCCAGGACATGCTTCAGGAACACAAGTGTCTCTTAATAACAACTCTCCTTCCCCTGCCCTGTTCATAAGCGTTGCACCAAATCTGTATTCCATCTCATTCTAGGTATTGTCTTTCTCGAATCCACGAGCACAATGCAAATATTTCTGCACCTAAGGGTCGTGTGCTCAGAATAGTGATCGGCCCCTGTGGCATCAAGGGAAAAAATGAAAATCTTTGCTAATTAGGTACCTTTGTAATGAGCAAATGTAATGATTTCTATTATGCAACCCAGGATGAGAATTTCTCTCATTTCCAACTGCAATTCTTCATTGCTATGCAAGTCCTAATTTTATTTTTTCAGATCAATAGTTGGTTCACAGAGCTAGTGGATGTGAAATATTAATATAGTATCAAATAGCAAATTAGGCTTCTTGGGGCTTGGAACATTGTTTTAATCAGAAGGCGGGCTGGAGGGGAATGGACGCCTCACGCAGTGGCTGTTCTGGAGCTTTTGGGCCTGCCTGGGCCTCCTGAAAAATCACAGAGGTGCTTTAAGCCAAAGCTTTCATCTTCTGGGCCTGTCTCATAAACTCCATGTGGTTCTGAAATGTGTTTTCTCAAAGGGTGTGATGCGTGTTTGCTTTCTGTTGCCCTGGCTCAGTTAATGATGATCGCAATCAATGGGAAAGACTTTCATCGGGGAGTTTTATGATGGCGGGTCCAAGGGCTGCGCGTCTGAAATGAAGGCGTGCTGCTAATTGGCCAGATATGCTTCCTGGAATCGACTGAAGGAGTTTGGAATTCAGTTTTCATCGGTGACTCCTGGAAGCTCAGCAAGATCCCAGGAGGTCTCGGGGGGTTTGACCCAGTGTCAGAAGAGATCGGAGTTTGAATTCTGTCTCTGATACTATCAATAGAGTTAATCAATAAACATTTATTAAATAAAGATTTATTAAGCACCTACTGTGTGCCAGGGACTAACAGCTAATCAATTGCTTAAACCTCTCTGTGCCTCAGTTTCCTCACCAGTTAAATAGGGACAATCATCATACCCATCATGCCAATCTAACCTGGATGAAACAGCGGGGCACGGAGTGCAGAGAACAATGGGATTCCATCAGATCCTGGCTAAAATCCCCCCTTGTAGAGAAATCTTTCTCGATCCCCCTTAATTCTAGCACCTTGCCTACAGTGATTATCTCCAATTTGTCCTGTCTATAGCTTGCTTATACATATTTGCATGTTGCCTGCCCCATTATACTTAGTTCCTCAAGGATAGGGACTGTCTTTTGTCTTTCTTTGCATCCCTAATATTTAGCCCAATGCCAGTCACACAGGAGGTGCTTAATAAATGTTTATTGACTGATTGACAATGTGTGTAAAGTCTTTGCAGATGTTTAAGAGCTATATTCATATCCATTATCATTATTAGAAGCCAAACCCCTAGAGCTGAGGGATGCTGTAAGGTCAAGATTACCTCTCAGGTTGCAAGAATCTATGACCCAATAACCATTTCTATAGACTCAATATCCCTCCACCAGTTGGGGACATTTTGAACCTCAGGTGCAAAGTAATAATTCAGGCAACAGGGTTTGAAGTGCTATATGGAAGAACAGGGATTGAAATAATTTGTTCAGGATTATTCTGAGATTATTGGTGAATCAGCTGAAAATCTCTAGTATCTGGAACAGATGGAGAGAAAGACATGGATAAGAATGGGTGAGAGGGTTCAGGAGGGTGTTGCGATCCACACCATACATCCATTTTTCCAGAGCCAACAGTCTTCACAATGAACATGGAAGTAATTCCTAGGAGTATTATTATCTTCAATAAGAAACTGGGACCTGGGACAGGCCACAATATCCCAGACTTTGGTTTTCTTTGTGGGAAGTTGGATGAGGGGATCTCTGAGGTCCCTTCTAGCTCTGGATCTGGGCTCTGTCAGTTAACAAGTTCACAATCCCTTTGAGTTCCCACTAATAATAGCATACACTTTCCCATAACAAACATCATTGGACTAGACTGCCTCTGAAGTCCCTCCTAGCTCTAGATAAATGGCCCTGGGATTCTCAGGTATAGTGAATTGCCCGGGTCACAAAGCTAATAAGTATCTGAGGCTAGATTCAGACCAAATCTGTCCTGGCTCCAAGTTCAACCCCTTCCACTTTATCATCCTGCCTTCGCTGTGTCAACAGCATAAAAGATCTTGGCATTCTGAGCATTATTTTTTTGTGGAGTTAGAAATTGAGGCTAGAAACCAAAAGAGAATCAAAGTTCTCAGATGCATCTCCTAACTGTTTTAGAGCCTGAAATTTTATGTTTACTCATCACATTTTCTTTTTGCAATTAAAAAATCTAAATGTGATAGGAAAGCATCAGGGAACCCCCAAAGAGTGCAGTTATCACTCATCTGAGGGACAGCAGCCATTTAAAAGCACTTCTTTCTTTGTGGCCCCCTTGCTTATAAACATTTCATGATAAATCCATCTCCAGCTACTGCCTGAGATGGTTTAAAGAGAGGGCACAGTAGTCTCCAGTGTTCCATTGAGGGATAATGAGTTGTAGCACCCCACAAAGGAATAGGAAATCTTCTCGATTCGAGCATTTGCTCTCTCTTTTTGAATGGATGAGAACATTAATCTCAAAAGAGAGAAAAAGAGATAGGGAAAAGGCAGGGTGAAAGGCCAAGGGAAGAGACTGAGTTATAGGGTTATCTCTATACATCATCCAAACGGGTGCCATCTATCAGGTCTGGTCCATATAAATTGCACCAATGAAATGTGACAAACATTACTTCAATATGATTTGTAAAGAAGGGCAGGAATCCCACAATCCCTGGGAAATCCAAGTCCCAAGGGGCCCAGAAGGTAATAGAAAGACTCAGGATGGGCCCAAATGGGCTTAAAGCCCAGGACCAAGCAGGACTTGTGCATTAGGTGGTGTATAAAAGACATCCTCATGGAAATGTGTGACAAGTAAAATTTTAGGGAGAACTAGATAGGACAATGGAAGTCCTTGAGATTGTCAGCCAATCAGCAGAAGTCTCCAGGGACCGAGGCCAATTTATGGAAAAACAGATGAGAATTGGGCTGAATGAGGGGTGGAAGAGTGCTGCTACCCACCCACTGGAGATCCAGCAAGGTATCAGCATTTATTAAGTGCCTACTATGTACCAAAACAAAGTATCTAACCCAGAGAATCACAGTTTTATTTTGTGCAGGTCTCTTTAGTGAATTATATCACTAAGAGAGAGTATGATACAGTAAACAGAGAGTTGGTCTTGGAGAGAAAAGGATCTTGGCCCAAGTTCTGCTGTTTTCCTAGCTATGTGAGCAAGATAGTCTTTGTTTTCTGTTCTAGAAAACAGTCATAAATATAGCACTGAACTCAGGGCTGTTTTAAGGGTCAAAAACCTTAAAGCACCACACAAATATGATCTATTAACATTATTTTTGGCCTTGAAGCTAGTCGGATTCAACTCAGGTCTAATTAAAAAGAAGCCTTGGATGGGTGGCGAACCTGGGTGGCTCTGACCTGGTTGCACTGGTCATTGTTGTTTGGAGCCATATTGGGCGCTGAAGGAAGATCTTAGACTTAGGATCTCCCCAGCCTCCTGCTCCATCCCAATATGGGGAAGCAATGGTGGTCCCCCTCCATAATTTGTTCTCTACTGTTGTTTTGTAAAGAACTAGTTTTTAGAGGCAGGTAGACAAGATGATTCCTTACCATCACACACAGGTCCCATCTTTCCTTCTTCAGGTGAATTGGGCCCAGTATCAGAACCCAAGAAAGGCCCTCCTCATGTTGGGGGGATAAATCCCCTCGAGAGGGTCTATGGAGGAAGGAGCGATGAGTGGTCTCACCGAGCAGGCAGACATGGTTCGGTTGGGAGCTGTGTGACGGGGAGAAATGCTCACATCGATGAGACCGATCCATAGAACTATTGGGTTATCGGGCTCCCTGAGCAGGGCAGCAGCCAGAATCCATATTTCCTCACGTGACATCTGAGAAACTGGCAAAACAGAATCCAGTCTATAAAATGATGCTTTGCCGACACTTTTTGAGAAGCTGATTGCCCGTCTCCACATATTTCAAGGAGCAGAGTTCTATGCGCCATACCTAGGGGCCAGTTTGAAGCTGTGAATGTCCGGAGACAAAGTTTCCGATGTCTGGATATTTATGTTTTGCTGTCCTTCTGGTTTTAATGGAATCCATCTCTCCTCAGTTCTCTCACTATAATTCTAACCAGTCAGAGACATCATCCTAGAAGTGATAAAGATTGCTAGGAAATATGTTCCTTTAAAAGCCAGTGCCCCGAGGAGGCACTGGCCGTGGGATTTCTGGAAACAAAGTCATACGTTACTTGTTTCTTAAACAGTGAATTTACACGTAGGGTACCGATCCCTTTTCATTTTACTCAAGAATGATTTAATAGGAATAGATTTAGAACTGGAAGGCATCTTTGAAATCATCTTCTCCGTGGGTTCTTTACCTGGCTCCACTGACCCCCAAGGAGTCCATGGATGGATTTCTGGGGCTTTTGATTTTGGATGGCAAAGTATTATATCCAACTACCATTGGTTTCCTTTGTAAGCCTATATATTTTATTGTATGCATTTAAAAACACTGCTCTTTGTAGGTTTCACCAGATTGCTAGAAGGGTCCCTGACTAGCAATAATGTAAGGAGCCTTGAATCCAATCTCTACGTTTTACTGAGGGGGACACTGAGGCCCAGTGAAAGGAAGTGACTTCCAAGGTCATGGAGTCCTAGCTACAAAGGTCATCCAGACGTCATATGATGCAAGATTCTTGTTTTACAAATGAGGAAGTAGAAAATGACTTCCTTAAGGTCAGAATTAAAACTAATCTTAGATTAGAGTCATTTTACAGATGAGGAAACTGAGGTTCAGAGAGGCCCTGATACCTGCCCAAAACAGTAGTGTGAGCAGTAGGGTGAGAATTTGAACTTAGGCTCTTTGGCCTTTGATCCCTCATAGTCTTTTTACTGTGGCACATGGCACTCTACAGCCGATCACTGATCTCCCATCCCAGAGAGAACGAAGGGAACCATCAGGCACAAAGTGGGCAGAACCAGGAGAACGGGTCACATCCGCAGCAATACTATAAAGACAACTCTGGGGGTCTCAAGAGATCAGCCCAACAGAGCTAAGGGCAATCCTGGCAACTCGGACGAGCTGGCCATTCCTCCCCATAGACAGTGGGGGTCTCCTCTGAGACCCGAGCCCATGGAAGCACTTTGTTGGTTGGGGCTTGGCTATGGGGATTTATTTTGTTCGATGAGATATAATTTTAAAATAGATTTTGTTTTTCCTGCTTTTAATGAAGAAATGGGGGAGGGGGAAGGTGAGAGAGAGACTGAAAGAGACAGAGAGAGAACAGAGATAAAAAGATAGAGAGAGTGGAGAGAGAGACACAGAGACAGAGAGAGAACAGAGATGGAAAGATAGAGTGGAGAGAGACACACAGAGAGACAGAGAGACAGAGAGAGACAGAGAGAGAGAGAGAGAGAGACAGACAGACAGACAGAGAGAGAGAGAGAGAGAGAGACAGAGAGACAGAGAGAAGGAGGGAGAAAAAGAGAGAGGAAGGAAAGAGGGAAGGAGGGAGAGAGAGAGAGAGAGAGAGAGAGAGAGAGAGAGAGAGAGAGAGAGAGAGAGAGAGAGAGACAGAGAGAAGGAGGGAGAAAAAGAGAGAGGAAGGAAAGAGGGAAGGAGGGAGAGAGAAAGAGAGAGAGGGATTTCTTTAATTGTGTCAGGGTGAGGGAGTGGGAGATCAGTGGAGCTCAGCCTTGATGAGAAGATAATGAAAGATGGAGATTGTGCTCCTGGCACCTGGCACAGAAAGCCCCCATGCAAAGAGATCAGAGATGGCAAAGTTCTGTTAAACAGAGCATTCTGTTTTGTAAATAGTGTTTACTCAATGTGCTGTCCATTTTTCAGTTGAAGACACTCTCTGCTTTCTTCATCTCTTGCTGTGGAAGTTGCGGGGCGGGGTTCTCTGGTCTCTCTCATACACAGTGGTCAACGATGATGAACAAACGAATCATTGGTTCCCCTCAGTTTCTCTGAGCTAAGGAGCTGTTACAACGCCAATAGAAAATGGCGGTCATCTCAATGGTTTAAGCAAACTGGGGAAGAAGTTGGCGGGAGCTGCTTCTCCCCTTTCCTCACACTAAGCCAGAAACCTTTGGCTCACACTCCAGCTGGGGATGTAGCGCATCCGGCGGCAGCCCTTCTGTCCAGTGGATCTTCACCAACTATTCTTTTAATCAATTCCCCAGTCTTGACACGGGAATCTTGTCATTATACAAGCTGTTTTGCGATGGGCCATAGGCAGCCTTTCACTCACTAGCTGCCTCATGGTTCAATAGGTACCAGAAAAAAAAATCTTACTCTTCAAGTCATTGGTTATTCTAACTTTTTTCCCATTAAATGACTAAGTTCAGACTTTTTTCCTTCTCCTTTAAATTCTTCCTAGATTCTGCATTCAATTTGGGGAAAGAAATACATAAAAATGACAACAACAAAGGGGATTCTGAAGCCAGTTTGGGTTTGTAGACATGAACCCCACATCTCTTGATCTAACAGGGCTAGTTAGTGAGTGGCGAAGGATCTTCTGCTCCTGCTTCCAGTTAGGATTAAACCCACACCAGAAGGACAATTGCCTGCCCATTTCTTTAAAGTCACCCAGAGGAAGGTATCTGTGTGTTTTAGAGAGATATCCTTTCACATAATTACTTATTTCAAGACTTCAATGTATCTCACTGGTACAGTTACTCCCCCTCCCCCTAAGCTCACATTTATATAATGTTCTAAAGTTTGCAAACTGAGAGTCTGCAATATATCCTGAATAGAGAAAAAATCCAAAATGGATTTGGGGCAAATCTATACAGGTAGTGAGTCATATCACACTCATGCATGTGTGTAATGACTTTGAGGACAATAGCCATGTATAGGGGTCCTAATCAGAGACAGAAATTTTACATGTGTATAAGACACACACGCGCTTGTATGATAACTTTTTCTGGTGGTACTGTCGCTGAGTTTTTAAGATCTCCTTATGTCCCCTTATATAATATATATATATATGCGTGCGTGTGTGTGTGTGTGTGTGTGTGTATCTCAGATAAGGGATATTATCTTAGGTGTAGTTATATAGCTATATAACAATATAGGTTATAGAGGTATATGTACACATATTTAGTTTGTATAGATACACATACACACATGTGCATATATGAAATATGATATAATATATACATTTATACATATGTAATATATCATATGGCTTATATAAGACATATTATAAATATGCATGTGTATGATATGTACATATTATAAATTATAGCTATAGATATAATTGGGTGGCAAACCTACCTAAAAATGCCCTGCTTAGCCACAGATGTTCCACTGAGACCTCCCAGCCATAGGTCTGAATTGAGGCAGTGAAGAAAGCGCCTCAGACACAGGTTAAATCCAACCCGTCTCTGCAGCAGAGAAGCCGTAAGACTGAAGGACGTGAGATGCGTCTCCGGGGCCTGGAAGGAACAATGGAGAGACCGAGGCAGGTGCGTCTCGTCGTTCCGAGCAGCTGTGGGCACACGTCCTTGCGGGTCTCGTTAAATGAAGAGAAATCCACGGCCCACAAACGCACACGGCGCCTTCCATAACTTGGCCTTTCTGGGCGTCCCTGGCACTCGGCCCAGTGCTACTGACCCGCGGGGATGCTTAATCCATGTCCGCGGGCTGGTGACTGATGGGGGGGCGGCGGCTTTGGCTGTTTGTAGGGACAGGGGCATGGTCAGCCGCCCCCCCTGGCCGAAGCTCGGCGGCCGCCTCCCGTCCTTGGCAGCCTCTTGCCCTCCCCAAATACTCTGTGTAGAGTCGAGTTGCAATTTCTTACCCAGGCTGGCCCCGGCAACTGTTCTGTCCGGGCTTCTTGACCTGGGTGAGGGGAGTTGATCGCAGTAAATTAACCTGGAATAACATAGTCTTCCCCTTTCTTCTGTCTTTCTAGAATAGCTGAGAATTTTAGCCAGGGTCAGATTCTATTTTTGCATTTAAAAAACCCCTCAGACCGCAGAGCACCTCCTGACCAGCAGAGCCGCGCTCTGAGAAGCACGGCCTGAGAGCCTTCAGGGGCTGGGAAAGCGGCTCTCTCCCTCTGACTGGATTTAGAGCCTCTGGGACACCCAGAAGGGCAGGTAGGGCAGGGGGGCCCCAAATCACCCCGTTTTGTCGGCCTGGCCCCTCTAGCAGCCGATGCTCTGCTGCAAACTCTTTATTCTGTCTTCCTCATAGTCCTCCACTTGTCTAGAATCTTCCGTGATGGCAACTTCCCCGTGTCAACCTTATATAATGGGGAGACTGATCAAGGAGGGCCCAGCCTTGGTTCATAAGTGCATTTGTCCCTTCTGGTAGATCACAGGTGATATTGTAATCCTGCAATGTGATATTCGTATGTAATATGTCAAATTTCCTGATTGATTTTGGTGAAAAACACGGAAGCTCGAAGAGCCTCTTTAATTATAAGTGATCGAATACGCTGACAAGGGGCCTTTTAAATGACGGAGCAGCTGGAATTCAGGGTGCATCCAAAAGCCTCGATGATCCCTTAGTCCCTTTCGGTGGTTCCGGAGGAGGAGGTTCCTGGGAGCCAGCGGGCTGGGAGATGCCTCACCTTCTCCCTGGCTGCCACAGGTCCAGGAGCACGTGGTTCCTCGCTTTTGCCTTTATTTTTTCACAATCTCAGGGGAAACCGGGTTAAAATCTCACAAGCTGTGAGAGGATAGAAAAACAGCTAAAGCCAATAGCACAGGAGCTGAGTCTAGGGAAGAATCGGACCTGAAGAGGGACCTGTGTGACCCAGGACTTGCCAGAGGAGACCCTTCAGTCTGCAAAGATGGCACAGGGGCTGGCCAAAGAGCGGCCTGAGTGTTGTCCTGCATTCTAGAGGAGGACCAAAATATATGAACGTTATGGAATATTATTGTTCTGTAAGGAACGACCAGCAGGATGAATACAGAGAGGACTGGCGAGACTTACAGGAACTGATGCTGAGGGAAATGAGCAGAACCAGGAGATCATTATATACCTCAACAACGATACTGTTTGAGGATGTATTCTGATGGAAGTGGATCTCTTCGACAAAGAGAGCTTTAATTGATCAAAGATGGACAGAAGCAGCTACACCCAGAGAAAGAACACTGGGAAATGAATAGAAACTGCTTGCATTTTGTTTTTCTTCCCAGGTTATTTCTCCTTCTGAATCCAATTCTCCCTGTGCAACAAGAGAACTGTTCGGTTCTGCAAACATATATTGTATCTAGGATATACTGTAACCTATTTAACATGTAAAGGACTGCTTGCCATCTGGGGGAGGGGGTGGAGGGAGGGAGGGGAAAAATCGGAACAGAAGTGAATGCAAGGGATAATGTTGTAAAAAATTACCCTGGCATGAGTTCTATCAATAAAAAGTTACAATTATTAAAAAAAAAGAAGAGGACCAAAATGACAGCACTACGTTAGAGCCCAGTAAAAATTAATAGGTGATGAATAAATGCTCACTGACCAATCGGCCGTTGCCCATCCCCTTCTTCCCATCGACATACCTGAAGGGCACCCATGGATGTTGCTGCCTCCTCGATTACCTTTGTTTGCCATGACCACTGCTCCTCCCTCCCCCATCAGTCAATTAGCAATCAACAAGCATCCTAATTCTGCCCAACCCTCTGCTAAGCTTCAGACTGCCCACATCCCCTATCAGGCCCCCTTGGGGGAGTTCAAACGCCCTCTTAGAAAGTCCTCTTGAAGCAGTTACTGATGGAGTTTATGAAAATCTCCCAAGACCCCAAGCCTGGCCTGGAAGGGCAAAGACAAAAGGCATCAGGGGGACCGAGTCACGGTGCTGTTTGCTCGGTACTGCAGGCCACATGTGGGGACCAAGGCTTTTTCCGGCATCCCTCACTCTCTTCCCTGAAACAGTCCCCTCTAAAGTTTGGTCTGGCTGCAGGGTGTGCGTTTGTGCTCGCGCCAGTTGAGGAGCCACACAAGGGCCTTTCTCTGAGCACATACACCGGGAGGCTGGCTCGGGGTCACCCTGACTCCCTTCCAGGCTCCTCGCGAAAGCTGCCAGGGTTTCCTCTGTGTCCGAACCAGGTCTGTGGGCTTCCCTAGCAACTTCAGGATGCTGATGGCCGACACTCACGGGCTCCGCAAGAGGAGGATGTCCTCTAATGGCAGCTTTCACTTCCTGCTGATTGTCTGTTAAGGATAGGTCCCCAATCATCCCTTTAGATTTCTCTAATCATCCGTTCACCTGCTGCATCCGAGGCACAACAGGATGAGCGTTCTACTGGGGCTTCCTTGGAAGGCATTTCCTGAAGCCCCGAGTAGCAGAAGATGCTTTTTTGGGGAACAGAGTGAGGTTTTAAGCCAGCAAAGGGCCCGAATGCTGCACCATCTTTTTCCAGGATGACTCATTCAATGATAACTTAATAATTACCTACATTTCCCTTGTGAATTTAAGATCTGCAAGATCTTAAGAGAGAGATTACAGAGACAGAGATAGACATACAGAGAGACAGAGATAGAGAGGGACACACAGACAGAGACAAACAGAGAAACAGAGAAGAGACAGAGACAGAAATAGAGAGAGACAGAGATGAATGGACACAGACAGAGACAAAGAGACACACAGAGACAGCAGCAAGTTGCAAGTCACCTTTTTTACTATAGAAAATACCCCTGCTGACCATTTTGGACATGTTGATGCTTGGGAGGAGTAGAAATAAAAACTGCTCATCAATGGATTTCTAGGGAAAGAAACTTTTCCTATTAGCTATCAATAGCAAGATTCGCCTCTTTAAAAAAATTGAACAAAGTGAGGTATTTGAAGCAGAAACATGCCACGGGGTCTCTGTTTATAAGACACCAAAGCCGACAGGTCGTAAGCTGCTTCTGATTCCTATTTCCTTGGCAGAAATGGTCTGGGCTGGAAAGTAAAATTCTTTTTCTGGGAAACAAGTTCTGTTCCTCACCACCTGAGCAAAGACCCTCCCTGATCCTGAGAATTCATCAGAAAGTTTGATGATCTGAACAAGTTCAAAATCCACCCCTTTTCTGTGCCCCCCCCTCCACTTTCCCCACCCTGAAGACTGTAAGCTGCTTGAGGTCAGGGATTGTTTCAATTTGTCTTTATAACCCCAGCAGGAATCAAAATGACTGGCACATTCTAGGAGCTTACTAAATGCTCATTAAAATGAAAGAAGCTCAAGAGAGTACATATGTTTTGAAGGCATAAAAACAGCCAGCCCCCAAAATGATGATTTAAAAATAATTAAGTGCCCTGGTCTGCATTAGCTTTCCCCTTCAACCTTCCCTTTCTCTCCCCCTGCCTCCCTTCTCTTGCAAGCTCAATAAGGTCACTTCCTTAATTCATGGACAGACTTCCTCCTGGGCTCCGGCTGCTTCTTTTGTCAGGGGGCCTGTTGACCTTCAGCACAAGAATCTGTATATGTTGTAATATGGATGTCATTAAAATATAACATTTACCTGCTGAGAACAACATTATACTATTTATGAAACCATATAATTTCAATAACTGAACTCAGCAAGATTTTATTGCTCCCTCCACCTGTAATTGCAGGAGTGCTGACTCATCAGTCCATAACCCCAGCTTGCTAAGGCAGGGCTCCACAAAAAAATCTGCAAAGTGACTTGTTTTCTCATCATCTCCTTGCATAACCTTTTTTTTTTGGCAGCTAAAACTCCCTCTTCTAAAAGGTTATAATTAATTAAAAGCTCAAATTAACACCAGGAAAACTTTCAGGTGACAAAATACTCAGCTCCTGGCTGTTAAGAAAGAGCTCAATTTTTAATAGCATGATGATAAATTAAAATTCATGAACATCTTTTTTTTTTAAGTCTAAGTATTTTTGTAGTCAATTCCTCATTTACCCGAGATATACTTTGGGAGGCTTGTCTTCATGAGCCAAAGGGATCTCTATACTCTAATTTCCTTGTCTGTCCAAGAGTTTATTTGTTTTCTCACAAACTTTCTTCTAAATGTCATTCCCTTTCCATATGAAATGTGATTATGTGATTATTAATTTTCTACCAAGGGAATGGCTTTGGGAAAAAGTAAAATGTTAAATTATTAGAACATTTATGCCAGTATATTCTTTGATGCTTTGCTTATATATGTTTTTACGTCATTATCTGATGAATTTGAATCTTGAGCTTCCCTGTCATTATGGAAGCTTTTTTATTCTCCTCCTCCTATTTCTTCTTCTCCTTCTTCTTTCTCCTTCTTTTCTCCTTCTTCTTCTTCCTCCTTCTTTGTTCTCCTCCTCCTCCTCTTCTTTCTCCTCCTCCTCCTTCTTCTTTTTGTTCTACTTCTTCTCCTTCTCCTTCTTCTTACTCTTCTCTTTGTCCTCTTCCTCCTTCACTTCCTCTTCTTCCTCCTCCTCCTCCCAAACATCACTTAGATGATTCTAGCTTGTTGCCACCTTCCATAACTTCATAATTGTGACCACGTCCGGCATGGGCCTCCTATTTAAGGGAATTTTAAGGGACCTATTTAAGGTCAATGTCCTGCAGTTTCTTTCCAGCCTTCTGAACCTATCAGCCTTAACTTTCATCAACAATACCTTGGTATTACCCTAAGTATTTGTGGCTCGCTATTGAATGGCCTTGATGCTGGCATGGTGATCAAGAGGATTTCTTCTCAGAAGACCTTCCCCAGGTGTTTGACCTCAGCTGCAGAGCCAGAGTATTCAAAGATGCTCAGATTTTTCTTCTTTTTGTGGCTGTGGATACCTGTCAACATCCTTTTCTTAGTCATTTGGGGCATTAAACTTGGCTCTTGTCTCCAAGGCAATTGGGGGCAACTTTTTTCTTGACTTTCTTTCCCCTCTTTGGGAAAAAGCATGCTGTGTCTTTTAAAGAAAAGTGACAGAAGAACACAGCGTTTGTTATATGTAACATTATCATTTTTTCTTTTTAGCCATGAACTACACTGGAGTGGCTGGGATAAGGTGAAGAGTAGGATAGGATAGTGGAAGGAAAAGTGAATTTCCAGGATTCAGATAATGTCTAACTGTGACAAAGATGATTGAGTCCCAGTAAAATGTAAATTCCTTGAGGGTAAGGCATTCCCTACCACCACCACCATTTTTAGTACCTAGCACACAGTAGGCGCTTAATAAATCCTTAACAGATAAATGAAGACAAAATGTCTTCCTGGCACCAAACGACGGCCCAAATTTGTGCACAGAAATGTAACAATGAATAGATTTTATAATTAGTAATGGCATTTTTATTTATAGAAATATTACATAATTTAAAATTTTTTACTTAGCTATTAGCCTACATTATGTCCTGCAGCTATTACTTCCCCAGGTTAATGATGGGTTATATCAAGACCAATTTCCTTCTTATTCTCAAGGAATTTGCTTCTTCATTTTACTGGGTCTCCATTTTGTTTTTCATGAGGGGATAGCAGAAGCTTAGATTAACTGCCCAAAGATTGATAAAAATCTCTGTCAGCCATTCTCTGAACTAAATTTCAACCCTGTAAATGGAGTTTGCTCGTGTGTGTGTGTGTGTGTGTGTGTGTGTGTGTGTGTGTGTGTTTAAGGGAAGTTTTATCAAGGAAATTAGATTGCTTTGGCAAAGCCGAGGTCCCGTACCCAAGGAAGGGTATGTTATTGGACAACTTGATTAACAATATTTTGGGGATAAAGGGAGGGCAAAAGTGAAAGCTAAAGAAGGACATTAAACAAGGGGAATAAGGAAATCTAATAGATGATAGTCTGACAATTTTTTCATGCAGTACTTGCTTTCTCTCTAATTGACGAGGAATTAGGAGGCTGGTACATCTTGGGTGGCTGATAAACAGATTTTTTTATCATTGCAGGTAAAATAAAAGTATGTAATCGGAGACCACACCCTCTCCTGTGCTTCCACCGGGTCTTTAGCTTTTACTGTTAATATTATTAAATAGGAGATGAGCCATAAAGATATGGGAGCCAGAGTTTATTATGAGAAGGAGTATACACTGGGAACGGGCCTCTCCCACCACTCAGCTCAGAGCTTTGTGTACACATTTGGCCATTCAGGTTTTCTTTCTTTTATTTTATGGGTGTTTGCCTTAAAAAAAAAAAAGAAGAAGAAGAAAAATAAAACAGAAAGGAAGAAAAGAAGAAAGAAAAGAACTGCCATTGAAAGAATGTGGACCGGCATGTCCTCCCTGGACTTCCAGGGCGCTCTCCTCTGCATTGTTCTCATGATTTGGTAGCTTTCAGGCCGGTCAGACCCAGCCTGAATGAAACTCAATCCTTCCCCTCGCAAATAAACGGAATCATTTGACCAAACTGTATTCCCCGGGCCTCTGCTAAGCCAATTGGTGACTTCACTTTGCCAAGGGAACAAGGCGAAGTTTATAATAGGATCAGTTTTGTTTGCAATTTGTTTCTAATAGATGCCAATAAGCCGGTTAACTAGGCCCCAGTTAATGGACCTTTTATTGTTTTTCCCCCTGTAGTGCCCATGACCTTTTCTTACAAGCATTCCCCGATTCCTGAAAACACGGATCTGCCGGCTTCCCGCCCGAGGGGCTCTCTCTGGGAGCCGAGATATCCCCACAAGCTCCCCTGAACTTGTCCACTGGCTCTTTGCTTCAGACTAGGCCCAAATGCTTTGATCATCCCGTCAGGGGAAATTTACAGCCCTGTTCTGGCCAGGGTTCCATGTGTATTTCTCCAAATAGAATATCTCCCTCCAGAAATCAATGGTAAGCTGTTAAACTAAAGAGCTTGGTTACATCCACAGAGCTGTAAATTAATGGTCTTTTGTGGATAGATGGTTACAGATTCTATCATAAAAAATGGATAAAAGATTACATATCACGCAGAGCGAAACTTTTAATAACTCAACATGACTTTTCTTAATGGGTTTTATTCATTTTAATCATTACCGTGTCAATGATGATTATAGCCTTATTAGATTCTAGTGATTGAGGGGCCTGTTTATGAGATATTGAAAATCTTCGGCTGCTCCGAGGAGCGGGGCGGCCGGAGCAGCTCGGGTGTGCAACTTTATCTGACCGAGGAGGGCCCTGTCAGGAGAGTTTCAATTAATACTTTTACCAAATGGCTCCTGTCCTTACTGACCTAGGTCACCGGTGACTTAAGGATTCCTCGGCATCGGCTTCTCAAACCCCGGCGGCTGCGGCATAAATCACGGAGGCGGCCGAGCGGGTTTTGCTGGCGGGCGCTGAGTTTGAAAGGGGGCTGGAGGACCACTCGGGCCCCAGGGGCCCGGATCTGCCTGTTACCCAGTAACCACCTCGGGAGCTCCAGCCACCGGCAGCCTTGGGCTGTCAACGTCTCTCCTCGGGAAAAAGTGATTTCGTTTTATGTAAAATAAATTGCTAAACTGTAGAGGGAAAGGGATTTTCCCCATCTGGGATTTCCGGTGCCAAGGAAACCCTAAGCCAAGTCCCTTTTAAGAACTACTATGGCCTTTGTTTATAATCACAATCATTTCCCCAACTTGACCTTCTGCCAACTCTCCGGTTTGAACTCTGCCTTGGAAGCAAAACCGGCTTCCTTCTAGCCTTCTTTCCTTTGCATCCTCTAAACAGTAAGCTCAGCACGGGCAGGCGTGGCCTTGGGCCTTTTTTCCATCCCTGAGGCTTAGCACAGTGCCCGGCACGTAACAGGGAGGCGCTCAACGAAGGCTCCAGTGCGAATATTTGGGCATTTTTGCAAACTTTCCTCCAACCCCTTTGGACAGAAACATTCATTGTGATGATTAAGGGAAAAACACAGCAAAAATGTGAGAGAGCCGATGCTATCCATACATGTAATACTGTCCATACTCCATATATACAATAGTCTGTCCGGGAGAACTGTGGCTCTCTGCAAGAAGTGAACTATCCTTTCTCTGGGACTTCTCTGTCTCTGTCTCTTCCTTCCTTCCTTCTTTCCTTCCTTCATTCCTTCTTTCCTTCCTTTCTTCCTTCCTTCCTTCCTTCCTTCCTTCCTCCTTCCTTCCTTCCTTCCTTCCTCTCTCCCTTCCTTCCTTCTTCCTTCCTCCTCCCTTTCTCCCTTCCTTCCTTCCTTCCTTCCTTCTTTCATTCTTTCCTTCCTTCCTTCCTCTCTTCCTCTTTTCCTTCCTTCCTTCCTTCC
This sequence comes from Antechinus flavipes, assembly GCF_016432865.1. Classification (NCBI taxonomy): domain Eukaryota; kingdom Metazoa; phylum Chordata; class Mammalia; order Dasyuromorphia; family Dasyuridae; genus Antechinus; species Antechinus flavipes. Next base: position 16,570,437 of record NC_067402.1, read on the forward strand.
TTCTTCCTTCCTTCCTTCCTTCCTTCCTTCTTTCATTCTTTTCTTCCTTCCTTCCTCTCTTCCTCTTTTCCTTCCTTCCTTCCTTCCTCTCTTTCTCTTTCCTTTCCCTTCCTTCCTTCCTCCCTTTCCTCCTCCCTTTCTCCTTTCCTTCCTTCCTTCTTTCATTCTTTCCTTCCTTCTCTCTTCCTTTTTCTTCCTTCCTTCCTTCCTCTCTTCCTCTTTCCCTTCCTTCCTTCCTTCCTCCCTTCCCTCCTCCCTTCCTCCTCCCTTCGCTCCTCCCTTTCTCCCTTCCTTCCTTCCTTCCTCTCTTCCTCCCTTCCGTCCTTTCTTCTTTCCTTCCTTCTTTCCTTCTTTCCTTCCTTCCTTCCTTCTTTCCTTCCTTCCTTCCTTCTTTTGTGATTTTTTTTCATTTGCAACAGTGTGTACTGTTATACTGTTTGTTGGATATAATAGGTCCTTAATAAATCTTGACTCACTTGCTTCCCATAGGCTAGAATGAAAGATTTTAATAGTATGTTTATGAGATCTATCAAAAAATAAAAAAATCTAGAAGCTAACATCTCCATATTGATCCATGATTAACATAACTCTGTTTACCTCAGTTTCCTCATCTGTAAAATGAGCTGGAGTAGTAGATAAACCACTCCAGTATCTCTGCCAAGAAAACCCCAAATGGGGGTCACTAAGAGTTACATATAACTTTAAAAAATGACTGTACTATAAAGGATAGGGAGGGAGGAAGGAAGAGGGGTAACTTAGAAGTTAATACTCCAGGGAATTGCCCCAAGATATATTCCTCCTAAGAATAGGCAGGTAGCAAAGGGATCTGTCCAATTTCTAAACTAAAAAACCCGACAAAGATATTCCTTTAGCCTGGCTAGAATCATAGTCTAACAGCCTAACAGAGGTAGTATTGATCCCCCAGGATGTCTATTTTCCATTTTAAAGACTGTTACAAAGAACCTTGCCACCTGAAAATGATTCCAAAGGCTCAGGTATAATGAAAACTGTCTATAAGAGACATGAGGTTTTCAAGCAATCTTAAAAGCTCAAGGAAGGACAAGTCTATGGCTTTTAAAAAATCAGGGTCCATATTTTCCTAAATAATCAGATAATTTAGTAAAATTCTGAATTATTCAAATCCTATCCAGGTAAGAGGTAGCAAAATGCAGTAATGGAGACTTGGTTTCAAATTCAGTCTCTCTCTCTTTTTTTAGCTTTATGACCTCAGTTTCCTCTCTGGAAAAAGAATTTGGACTAGATATCTCTAAACTCCTTTCCAGTTCTAAAATTATATGAATTTATGTTCCCATAAATTAGTCCCCATCATTTAAAAATCAAAGAAGATCATGAGACGTGCCCTTCTCCTCTCCCCAAAGAAGAAGAAGAATGTCTGCACTTTAAAGATAACCTGGAAGCCAGTTGGAGGTGATTTTGGACATGAAAATGTATAATGATCTACAACAGAAACTTAAACACAAAGGCTGGATTGAGCTGGGAAGTAGTCGTTAGCTTTTACTGGGACAAAAGGTGAATGGTGAAGTATCTCAAGAAAATAGAGGTAAAAAGAATGAAAATGTTGGCGAAGACAGGAACACATATAATGTTGTTGGAGCTGAGGATTGGTCTAACTTTTGGGAAACTATTTGGAATTATGCAAATTATAATGCAAATGTAATATAAATTATTAAATAGTACATTTCCTTGGACCTACTGATAAAGTACTACTAAGTGGCACAGAGGGAGCCGTAAGCACAAATTCTGTTATAGTCACTTACTTGTGTAAACTTGGGCAAGTCATTTAATCTCTCTCTACCTCAGTTGCCTTGTTTATAAAATGAGGATAATGACAACAAAAATAGCATCTACCTCACAGGCTTGTTGTAAGAATCACAAGATAGGAGATATAATTTTAAGGCATTATACAAATGCCAGTTATTTCCATTACTGGGAATAAATCCCAAAGATAGTTGGTCAATAAGAATTGACCAAAGAACGTCAATGGCAGAGGGAAAGGTCCTTTATGTATGAGGATACTTATGGTGGTGCTTTTTGTGATAACAGAGACTTAGAATAAAAGTTACGTTCTATATATGGATTAGAGAATGGCTTAAAAAATTGGCATATCAATGTAATGGAGTATTGTTGCACCTATCTGGGAGATGTCAAGTGAGGGATGACGGGGGCACCTCAGTGGTACCTTATGATGTTGAGGAGAAGTGAGGAAGGTTTCTGGTATGTTGGGTGACCTCTCTGGGCTAACCTTTTGGGAGAACCAGGTCAAGAATTGCTCAGGTTGGATTGAGATCAACATTGTTGGGGGCAACATCTGAATCAATAGATATATGGATAATACAAGGGCATAGAGTATTATTGCCCCATAAGAAATGACAAATGTGAGAGATTTGGAGTCATTTGGGAACACATGCAGACTGATGCAGAGCCAAAGAATCTGAAGGAGAAGAATAATTTACTCCATCATTACAGGGTGGCAAGTCTTAACTTCAGAGGACTGCTTCTTGGCAAGAACATGGTGGAATATGGTTGGGGAACGAGACATGTGTCCTTAGACATATTTAACATGTTGACTTGTTTTGCTTGACTGTACTTATTTACTAAAGAGAGTATTTGGGGGGCAGGGAGGAAATAAGGGAGAAGTAGAGACTTTGGAAATGCTAGTTTTATACATCAGAAAGGAGATCCTTTATGTAATAACAAATGAAAGGAAATAGGTTTGAAAAGAACATGGTGGTCAAAATGATGGATCCAGGATTTTAATCCAAAAGAAAGGACTTTGTCATAAATTTAGGGGGAAAGTAAAGAACAAGCTAAGGGACTGGATGATCAAGGGCCTGAGTTTTAAAAGGAATGTCATTTTTAAAATTTCATCTTCAGGAGTGGGAGTGTTTTCCTTGGGCCAGATTAGTGCCCTGATTGTGAAACTACAACAATCTTGGATATTGGCTCATAGTCCTGAGCTATAAAAATTCTGTAATCTCAGATTTCATTATCATTCCAGTTTACCTGGAGACCAATCTCCTCCTCTCTCTCTCTCTCTCTCTCTCTCTCTCTCTCTCTCTCTCTCTCTCTCTCTTTCTCTTTCTCTCTCTCTCTCTCTCTTCTCTCTCTCTCTCTCTCTCTCTCTGTCTCTCTCTCTCTCTGTCTGTCTGTCTCCTGTCTCTGTCTCTCTCTCTCTCTCTCTCTCTCTCTCTCTCTCTCTCTCTCTATCTTCTCTCTCTCTCCTCTCTCCTCTCTCCTCTCTCTCTCTCTCTCTCTCTCTCTCTCTCTCTCTCTCTCTGTCTCTCTCTCCTCTCTCTCTCTCTCTCCTCTCTCTCTCTTCTCTCTCCTCTCCTCTCCTCTCCTCTCCTCTCTCTCTCTCTCTCTCTCTCTCTCTCTCTCTCTCTCTCTCTCTCTCTCTCTCTCTGTCTCTCTCTTTGTCTGTGTGTGTGTGTTTTATACTAGATTACTATGGATCAGATAGGAAATCAGAATAGGGCCAGAGGAAAAAGAATTGAGGAATCCTTAAAGCCAGGGCCACAACCTGAGAAGATGAAAATCTCTCCCTTTTAGTTCTTGAAGGCTGCATGATTATTAGGGAATTTGATGTCCCAAGGGCCGAGCAAGGGCCCGAGCCTTACTGTTTTACAAGTAGAAAATTATCTCTAAATCCAAGATCCCTCATGTCAGGGGATATGCTGCTCATTTCTACAAATACTGGCTAATTCACCTAGAGAGGAAAAAAAATCATTCAAACTGGTCACGAAACCTAGCGTGGCCAATGCTGACAATTATTTGGCTGAATTTTTCATTCTTCATTTGGATGTACTAAGCATGTCCCTATGGGGGTTAGTGTAAAGAACAATGAGCTGGGACTCAGAAAGCCTGGGTTTGAATCCAGTTTTTACAATTAACCAGCTGTGTGAGTTTTAGGCGAGTCCTTTGCCTCAATTTCCCATGAAGTCATATTCTAGCTCTATTCCTTAATTTATTACTTCAGTAGAATGTAATTTCCTTGAGCGCTGGGAGTATCTCACTTTTAGATTTGGATCTCTAGTGCCTGGTACTTAAGAAATGTTTGCTAATTGAGTGATTTGTTCTTTTTTTCACAAAAGGGAGGTGAATTTTATTGTCAAGAGGGCCCGGGCCTTGGAGTCAGAGAATGTGGATGTAAGCTGGTCTTGTGTCCCCAGGGACAAGCCCCCACATCACCTCCTCAGACTCATAATACATACGATGGAAGTAATGATTCTTTTATTGTCAAACCATGAAGTTGCAAAGCACTATATGAATGAGTGCTTATTATCATGGTAATTAAGCAAAAAACCTTTCTTGTACTTTTCTCCTGGTCCCTGCAGAAGGTGAGGTCGAGTCAGGAAAGGTGTCGTTGTTCATTGGTGCTATTGTTGAAAGGTTTCAGTCCAACACTTCATGATCTTATCCACATTTTCTTGACAAAGGCACTGGTGGGGTTTGCCATCTCTTCCTCTAGATCATATAGCTATGACTTGTATGGAATATGTGATGGTATAATTCCATTACTAATCACAGAGCCTCTCACAGGGTGAGCCTTAATCTTGACTTGCTGAACTGAACTGAATTGGCAAAGTCAGAAAATAATAATTGTCCAGCATTGGAAGAAGAATGTGAAATCATAGAAATAAATAGAGGAGCCTGGTAGAAATGGCGGCCGGTGATATCTCTGTGTTTGGAGCCCAGCCTCGGTACCGTTGGGAATAAAAACATGGCACAAGCCTTCAAAGACCCAGCATTTCATGACTTCCCATCTAGCAGAGAGTGAAGGTCATTTTGTGAATCTCACCAGGAAATCAAGATGTCATGGGAGCTTAGAAGTGACTGTGGACAAAGATGAAAGGAAGCAAGAGGAGACAAAGGAAGCAATAGTTTTGTCTCAGTCTCATCAAAGTAATTTGGTTGACGTTTGGCCTAAAAGTCCAGGTCAATCAAACCTCACCTAATTATTTTATTTATTCATCCCATCTGCAAGTTGATTGATCCTGATCTTAGAGAAACAGAAAAAAGGGGGGTCATCTTATTTCTTTCTTTTAGCACCTCTGTTCAGTTGGATGCAACAAGGCTTAATTAGTTAACTTCTATGTGCAAAGCATTGTCAGGCTCACTTGACTTATGACTTTTGCTAATTTCCGGAGAACATTCAAAGGATTCAGAGGACTTCTGACTTTTGATGAGAAAACCTTTCAATTCTGATGGAATTTTAGAGGCTCCATTTTTCAGTTTTATCTATTGGAAATTTAAAATTTCAGAGTTTTTATGAATTCTGTATTAACGCTTAATTTCTTTTATCACTGTACTATTACTGAATAACCACAAGTACGACATGGAACAATAACAGAAGGTCCATTAACCATCAGGAGATAGGGACGCAAATAGAGAGTGGAAGTAATATACATGAAAAATCGGTTGTCAGGCAATGTCAGATTCAATGAGCAGGAATTTACAGTGGCGTACAATAGCCAACAATGGCCTTCATTGTTGATTGGCCCCCTGATTACTCTGTTTGTTCTGCAGGCAAAATGGTGGGAATGGAGAGCGACATAATAAGTGCACAATCTATCATCTCTTTAATTTTTATTCAGAGGGAGGAAGAAAATAGGGAATGAAGAATCTTTCTGGTTCTGGAGCATCAGACTGCTTTTAAACATTAAAAGTCTGTGAATGCTTTGAGGAGGAGACAGAGGAAGGATCCGGTCCCATACTGTGGCATTAGAAGTCTCACTCCTGATTCTAACTCATAACTGCACTCAGGATGGGATGAGGGTTCTCCATTCCATCCATCCCCCTCCCTCCTCCTCCCAGTAAATTTCATTGTTAGCAATTGCTTCCCTTTGGTTAGATGAGAACGGTAGGAATTGTGAAATTGTAGAGGGGCAACCGGGTGGCAGAGTGGATAGAGTGCCAGGCCTTGAGTCAAGAAAATCTGAGTTCAAATATGGCCTCAGTCACTTACTATGTGACCCTGGATGAGTCATTTAACCCTGGTTATAAAATGAACTGTAGAAGGAAATGGCAAACCATTCCAGTATCTTTGTCAAGAAAACCCCCAATGAGATCATGAAGAATTAAATGTGATTAAAAATGAACAACAAAAGAATAAAAACAAGAGTGAAGATGTATCTTTAAAGTTATAGTACTATAAGTTGGGAGTGGTTATGTTCAGAAAACATTTTTTTCTTAAACTAGATATAAAAGGACCCTTAAGGGACAAAATTCATAAATAAATATGGTAACTCCCGTGGAACCAATGAAGGATGGCAATACCTAGTATTTAGATTCCCACAATCATATAATAATTTCCCTTTGTTTGTTGATTGGTGGAAGATGTAGGTACCTTGTGAGATGCTACTATTCCTGTTATGCAAAGCTATGTAAACCAGGGCAGTTCCTAACAATTAAATAAGTCCTAAAATGAAATGGCGCCAGGAGACAATGGATCATTTAAATTAATAACTCGACTGGTCCAAAAATATAATACCTGTTGAACTCCCTTTCAATTATCCCTAATAGTAATTAGTGGGAACTTTGCCACATGCTCTATGAAATATTTTCCCTTGCAGATGAAGTATTAAGGGACCAATAATTTAGGCAAATAAATGATGATTGTCTTATCAGACCCATTAAATTAATAAGGAATGTAATGATAATAAATTCTTTGATAAAAGAAAATGGCCTAATGTGTCTGTAGGGAGGCAGCCAAAATATCTTGTGCAAATATTTAGATACTTTCTCTTAAGGTCAAGCCGCTCATTCCATTTCGCTGGCTGTTCATGATAGGTTCATAGTCCCATCTTTTTCCTTTTACTATGGTCATAAGTAATGGTGTCGATTCCATACTTTTGTCATACCTAATTGCCACTTTATTGTTCCTGATGGGCAATTGGAGTAAGACTTTTAAAAAGCTGAATGTGAAATGACTAATAAGGACAAAAAGAAGAATTCAGCAGTAGCAAAGCCCATCACAGCCTGATGCGATTTCCTGTGGTAGTATTTTAGAGTAATTAACAACAGGCCTCAGCGGGGCTCGGCTCTGGTAAGGGGGCTGCTACCCCATCCTGGAGCACAAGGGAAGTCATGCTGGCTCGAGGCGCTAACGCCCTTCCCAGGCCGTGTCAGAAAACCACTCAAATGGACATTTGACGTTCCCACATTAGGCTGCCATGAAGATGAATCTGGAGTAAATGAAAAAATTTGCCTGGAAAAAAAAAATTGGACTATCCATAGAATAGTAATTAGGGATTTTATATGTTCAATTGGGACTCTTGATTTGGAGTTCCATATGCAAATATGGATAGTTTCATTTGCTGATTCGGCCACTCATTCATTTATTCATTAATTCATTCATATTCATTCACTGATTTAGTCATTCATTCACAATTATTCACTTATTTGTTTGTGGGCTCATGTACTCATTGATTCTCTTATTCATTCACTCATGCATTTATTTTCAATCTTTCCTTCATTTATTGATTCATTTACTTACTTGAATAATTCATTACTCATGTAAGATGATTTGGGGAATACATTTTGTGAACATGATTTAAAAGATCAGACTTTTTGTCTTTGTCCAAGACTCATTGTGTACACGGAATCTTTGGTCTAAAACCTTCTGCTCTGTTCTTCTGAGGACAATGGTCAAAAAGGTGCTATCAAATCCCTTCTGCTCTGGTCTTAAAGATGGAAATCAAAGCCAAAATCTCCTCTAGGTCAAAGTGGAAATGAAAAGAAAAGCTGACTAATACTTGCTTTGTCACAAGATTGTGGTAAGGAGTAACACATTTCTTAAATCTTTTAAAATCTTTTTGGAGAATAAGACAAAATCTATTTTTTAAGACTTGGGGGTTCAAAAAGATTTATGAAATAAATATCCGGAGCTGTGAGGTTCTGAGTTAAATTTATTCTAAACGACCCAAGTAGAATTGCATTTCAAAGTGTTTTGGTAAATTCCCATCTGGGCTTTGTCTAGAGCACAACATTTGGCTGGTTTGTTTCAGGGATTCAATAAAACCAAGGTGGCGCTCATTTTGTTTATTCATTCAACAAATATTTACATACTTATTATGTCCATGGCATTTAATCCCCAAGCAAGAAAACACTTGGGGTAAGAAGCAGTATATGCAAGTCCAGTGAGAAGGACAATTCTTCACCGTCAAAGCTGTCCCAGATGCCCCAGAGTTCAATGGGCTGCTCTGGGAAGCGCTGACTTCCCCATCGCTAGAGGTCTTCAGGTAAAGGTTGGGGGAAAACCTTTGTTGACAATGAGGTTGAAGAGATCCTTGGCTAGACCACAATATAGATTGGCTATAGTTTGGACTCAATGGCTACTGGGGATTTTTCCAATTTAGACACTGTGATCCATATCTCCAAGTGAATTTCTTTTCCCCGATATGTTCACTAGATGATGTCTGAGTTTCTGTAGCATTGTAGAGAGTCGTGTGTTTTTAGTTTTGTGGTGATTTTTTGTCCACTTGTTTTTGCTATGACAGATAAGTGGGCGTGTCATGGCCAAAGTGAAATACTTTGTGTCCCAGGCAGCATTTGAACTCAGCTCTTCCTAATTCTGGGGCGCCGTTATATGGCACCATAGTGCACAGAGCGCTGAGCCTGGAATCTGGTCTCAACCGCATCCTAGCTGTGTGACCCTGGGCAGGTCACTTAACCCTGCTTGCCTCAGTTTCCCCCTCTGTAAAATGAGCCAGAAAAGGATATAGCAACAATCCACTCCAGTACCTTTGCCAAGAAAGCCCCAAATTGGGTCACAAAGAGTCAGACGCGGAGTGAACGACAACAGCAAACTTCCTAATTCTGAGGACAAGGTTCTGTTCAGCATCCTAGACCTGCCTAGTCTAATCCTTTCATTTTAGAGATGAGTGAACTTGGGTATAGATAAAGCAAGGGCTTTTACTGTATCCATGACCTTGCCTTATTCGCTGGAGTCTCAGTTACTTTGGCTGGGGAGACTATGGCACACTGTGACTCTTTGTGCCTTTCTTCGCATCCCCAGCACTTGGCAAAATGCCTGTACATAGTAAGCACTTAATAAGTGTGTGTTAACTGACTGACTCCTAGAACATCACCTTCCTTTCCCCACTTTAGAAGAAGGTAGGTTCTAGAATAAAAGCAACAATAACTGAGATGGATCTAGTACTTTATTACATCAATATCTCATTTGGTCCCTGCACAAACTCTGGGGGGGAAAAGCCCATTTTACAGATGAGAGAAGGTCAGGCATCTCAGAGCCTTCCTGATTCCAAGGCCATAATGCTGCAAAGACAAGAATAATGGTTTGTGCATATGGCGTCCCATCTAATTCAAGGAGTGGGACTCCCCAAGGCCGGGACAATGCGGATGTGTCACTGAAGAGATGCAGTTCTTCTAATTAAATATTGATGTACAACAGCTTTCTTTGACTCACCAAATTACCCCTTCAGAACACACCAGGCTACCTGGCTGAGGCAGGAAGCTTTCCCAGCAGTCGAGGCCGGGAAGTGAAGAATGATCACTATTTAAAGTTCTTGGAGATGGGGAAGAAGGCCTGAGCAAAATTATTTGAGTTGGAATTTGGCCATGCTGGAGGCAAAATTCATGAGAATTATGAAGTCGATGAGAAATGTGCTACTGAGTATGGAGTGTACGGAGTTATCAAGGTGAAATATGAACTGCTCTCAGCCCCAGCTTGCCTGCCGAAGAACTGCCGAGACCACATATTGAATCGGTTAAGTGCTGAGGGGAGAACGGGACTCTGGGAAAGGCCCTTTACTCACGGCGGAGAGGCTGCTCCTTAAATCGCTCTGGCCTTCCTAATGTGACTCTTTTGATCTTAAATCTAGAAGGGAAGAAGTTGGGTTAGTAGAGCATAGCTGAAAATGCTGTTCAATATACTCATTTATTAAGGAAAAAAATAATTGATCCTGGGCCTAGGGAGGAGGCCGTTCTGTAGCTTTGAAGGACAAAAGACAAGGGGTCATCTTCTGCCTTTTTCTGCAGTCCTTCATCACCCCAGCAGTTGTCAGCTCAAGCTTCAGAAAAAAACAAAATGGGGATTCTTCAGGAAAAACCAGTCAGAAAGAGCTCGAAAATGTCCTACTCATCATGCAGTTTCAATTGTTCTTTAAGTTCTGTACAGATCTAGGGAAATGATCAGCTAAGACTTACAGTGTGCCAAGCACTGTGCTACTCATGGAAGGGACACACACAGAAATCTGAAACATAGATTCAGAAGGGGGTGGGGGTGAGAAAGTGAGAGAAGGGAAGGAGGGAGTGATGGAGGTGAAGGGGAGATGAGAAGAATAAAGAAGGAGAAGAGGAGAAGGAGGAGGAAGAGGAGGAGGAGGAAGAGAAGGAGGAGGAGAGGGGAAAGGGAAGAGGGGAGCTGTTGTGGCAGCTAGCCTTGAGGCTGTGAGCAAACAATGGAAAGGGAATATTGATGGACATGGGCAAAGCAGGAGAACTAGGTTTGGAGACCAGCTTGTAGATGGATTTGACTGTTTTGGGACCTCCATGATGAAAAGTGTTCCTCAAACAGGAGGGAAAGGACCATATCCTCCCTTGCTTTTGTTTTTCCCTATGGCACTCAACATACTGCTCTTCTTTGTAAGAAGCATCATAGCTTTGTAAGCAGATCACACTGTGGTGAAGTGGGAAGAGCTTTGGCTTTAGAGGCAAATTAGGGTTTGAATTCTGGCTTTCGCCATTTGTCAACTGTAAGCACTTAAATAAATTATTTGATCTCTGATCAAATTTCCTTATTTGTACAATCAATTAAAATCATGATACTTTCACTTCCTGTGTTTTGTGTGATTATATAGATTATCTATATATATCAATAGATATAGATATAGATGGATGTAAAGGGCTGAAACTCTTGAGTGAATGCACTGAGGTTGGACGATCGAGCACTTAAGGCTAATTACCAATTAATAGGATAATATCTTATTAGCACATGCTTGGAAAAGGGCCCTTCCCACTATCCTGTGCTGGCTCAATAATTGGTATATACAGAGCATTGTAGGAGGGACTAGGGGATGGAGTGAGACTAACCAGGGTCACTTCTGGGTGGGAAATGAAGAAGGAAGGTCGTGGAGATTCTGCTTCCATCCAATTCAATCCTACCTCTAAAGACAAAGAATAAAGATCAAGGACGTTTACTTATCCTGACTCCGACTGATTCTAAGGTATCCAGGGTGTTAACGCAGTCACACCAGATGGATACATTTATATGGAGCATAAATCCTTCCATAGATAGAGTCTACTCTAGGAACTCAGATCAAAAGTATTTTGTAGGTCCATATCCACCTGAACCACAGCTCATTAGCTTCACTGACTAATGACTGTGACTGACACGTGAACCAATTGTCACAAATAATTCAGAACAAAGGCATTCAATAAAAGAACGTGTAAGAAAGCAGCAAAAAAATATCCTTTCCCCTTATATTGTGAATATCACCCACCCCTATAGATTTGGGTTACTCTTCCATAAAACCATATTATCCTTGGGAATAGGGATTATAAGTGATGGGCTTACACATCAGGAATATGTAGGACCACATATGGTGCATATATGAAAAAGACAGTCATGCTTCTGATATTGTAGAATATAAGCTTCTCAAAGACAGGGATCAACTTCAAGATCCTCTCAGATTTAGTATACATGCAAACTTGAAAAAGAGAAAAGGTATGCAAAGATTTTCTTTTTCTATCTTGTTTTTTATTTTGTATTTAATTTGTAAATAAATGAAATGTATTATAATATAATAAATAAGTAAATAAATTAAATTGTAAAAAAATACATAAAAAAGAAGGAAAAAAGTTTTGCAAAGAAATGATCATGAATCCGCTCCTACCTAGCTGGACTTTCTGCATTTTTGCCATAACTATGCCTTATATCAACAACAAAAACCTGATGCTTTCATGCTACATCTTGACTGGGGAGAAGTCTCCCTACCTCTCTACATAGAAATTTGAGTCGTTATTATCTCATTGTTTTTCTCAGAATTATTGTGACAGAGGCTAATGTAATATTTTTGACCAGAGTCCTAAAGGAGGACACATATTAAAGTCTAGAACCTTTTACAAGTGAAATCAGGGCCTAGCAATAACAGAAACTTGGATTTAGAAGAGGTTCAGAAGTCATCTAACCCCCTCATTTTATTGAGGAAAAAACTGAAGTCTAGTTATATTAAATGACTTTTATAAGATCACACAGCCCGTAAGAAGCAGAATTTAAATCCAGATCCTCTGAGTCCCAAATCTCTAATCTTTGTCTCTGTACCAGACTCTTCCAATCAGAACACCATTGTCCTCCTCCACCTAGGCCGGCTCCTCCAGTTAGTGGTTGTTACATCATTGTCTACAGCTTTCCTGTTTCATGCCAATTTTCGTAATCCGTGCTGTGAATATATAAGCGGTTTTTCTCTGCAAAGCAGAAACAATAAAAGTATCCACAGTACTGTTATTGCATCTGGGAATACCTTCCAACCGAGTTAACAACTGATTAATGAAAAAATGCAAATGAAGGGAGCCTAGCTGTACCAGACCCAAAACTATATAATAAAGCACCAGTCATCAAAACCATTTGGTACTAGCTAAAAAATAGAGTGGTGACCAGTGGAACAGGTTAGGCTCACAAGACATACGGATAACAACTGAGCTAAAAATAAGTAGATGAGGCTGACAATTGCGCCGGTCTCAAAGATGCTGAAGGATAGTTTGTGACTTGCCCAGAATCACGCAGCTTTTAAGTGTCACAAGTGAGAATTGATCCCAGAGCTTCTGGCTGCAGTTCTGGAACTCTACAATACCACACTGTTCACAATTATTCATTTAACAAACACGTTGAACAAGCGGACGTGGTTGCGGCTGCCTGGGATTTACCAACTTCCCTCGAATCCTATGTACGCCGGCACTGATGGAAACTGGTCTCTGTGTCATGTGTTGGCATTCGGGGGCCGCCTCTTTGCTGCTGGTGATTTATTGTTTCGTTCTGCATATTTTTGCAAAATCCAAAAGCAGTTTGAACTTTGCAGAACAAGCCGGGACAATTTAACTTTTGTGTGTGTGTTTTAAACCTTAAGGAATGGGGAGATGTCTTTCATTTGTATTCTTTATTATCCATTTTACTTACAAAATGTGGAGGCATGTAAATTACCTGTCAGGTTTATTACCACCAGCTCCAGCTACCCTTACTTAAGATAAAAGTCGTTTCTGGTGTAATCTCTCACTTTCTTCCAAGAGAATTCAACGTGTGGGGGCACATCTCCAGCCCAGACGGATTCGACGTGGACTTCCAACCCTTTAACCTACATTATAGCCGGACTTGAAGGCAGGAAATGACATATCTCAGCGGCGATCAGTTGTGCTCCCCGGAAAGTCTATTTTAAAGCACTTTCCATTTTAAATATGGCAATAAAATATCAGGCCAGCGCAGTCTGATAAGGATAAAAGCAATAGATTCAAATCCAATCTAAATCTGACATTGCCTAGAACAAGAATTCACATTGGGAAGTTAGGACTCATTTATGGGGCCATAAATGGGTGGGCCAGCTATAATTTGGGTATTAAACTTGTAAAATATATTGATGGCATGTAAGAACTAAATAAATAATTTACTACAAGAAAATTGGAAATCTTTACACGGTCCTTAATTGACCAGTCGGTCTCCCAGATTCTTGACAGCTCCCTATTTTGCATTCACTTATTTTCATGAGCTGGATTTTTTCCCCCTACTTGAGTTTAATTTTCCCCTGCAGTGAATGATCACAGGTTAGTGCATTGCTAAAAAACACACACGGTTTCCATTTCAAGTTCTGCCCATCTGTTATATGCCTGTTGACAATTTTTTTTAACATTATTAAGAGAATAATTATTGCATCTTTGGACTAATCAGGGACCTGGTGCTTTTCTTCTTTTTCCTCCAAAGCTATCTTGGGAGAGGTTACCCTGATGACTGTTGTTCTGAAAAAGAGAGTGGGAGGCTGTAGATGAATGAAGTGCTTTATAAAAGACAGACCACAGCAAAATAAATAAAATAAATATTTTTTTCCCTTTCATGTTTCTGGACTTGAGCACTTCTTGAGCACCTATTGTGTACAAGGGAGGGTGCCAGATGCTAAAAACATAAAGCAAGAAATTAAGTGGTCCAGCCCTCAAATAGCTTATTTATACCGGCAGGCAAGAAAAGTAATTAGAAAGATGGAGCAGAACCTGGAGAAGCTAAACACAACTTTGTAAGAAGAAAGAATTAGATAAGTGGTGTGTGTGTGTGTGTGTGTGTTGTGTGTGTGTGTGTGTGTGAGAGAGAGAGAGAGAGAGAGAGAGAGAAAGAGAAACAGAGTGTGTGTGTGTGTGTGTGTGTGTGTGTGTGTGTGTGTGTGTGTGTGTGATGCTAAGATGAAAAACAGTGAGGAAAATCTATTAATTGAATTACTATTTATGCTAATTGACCTAGAAATTTTATGGATTAACTGGATATCTTTTAAATACCTAAACAGAGAATTTGTTTGTAAGCAATAATCATTGTTAATGATTGGATGGTAGTAGAAGTTTCGACAGGATGCAACTCTGAACTTTATGCAATAAGATGTGTTTTAATAACGATAAATGTAAAACTTCACAGTTGGGCTCAAAAACTAAACTTAACAACAAGATGGAAAGGGTTTAAATAGACAGTAGGTTTTTTGGAAGAGATTTCATGATTTCCATAGACTGCAAGCTTCGTACAAACCAATTGAATGATGAAGAAGCTAAAAAGTTGAATTTAATATATTCAGAAAAGCAGAGCCCAGGACCAGGAATGAGTCTCCAGTTGTCCCTTGTCCTGGTATCACATACAGGGCAGGCTATGTCTTGCTTCTGGAGTGTTGGGTTCAGTTCTGGGAAGCACATTTTAGGGAAGATGGGGATAATTAGGAGAATGCTCAAAAGATAAGTTTTCTTGTGTCATTAGACACTCTTTTCATTTCCTATCTTTCTTCATGTGTCCTTCCATTTTCATCATATGCCCCTTTCCCTCCCCTTCCAATATAATCCTAGGATATAACATATATAAAGTCCTTGTAAATTGTAAAGTGCTATATAAATGGCAGCTCTCATTATTCCTGTTATGAGGATCCCCCAAATGTATCCTGGCTGAAGGTGAGTATGGCAGGATCCACATATCAGTCTTTATAAATGATGAATATGACGGATCAAAGGCTCTCTCTCTCTTTCTCTCTCTCATGTTTTCTCTCTCTCTCTCTCTCTTTCTCTCATGTTCTCTCTCTCTCTATATATATATATATATTCCCGCTCTCTCTCTCATATTCTCTCTCTCTTTCTAATATTCTCTCTCATATTTTCTTTTTCTCTGTTTCTGTTTTTGTCTCTGTCTGTCTGTCTGTCTCTCTTTCTTTCTTGTCACCCAACTCTGCAACAAACAACATTTCTTCTAACTCTTCTTTTTATTGATACCATTTGTATTTTATACCCTCATTCATTTCTGAATGAATCCCCTCCCCATATAGCTCTGCTACACAGTAACAAAGACTAACACCAGAAAAGGAAGAGGGCAGCAATTCAGCAAGACCCACCAATCGATTAAATGTATTGGATAGTGTTTGTGACACTCCACACCCATACTCCCCAACTTCCACAAAGAAAGGAGAGAGGTTATTTTCCAGCTCATTTCTGGGGCTATTTCTTTACATTCAGTTTGATTTTCCTCCTTTCCATTGACATAAGTGTTTTCATTCTGTATATGGTGAGTCTGATTCTGCTTACTTCTCTTAGCAGGATCCAACCAGCATGTCTAAATGACCGTCGTTCTAGGGAAAGCTGGCGCCCCGCAATCTCACCTCCTGGGTCAACCAGAAGGAAAGTCAATGGAAAAGACAATTCATGGCTCTGCTCCCTGATGGAACATTGGATTCAAAAGCAGGAAGACCTTGATTCCAACCCTGAAATAACCCTGAGTAATCACTTACACTCTGTATGCCTCAGTTTCTTTATTTATAAAATGAAGATGTTGAACTCAATGGCTTTTAAGGCTCCTTCTATGATCCTATGACCTATGAAGCAAATTTCTTCTCTATGGGTCTCAGTTTCTTTATCTATAAAACAGGGGAAGGAGATGGACTTGATGGCTTTCAAGATCTTACTAGCTCATAATTCTGATTCTGTGCCTGAAGACTGAGATCAAATGTCTGGAAAAGTCTGCAGATGTTCTGAAGATGGAATAGTTAAGAGGATGGGAAGTGGGAAAAGAAATAAGCATTTACACGGTGCCTCTTATTTGCCAAACCCTTTGCAACTATCGTCTCATTTACAAGTCTGAAAGGTAGCTGCTATTGTTATCACCCTTTTACAGATGAGGAAACTGAGCAAACAGAGGTTAAGTAACTTATGCAAGTAGTAATCCTGTATAGAATTACACAGAATTTGTGTAATTTGTAATTACACAGAATTTGCCGAATTTTTCTGGGGTTGGTTTTGAACTCTGGTTTTCCTGACCCTCCATCTGGCACTCTATCCATTGAGTCGTGATGTTCCTTCCTTCAAAGTGCCTCCAGTCACTGTCTTACTAAAAACATTCAATTATTCCATTAATATCATTCTGCATCTGTCTTTCCTCAAAGACTTTATTCAACCAAAACAATAATAAGAGTGGATTTCTTTTTTTTTTTTTTCCTAATGAATTCGTGGCGTTCCTTGGAATGTCAACGCCTCCTGCCAGTTGGGCCAACGCCACCGTGCGTGTGGAGTGCCAGCGTTTGGGTTGGCTACGAAACAAGGCTCGCTCCCTTTGTGGTCCAGCAGACCGGCTTCTCTTAATCCAGATGCTGCTGAACAGGAAATCCCCTTTCCAAAGGATGCTTAGAAAATGTGCTCTTTGGTGGCTGGTCAGGGTGAGATGCTGGCCAGGAGTTCTCTGCAGGCAAAGCTAAAATAACACAGTATATTTCCCAAGGTAGAGGGGGATGGAGACACCTCTAAGCAAGGACAAAGATTTTCTCTGTCAGCTTTTTGCCTGGAAAGGAGATTCCGTTGCTTGGTTTGTGGTGACCTACAGAAGAAATAACTGAAGTTGTAAAAAGCAAAGAACTCCATTCGAAAGCCTAAATATGCTTTCTGCCTAGCTGTTTTCTATGTTTGAAGCTTAGAGGCTCCAAACCTCAGATCCTTGTTTAAATTCAATTTAGCTTTTTCAAGTGGTAAAAACCAATTTTCTTCTTGTATTTACCGTACGTCCGCATAAGATTTATACGACGCCTTTTCTCCAAAAGCGTAAGGCACAGAGGACTATTATGCTATCTGGGGACAGAAGCCTTTTTGTATCGGGTGGGAATTCTGGGAAAGATCATTTCCCACCTCCTGAGCTTTGCCTGAAATGTCCTCTCTCCTCACTCTTGGAACTCTTGTCTTTTCAAGACTCAGATCGAGAGGTTGCTAAAACTCTTCCCTGAAATTAGTTAACAAATGGGACATGTCTTATAAATGTTAGAGCACTTTATAAATGGCAGCTGTTACTATATAGCTTGTATTTCTCTATCTGTGCTGATGCATCTTTCCATATTCCAATTCAATCAAGGGATTCTCGCCTTTTTTGGTAGCCCTGGACCCGTGTGAACCCAGTGAGGTCCTTCAAGCCTTCTCAGAATGTATTTAAAGCTATAAAATAAAATACACACAAACACAAAGGAAATCAATTGTACTAGTACACTTAGCTTTGAAAAAGCAAGCTCATGGACCTCAGTTTAACCCTTAAAGCTTGGTTGAAGTTACGTGAATAAAGAGATGGGCTTTTGTGATGGCGGCCCTAATATTTTGCACAGTGCCTTGGCGTTCTTTAAGGGAGTGTGTATGGGGGGCAGACCTATAATTTCGTTGACGTGGGGAATTCTCAGGTGAGGAAAATCCTACCAGTAAGATCTATAGCTGTTCCGCTACCTATAGTCTTAAAGAACTGCCTGGAACGAGGAGAAGTTAAGTGACTTGACCACCATCACCCAGCCAGTAAGTATCCTGGGGAGAATTTGAACACAAGACTCTATCTATTACCCTATTCCCAGCACACTGGCTCTTATTAAATACCCATTGAATGAATGAATGAATGAATGAACATAACTTTAACAGAAGCAAACCTTGGTCATTTAAAATAAATTAACCCATTTTTTTTTTAAGTCACTGGATTTGCTGATAATGAGACAGAATGGGAAGAGGTCTGAGTATCTCTCTGGAGCCATTCCGGTGGTCTCCAGGTCAGTCCACAAACCTTTGCTGAGCAGCCCCTTTCTAGCCCAGGCTAAGAGGAGCCACTGCACGGACACCTCCCCTTCCAAAGCTGCTCTATCAGAACACACTGAGGAAGTCTAAGGAAGGGTCCAGGAGGAGAAGAGGAGGCTTTGGGGAAATCAGGGAGGGCTTCCAAGGCCCCCAAGCATCTCTCTGAAACAATGAGCCATTTTTAAAAGCAGCAAAGTTCTTCTCTTGATGTCCTATGACCATGAATCATGGAAACCACAGTCTGCAAAGAATTAAAGCTGAGGGTACCATGGAGAGGGGCATGGTGGGCACGAGCAGGTTGCCACTCTGCACTCGGGAAGACTCGCATAAAGGGAGGGAGACCCTTTGTGTGGCTTTATTCCTTTTCTTCTGAAGTTTTAAGGAAATAATTTTATTAATATCTTTTGTTTCGCAGCATAATCATTTTCAGACATGTCTCTCACCCCGACTGAACTTTCTTTTGTTAAAAGAAAAACAATTAAGCAAAAATGACTATGAAGGGTCTATATCTGGGGGTCTGTGGCCTTGTGTTCTCTTCTGAGAGGAGGGAAATATGTTTCCTGATCTCTTTTCTGGGGCCAAGGTTGGATACTATGATTACTCAGATTTTTTTTTCATTTACATTATCACAACCACTGTGTATAGAAGGGAAATGGATCAGCATTTATACAGCACCTACTATGTGCCAGGCAATGAACACATATCTCATTTGTGAGGTAGTGCTATTAGTGTCCCATTTTACAGATAAGGAAATTGAGGCAGTGAGAAATAAAGGGACTTGTTCAGTTCTAAGGCTGAATTTGAATTCAGGTCTTTCTTTCTCCAGACCCTCTGTGCACTCCGGAGACGCCCAGTTGCCTCAGATCTAGGTGTCCGTGAGTTTTGATTCATAAAAGCTGCATCAGTTCACATGAACCATTCCATGTTTCTGTGACTTCGTCATATTTGTCGTTTTTTACCAAATATTTTATTCTATTTACCAAGCGAAGTTCCTTCTGCCGTCCTCTAGGGATGGACGCCCACCTTGTTCCCGGTTCTTTGCACCCACCATCGGGGCATGAGTGAGCATGTGACGGGGGCCTTGGAGCCTGGCAGCGAGAACCCGGGGCTTGCCTCCTGCCAGCCCCTTCCTGAGCTAACTGAGAATTCTGACTCGGCCTCCTGCCCCGAACCTTCCTCGTTCCCTGACCCGTGGGCCAGCGGGCGGCTTTGACTTCTGCACTCCGGAAGTTCAGGGCGCAGCTTCCGTTCGCCCCAGAAGGAATGGTTTGGGCCGGCACCGGGGGCCTGCGGGCCCCCAGCCTGGCTAGTGGGATGCTGATTCCCTCACCTTGCAGCCATTGCCAGGGCCCAGATCTGAGGGAAGGCCCTGCAGACAACAGAAGCAGAGCCTCACACAGAACAAATCCGTGCCCTGGAAGAAACTTCAGTTCAGGCTCATGATGAAGTGAAGTGCGCATTGCGGGAGGATCTGAGTTCGAATCCTGCCTGGATTCCTTATTGTTTATATGGCTTCAGGAAAGCAATTCTGTACTTCTGGCCTAAATTCTCTCTTCTCTAAGAAACCCTTTGAGGTGCCTCTCAGTTCTAATCTATGAAAGAATCTAGAGAGGCAGAGCAGCCAAGGAAATAGAGTGAGACAGATAAAAGAATTACAGGTTTATCTCACCCTCTCACCATCATTTACAGATAAGGAAACCGAGTCACCAGAGAAACTATGTGACTTCCCCCAAATCCTAATGTTTGAGTAAATGGGAGAGTCTAGATTTGACTCTGGATCACTTGATTCCTTCAAACTTCCCTTACTAGCTTTATGATCTTGAGGTCACTTGGGGTGGGGAAGAGGAAGGGAACAAGCATTTATTAAACACCATTTTTTGTGTCAAGCATTTTATTAATATTATCTTATTTGAGATCTGCAAGCCTCAGTTTTCCCATCTGTAAAATGGGGATAAGGATAATACTTTTGATGTTTAAATAAAAGAATGAGGTTAAAATGCTTTGTGAATCGTCAGCTATTGTGATTTTAAGAAAGGAGTGGTAAATTCTAACAACTGAGATGCTCTGAAAAAAAGTGTATGTCTTAAACTTAAAGTTTAACCTCTCTCATTAACGTTTTCCCCAATACTTTCGTAAGTCCAGACAAACAACTAAACAATAACCAAGCCTCGGTCTGTAGCTCCAAGTTAACAATCAGCTCCTGAGCTAGTTGGAGTTGACTTCAGCAAAAACTGTAGGTCCTGGAGTTAGAATCAGAAAGGCTCTCTGAGGAAACTGAGGTAAAGGGAGTTTCACTGAGCTGCCCAAGCTCACCCTGCCAGGAAAGGGTCTGGTCAGGAGCCAAAGCGAGGTCCCCCGGCTCCCTCCGGAGAACCACAAGGATTCTGAGTGCAGCTGTGGTTTTTCTCCCGGTTTCCCAGAAGCCAAGGCTGGAGGCTCTATCCCGCCTGGTCGGGGAGAGGGGCCTGAACGGTTTCTTTGTTTCTTTGTCATCCCTCAGATTAACAGGAGGATTTTCAGCTGCACCAACCCCGAAGAGATGGGGAGGGTCAGGAGCCAGAGCCCCGAGAAGTTCAAGTGTACCGGCTTCTTCTCACAGGACACCCCGTGGCCACAGGCCGGACAATAACTCAGGGGCGGATTTGATTTCCTTTGAGTTATGTGGCCCATAAAAAGGCACCAGGGCTTCCCCTGTGCTCTCTGCGGCTGGGCAGATGTGCGCGCTCAGGTTACAACACTTGACTCTCTCTCCCAGCTGGCCCTCGTTAGGTTACCTGCAACAGGATAGCTTCCATCTCGGATTCCATCTCACCGTCACGTGGGTCCCTCCCAGGAGCCTCCCCCCCAGCTTGGGTGGGAGCGGACCCGGGTCCGGCACCTCCTTTATGATGGCGGAGGATTCACTCAATCTTGCTGGATCTCGGCTTCCTTGAAATGAAGGAGCTGAGCCAGATGCCTCCTGCCATTTCTGGATCTAGAACCCTTGGGTTCTCTCGCCACTTCTCCGCTGTATTCCAAGCAGAGATTATTTGCCCATTGTCTCTCCCTGTAGACTGGGAGCTCATTGAGGGCAGGGGTCTCTCGTTTGCCTTTCTTTGCATCCTTGATGCATATTCTTGGCATACAGTAGGGGCTTAATAAATAAATGTGTGTTGACTTGATCATGACTGCCCTGGGTCTCAGTTTCCTTCTCTTTAAAATGAGGGAGGGACTTCCCGGCCTCTGAAACCCCTCCTCCCCCAGCTCGGTGTCCTGGAGCCTCCTGCAGCTTGATCCCATGGCCCCTGACCCAGGATGCCTCATGGTCCCGGCTCAGGCCAGTGGCCAGAAGGCCTGTCCATACCCAGCTCCATCCCGCTCTTCCCTGACATGGCTGCAGCCCAGGTTTGCCGGCTCGATTTCTTTTCCACCTCGGAGGTGATCTGGGGGGAACGTGTGTAAATCTAAACATCCTCCCGGCCAGAGATGCAGGCAAAGGGTCCCCGGGGTGCTCGCGGATGGCCCGGCTGCTGCTTTTTCATTCTGATTAAGCCCCTGGGGACCCATCGTCCAAACAGGAAGGCAAAGTGCATTTTTAATGAGTTCCTAGGACCCAAAAGCCCTGGCTGCAAGTACAAAGAGGCTGATGGCGTTTTAGCCCTTCCTGCAACCGTCCTCCCAGCCCAGGGTATTCTCCAGCTTTCCACGGGGGCTTCCATCCTTCCAGAGACCATCCACAGCCCAAAAGCAGAAATAAAGGATACCAAGTGTGCTTGGGTAGGCTGGAGACAAGGCCTTAGGGAGGGGCTTTGTCTTAACAAGGACAAGGTCAGCAGTATGGGAGGCCCACCTGTATCCAAAACATGGCCCCTGGAGTCAATATACCTTTCCCTCTACTTGTAGAATCCGCCACAATCGAGACTCCAAGGGTCCAACCAATTGGCTCCGCAAACACAACCGATAACAAGCATTTATTTATTTGTTTATTTTTGCTGGGGCGTTCGGATTAAGTGGCTTGCCCAGGGACCCACAGCCAGGAAGTGTTAAGTGTCTGAGGCCAGATTGGAACTCGGGTCCTCCTGACTTCAGGGCTGCTGCTCTCTCCACTGCGCCCCCCCGCTGCCCCAACAAGTATTTATCAAATATATAATTCCTATTCTATTTCTAGCCTATTTCTAGCCTATTTCTAACCTCGAGGAACTTACATTTTAATAGACAACACATAAAAGAAACTGGAACGAGGAGGGATGGGGAGGGAGGGCGTGCTACCCACAGGGAGGCAGGGTGGAAGTGTTTGGAGAGTCCGGAGCTGAGCTGGAAAAGGAGTGAGCGGGACGGCCCAGGCCTTCTTTAGGGAGTTTTTGGTCAGGAATTCATTAACTGGAGGAGGGGCCTTGGGAGGTGGGGGAGAGCAGGAGATGAAAAGTCCAGAGACTCAGGAGCGAAGTCTGGAGAGAGGTGATGTTGACAAGTTGGAGGATGTCCAGAAGGGAGAGCCCCGAACAGAAAGGACTGAAGGCTGTCTTGGGGGGACGCTTTGAAGGACCTGGAAGTGTATAGACTGGGATACAGGAGGGGGACAAGGAGGAGGGCCAGATAAGGAACGGTAATTGCCTTCAAGTATTTGATGGGCCAAAGCTGGAAGAGAGAATAGGTTTCCTCTGCTTGCCTCCAGGAGGGCAGAGATAGTAGCAATGGGCGGCAATTATGGAAAGACAGACGGAGGTTTGGGTCAGCCAGAGTTCTTGACCATTGGCTCTGTCGGTAACCTTGGGATGGAGGGAGTTTCCTCCCACTCAGGGCTCCAAGTGGAAGATGAATGACCCGTTCTTGGGCAAGAGGGATCCTTGGACCGAATGGCTCCTAAAGTTGTTTAGGGCCTGAGATTCTGTTGCAAGAGCTTGGCACACATAACGCTTCTCGCTTGAGGGCAGCTGGATGGCTCAGTGGAGAGAGCATCGACCCTGGAGTCAGGAGGAGCTGAGTTAGGATGAGCCCTCAGACGCTGAACACTCCCTAGCTGTGGGACCCTGTGAGCCCTTCCACTGAGAAGTTTGGGCAACAGTGTGATTTAGCCTTGTGCCCTTCAGGACATTTTAGGGGATGGGGGGGTACAGACCCCGTCTCTCCACATAAATAACTCCATTCCCAATGCAGAGCCTTGGGAATCCAAGTAGAAGAGTGATTAACTTTTAAAAATAGATGGATTTCCCCCCTGGTTAGGAAAAACCTCCACATTGTCTTTTTATTATAGCATTCAATTTCTCGAAGGACTCTCTCTCCCTTCAATATATCTTCATTTTCAAGTTCTTCCCTTTGTTCCTCCCAAGCGGCAGAGACCAACTTATGAAGTAGGCAGGGAAGTCTGGCTCATTCTCCCATTCTACACCCTTCCCTGCTTGGCGTGGGGTCTTTTCCCAGCAACCCTTGCCTTTGTCCCTGCTGAGAAGCAAATCCCACTAAGGAGTGAACTAATAAGGGTGCAATCCACCCCCCTCCATTAGGAATCTTCCAAGTTGGCAGAGTCTTGATCATCCAAGGGGATGAATCTCTAAGAGTAGTATCCAAAGATTCAAGACACTGGGGTGGAGGCAGCAAGGACCTCACTCGACGGGACTGGCTTGCTTTTCAGGTACAGATTCACACAAAAACGTGACTATGTCTACAGTATTACCTTTCAAGAATTAGAATCTTTACTCAAAAGCTGGAAGAAAACTCACAGAGTTTTCTAATCCAACGTCCTTACTTTGTAGATGAGAAAGTGAGGAGCCTAAGTGACTAAGTCAAGGTGAGTAGAATGTATCAGAGGTAGGATGGAAACCACGGTCCTCAAAATCTCCTGCATTAATACCTCACTAGTAAGACCGACTTAATAATAAGGCTGACCCATTTTACATTCAAGAACCTAAAAACTGACTCATTACCCTACTAGAATTTATTCCCCCACTAGAGCATGGACTGGAAAGTCATTTAAAATTTTCTGTTTCCACTAATGGCAATCATAGTGGAGCACAATAGATGCTTTAAATGTCCTAATAGACTAGACCAATAGAAATGAATCCCTGTTTAAAAAAACAACATTATCCTCATTGAATTGTATTTTTTATTTATTTCATTAGCCATTTCTCAATTCGATTTTAATCTGGTTCCTGTTGTATTTGGGACTTTTTCAATGACACCGTCTGTCACCTCAGGGGCTGAATAGAATTCAAGGATTGGACACAGATGGAAGGAACACTGGAAGTCACTGAGTCCAGTCTCCTCATTTTTCCCTAGAAGTTGCCTTTTGTCACCGGGAGCTCTGTTGGCAGAGGATGCTAGAGCATCTGCTATAGGTTTCTTCTTGCCCCATGTATGAGCTTTAACAAGGGCATAGAGTCTTTGAAAAAAAAATAGATCTTTGGTGGTGAATGGTACCCGCCCACCTCTGCCCCTTTCTTTTTTTCTTTAATAGTATTTCCCCCAAATAAATGCAAGACAGTTTTCAATACTCACCTTTGCAAACCTTGTGATCCAAATTTTTCTCCCTCTTTCCCTTCCTTCTCTCTGCCCTAGACAGCAAACAATCTGATAAAGGTCAAACAAGGGCAATTCTCTGTCCCTTTTCTCGTGCCATCTCCTCTGCATGTCATAGATCCAAAATGTCTTAAACAGAAAGGCCATTGGGGGTCTTCCACTGGAAGCCCGCCATTTTGCAAGTGAAGATGAGGCTCAGAGAGGGACTCTCAGGATAATAGAATTAGCACGGCTCCCATCCTTATTTGATAAGTAAGGAAACTGAGGCACAGACAGGCTTAAATGAATGGCTAGGTCATGTAGTCAGTGTCTGAAGCAGTATTTAAACTAAGCTCTTCCTGAAAGGTAGGAAATAACAGGGTCTTGGGCAGGGGGGGATGTCAAATGATTTTGATTCAAATCAACAAGAAGCATTTTTAAAATACCCACAGTTTCTGCCTTTAAGGAGCTTATATTTTACAACTTATACACAGATAAAGAGAAAATACAGTTTTTTTAAGCTTTAATGGCCTAAAACTTCACTAAGACTTATGAGCCACCGGGTATATATCATGCAAACAAATACAAGGGATTTTAGGTACATGCAGGGGGCTCACTAACACGAGGGGGATGGAGAAAGACCTCTTATAGTGGGTATCACTTGAAAGGAGACTAGAAGGGAGGCAGATGGGACTTGGCCACAGAGTAAGAATTGGAAAGGACCATGTTCCCCTCGTTCTATTTTTACATTTTTATTTTATTATTTTTTCCAGTTGTCAGATATTTATTTTGTCTCTCTACCATGAACAACAACAAAAGGAAATAGGAGGCCCTCGTTACAAACAAGCACGGTCAAATGCGGCGAGTTCCTTCAATGGTCATGTAAGTCTCATCCTGGGTCTTGAGTCTGGGGTAAATGAGGATGTGGGGGCTAACCTAAGCCCCTTAGGCAAAATGACTTACCCAAAGTGACCATGGGAAAATAGCAAGAGATGGAAGGGGTCTCTGGGTAGGGGGTCAGAGCATTGCCCAGTGTCCTGGAGTTCAAAACTCAGGAAACTCCGCCAGAGCCGCTGACTGGAGACCTGCTTTTTTAAACAGATGGACTCTTGTAAATCGCCCAGGATTTCTTAGTGGTGTGAAGGCCTGAGGCTGAAATGCAGGGTTTCTCATTAAACTGTCTGTTGTTAGGAGGTGTCATTCATGAGGATCAAATGATAGAATCATATGTTAGTGCCGAGAAACGCTTTGAAAGGTCATCTGGTCCAACCCCTGCCTCCACTAAAGCTCAATGCACAGGAAGTCAGAAAAATTTCCTAATCTTTTAAAAGTCTTTAGGGGCTATTTCACAACTTGCCTTAGTAAACCACTCGTTCTTGTGTTTAATAACTGTCAGGAAATTATTTTAAATAGCTTTTTATCGATATCTTTTATTTTTACATCACCCAGATTTTTTCCTGCAATTCTCTTTCCCCCTCCCACAGAGTCACCCCTGATCACAAAAAAGGAAGAAAACATTCAGCAAAATTAATGAAACTATTGGAAGAAAATCTGTCCATTCTTTCTCTGACTTGATCTCCTCAAAGCCCTCCTCCCATAATTCCTTGGGCTCTGGGGTGACTCTCCAAAGCTGTCCTGATGAGGCACAAGTTTTAGGCCATCCTGCCATGCTGGAAAGGTTTCCCCATGTTGCACATCTGTTGCAGAATGGTCAGCCAGTCAGCAGGCATTTGTTAAGCACTTATTAAGTGCCAGGCATTGTGCTAAGTGCTGAGATTACCAAGAAAAGCAAAAGACAGTGTCTGTTCTAATGGGAAGGAAGGATGTATAAGCAGCTAGACGCAAACAAAATCTAAATGGAAGGTAATTAAGGCAGGCAGGCACTGGCCTTGAGGGGGGTCTAGAAAGGCTTTTTGTAGAAGGGGAGATTTTTAGCTGAGATCTGAAGGAAGTCACCAGGTGGAGATGAGGGGGGAGAGGAGTGTAGGGAGAAATAAATAGCCAGTGAGACCACCGAGTCCCCAGAGGAGTGGGGTTTGAGAAAGGGCAAGGGTACCAGGGTCCCCGGTGTGTCTGGGTGGCAGAGGATGGAAGTCAGTACGGTGGAAGAATCCTGGAAAGACGGAGGAGTGGGGCAGGCAGGGCTGACATGAAGGACTCCAAATCTCTGCCGTTGATAATCAAAAGAAGGAATAGGGGACGCTTAATCCCGAGAAAGGAAGAGTTAGGGGCAACATCATGGCTATCTTCTGGTATTTGAAGGCTCTCACCTGGAGAGGGATTAGTCTTGCTCTGCTTGGGCCTAGGACTAGAGCTAGGGATGGATGGGGACGCTGCTGAGATACATTTAGGAAAATCTTCCTACCTGTTGGAGCTGTCCAAAGGTGGAGTAGACCACCTTGGGAAGTCCTGGGTTCCCATCAGTGAGTTATTCACGAGAAGGCTGGGTGGCCACTTATTGGAAATGTTTTAGAGGGGATTCTTTTTCGGGTGTGGGTTGCAGTAAATGGCAACTAAAGCTCCTTCCAATTCTGAAATTCTATGATTCAAAGATTTTCTTTTTATTCATATTATTTATATTATTCATGACTACAATATAACCCTCACATATGAGATCTTTCCTTTAAAAACATTTAACAGTGATTTTCATTGATAACATATGCAACTTTTATCTGTCTCTGTCTCTCTGTGTGTCTCTCTCTCTATGCCTTTGTCTCTCTCTGCATATGTGTGTGTGTGTGTGTGTGTGTGTGTGTGTGTGTGTGTGTGTGTGTGTGTCCTTTTTTGGCTGGAGGGAAAGACAATCAGGCTTAAGGGACTAGCCAAGGGTCACACAAGCTAGTGTCTGAGGCCAAATTTGAACTCAGATCCTGTGCTCAATAAGCACCTCGCTACCGTTACATCTCTTAAAGTTTATTGAGATACCCTGTTCCATATGGCCCTAATTCTGCTTAGGCACTTGGATCCCTAGAATACCAGAGCTGGAAAAGATGATAGAGATCATTTGGATTTACCCATGTACTTTTACAGAGAAGAAAACTGACACAATATCATTTTACAAATAGGGAAACTGAGACAGAAATCACAGAACCAGTCAATGAAGAGTGAGGTCTTGCCTACTTCCCACAGCTCCTTCCACTGCACCACACTGCCTCAGTGAAAACAATTCTATTTATACTTTGTTCCATCCTTCCAAGTTGCACATTCACACACAAATAGAAACATTTCCACGACACAGAAGGGAAATCTTTTTTGAGCAATTTCTATTATTGCCATTTGGGGGCTTGTGAATGTCCTTACATTTTAAAATGTTTTCATAAATTAAAAAACACTTCACTTTTCCATAGGACCTCTCTTATAAG
Source organism: Antechinus flavipes (assembly GCF_016432865.1). NCBI lineage: Eukaryota > Metazoa > Chordata > Mammalia > Dasyuromorphia > Dasyuridae > Antechinus > Antechinus flavipes. Next base: position 16,598,564 of record NC_067402.1, read on the forward strand.
AACTTGCAGAGGTTTTCTCATGGAGTCTCCCTTCATCACCATGATTGAAGGAGAAAGAGAAACATCATGGAGAACATCCATCTATCGGCATGTAGGTGGAGGCTTTAGGTGTTGGATGAACCAGTGCATGGGTAGGTTTGCCATAAATCTACCTATTTATTGCCAGGGAAGTTTCGGGAGAGAGAAAGAAAGGAGTCCCCCCATAGTTTGGGGGGAGGGTTGTGCTTTTAAAAAATAGCATCAATTAAACTTTTTTATACAGAAATTATTCCCATTATACAAAAAGGGAAATCAAGTTGTAGGGAACAATTCATCCAACCTGCTGATAACGTTGGCAACGAGGTAAGGAATGAAACTCTGGTTTCCTTAATACGGTAACCATGGGGATGCTGTTTCGGGGACCATTTCTCTTTTTGCAAATGGTTTTTCATCTTTCACCCCTTCCTTTGCCCTTATCCCGCTGGATTGTACAGCGGGGTCATTCAGGCTGGGGCCTTCTCCTCCTGGGAGACCTTTCCATCTTTGAGCTTCATCGAAGCATTAGAGCTGGGCTTTCCTGGGCTCCAGGTGAGAACTTCATGAGCATATGTTGAATAAGGGACTCAATGGCTGAGTCAATATAAACGTCTCAGGAAGGACATCATGTTCTCTTTTTTTTTAGTGTCCCTGGCTGGCTGAGCAATCAATCAGTGTCTTCTCAGTTCTGATTGGTTACAATATCACGCTGAGCAACCCGGTACTCTCTCTGACAGCTCAGGTGGCCAATGAGAGGGGACCCCCGTGATGAATTATAAGATTTAATACAAGAAGGAGATCCCAGCGATGAGGATGGAAAGAGGGACTGCTCCAGAAGCGTGGGTTAGCAACAAGGGAGATCAGATATTCTTCCAACTGCTGCTGATTTTCTTCACTCTTTTAGGTAGAAGAAGGAAAGAGTAGTAGGACCCCACTCATTTTACAGAGGGGACCCAGAGAAGGAGGGATTTGGATGGAGTTATGCTGAGAAGAGGCAGAGCCCGAGAGGTGACTTAGAAATATCTTCGGAACTAAACAGATGCCAGGATGTCAAGGTAGCTCGATCCTGAGCCAGGCCCTCCTCGCCATCATCCCTCCCATCACTGCTTCTGCCCCGGGGCTCACACGGGGGCCAAGGACTTGGGATGAGGACACGGCCCCATTGGCCATCAGCTGCTGCTAGAATCCTAGGCCTCTAGAGCTAGAAAAAACCCTAGGCCATAATGGGCACCCCATGTGCTTCGTTGCAGAGATGAAGAGACCGAGACTGAGAGGGTCACAGGATGCAAGATTTGGGAGTTTCATTTGCCTCTCATGACCAAACTTATCCTTTCTTTGTTGCAAGGAACAGGGATGAACCTGTGCTTTCAAAGCTGGAGAACTTCTGAGTGAAGAGACCCCCTCTATCCATGTAGGTCAGCCCTTCCCTACGAGTTAGGAAGTTATCTGAAGTACTTTGGGGTTAAATCACTTGCCCAGGGCCGCACTGGGTATCAGAGTTAGGACTTAATGTGGCTCATCATCTTCTGTTTTCTTTCTTTCTTTCTCTTCAAAACAATGTGTGGCCTCACGATGCTGTTTTGCCAGAATCGGAGAACCCAGGGCTGCTGACTCTGAGATCCGCTCTCTCCCCGTCATACTGGGCACCTCTCCCAAGGCTCTCTGGGAGCCAGAGAGCTGAAGGCATCCGTTCCAAGTCACCCGGAAAGTCGTCAGCAGTCAGGATTCGAATCCAGATCCCCAGCTCCTACCACCAGAGACTCTGTCATCTCCAGGTGCTGCTCAGATAAGGTGTGAGGTGGAGGAAGCTGCAGGAAAGGGCTGACTTCTGAGGTTCCTACCAGTACAAACTGTGCTCAATCTCGGGCGTGGTCTCCTCTTCATGGAAGGAGACATGATTTCTTACCATGTTCCCTTTGGCCAGAGTCATCCTCGGAAGCAAATAAATCAGGAGAATTGTCCTTCTTTGTCCGGCACATTGGGAGCCGCAGGGAGGGAGTGTTTGGCTGTGCGGCTGGCCAGTACAGCCTAGAGGACAGAGACTGGACTCCCGCCTCGGACCCTCACTACTACATGATCCTGGACACGCTGCTCACCTCCCTGGGCCTCAGTTTCCTCATTTGAAAAGTAGAGATTAAAATAATAAGAATAAGAATAAGAATAAGAAGAACCTATCTTATAAAGATGTTCTGAGGATGACATGGACTAGTGAAGTATAGCTTGTGATAGGACCAGAACCGGATTCTACTCCTGCCTGAGTGATATTAAACACAGTTTTATTTCTCTCCTCAGTTTCCTCATCTGTAAAACATGGGACTTGAACTAATATAAAGAGGAAAAGAGCTCAGAGTTTTGAGTAGAAGATTTGGGTTCCAATTACATCTCTGCCATTGTCCTTCCATGACTTCACTCAAATTACTTCTTTCTGGCCTCAGTTTCCTCATCTGTTAATTGATCACTTTGAGGTAATTGCTAGTTTTAAATCCTGAAACCTTTTCTGTCTCAGTTTTCTAACTTGTAATGTGAGAGATTGGACTCTCAGATTCCTTCCAGTTCTAATGTTCTATAAAAGGCTGTTCTGGGCAAGAAATCCAATGGCAGGGATATCACAGCAAACATCAACTGTTTCCCAATTTTATAGCTTCTCAGTGACCATGAGTTTGAGGAAACCTTTTTTTTTCTTCCCTAAGTGGTTTAATTTTAGCTCAAGATTTAGGAGTAGCTGTTCAATGAGGACTTTCTCTCCACCCATCTTTTCCTTTATTGGTCCTAAGGGTCTGCTGGAGCTCAAAGTTTCTCCACATAGTTCACCCCTTCTCCAGTGCTTTTGGACTCCCCCTTATTGTTTATTGCTCATGTTGCTAATTCTCTTTTATTTGGCCTGAAGGATCCTCCATCAGCTTCTCAAGAGTCCATTAGCATACTACTGGTTTTCCAGGGATTTGATGACTACCATCCATCTCAGGGCTACCATCCCTTCCACTTTTGTTGGCTGCTCACCCAATTTTCTCTCTTTCAGGCCATGGTGGAGATGGCCCCGGGACTGCTTGTTTCCAATGTTTATTTTGTACTTCGGGCTTTAAAACTGTCAAAATAATAATGGAATAATGAATAAAGTCGATTTGACAATAATATCCTCCAAACACCCATGGAGATCAAGAGAGTTAAAAGAACCAGTCCATTAAGATCATCACTTCCAGGCTGTGCCATTCATTAATGATGAATTGTATTTATCTAATATCCCCAAGATTCTGGGTAAGAATAATGTCCATCAATACCATAATGCATGTTTTTATGCAGGATTTTAGTAGTGTGGGAACTTCCTCCACCAAAACAAATCTCAACCCATCGATGACTCAGTAAATAATTTTAGAAAACTCTCTGATGTACTCATGGCTGGAGGCAAGATTGGAGACCAACTGTTCCTTAGTCAGTGTCCAGTCAGTATCCACTATACCATCCTACCACAAAGTTATTTATTAGGCAACATCCTCCTTAGATGTTTCATCACATTCCCTGAAAGTCAAGAGAGAAACAAATGACCTCTAGCAGATCCTCCAATTTTGGGGAGAAATCTGTCATTGTGGAATGAGAAATGGTGGGTTCCCCCCACTTGGAGATTATTCAACAAATTCAGGGTAGTCATTTCACAGGGATGTTTTAGAGAAGATTCTTATTCAATTCCAGTTTGATTAGATGGGCTTGAGATTCTTTCCAGCTCTGAAATTCTGGCATTCTGGGGTTCTAGATAGGAGTTTGTTGGATGAATAAATTAATAAATGGAATGGTGACACACAGAGAAAAAAGTGATAAAAGGAAAAAACGAAGAGGCGTTGTGACTTGGTACCTCTTAGCGTAAGGGCAGGACGTGCTTTTGGGAGAGTCACCACAAGTACAGAAGAGAGCAGAATCCCCAGAAAATGCTCATCCGCCCAGAAGCCCAGCATTCTGGAATCACACAATTGGAGACTAGGAAGAGATCTCAGATACCATCCTGCCTCCCTATAACTTCCGGATCCAAATCAAGAGGCAAGGAAGACAAGGTTCAGTGACCTAATTATGATGAAAGGGAAGGAGCTTGAGGATAGCTTTTCACCAAGTTATGCAGTTTATGGAGCCCAGGTCATATTTCTGAGGGGATAGTCGATGGTGTCATGCCCACGTGGAACTAGGATGGAGCAACCATAATTCTCCCCCCTGGTACCAAACTTTGAGGATGGATTTGTCGTTCCACCAGCAAAGCAGCAAAAGCTTACCCTCCGACTTTTTGGTCCAGATAATGTGATTTCATTGATTAGAGATCTCCCGGCCAGGAAACTCTCAGACAAGGTAGACCAGGGTGTTTTCTACAGTTTATAGGTTAAGTGACTTGCCCAGGATTACATAGCCAGAGGTGAGGATGGCAGCACCTTCACCCAACTCTTTTTGACTTTGAAACTGGCTCTCAAACCACTGAACCAGGCTGTCTCTCTCAACCTAGTTAGCAAGAATAATTAGTGAAACGAGGAAGGAGCAGATGGCAGGCTAGGCCGGAGCGAGCCCCACACCTACCCTTCTCCCCACTGTGATGCTCTCCTGCCCGGGAGACCAAGGCCGGACTCCAGCTCTTTCCCGTCACCGGAGAGCACGCTGCACGCCACTTGTCACGGGCCCAGTTGGTGGCCGTTGCCCGCTCAGAGAAATGGTTTGCTGTGGCTCCGGTGCCATGTCCTTTACACGAGCACGAAAGAAAGCACGGGATGGACTCGCCCTTGATTTTCAGTCACAACGCGGCCCTGTAGCTTCTGATTAACTAAACCCATTACTCCTCCTCCTGCTCCCAGAATGAGCTCATTTCCATAACGCTGATGCTGCAGGCAGAAAAAAAGTCCTGAACATGAAAGAAATATCTTGGTCTTAATAAATGTCTAGCTTAGGGTGAGTTAATATGTTTAAATGTGAAAGTGTATAAATGGTCTGTTTTAATAGCATTCTGGGCACACGATTGTATTGAGATAAATGCAGACTTAAAACAGAATTCTAGTGTCTTCCAGCACCATTCCCTCATCACAGCAAATGATGAATTGCGAGGGGGAAACGTCTTGGTACAATGTTTTGAAAATTAAGTAAAGGATGAGAGCAATTAACGTTGTGTCTGACTTAAGCTGTGACTTTATCATGTCAGCACTGTCGTAAAACTGCAAAAGGGGGAGAATTCCTGCTTCGTGCCCCTGAAATAGAAGCCATTTTCAATTTAATTGTGTTTCCATTAGATGGATTGTTTTGGTAACTGTTCTACAGTCCTTCCCATTCCCAGGCATTCAAGGAGCGTGGAGGAATTGTCAGCTCTTGTAACGAATTGTTTTGATTTCAAAATAACTTTCTGGGGAAAAAAATGAAAAACAAGATGTAAAGAATTTAGAATTTTCCAGAATGCAATAAAAATATTTTTCCTATCAATTTAGCTATTTGCTATCAGAGATACAGAAAAGCGATATCATAGTGTTTATTTTTCCTCAATGTGCAGGGAAATTAAGTCAGAGTAGTATTTTATATTTATCAATCAATCTACAAATATTTATTAAGCACCTACTGTATGCCAGCCACTGTACAAAGTACTATGATTATCTAAGTGCCTACTATGTGCCAGCCACTGTGTGAAGTACTATGATTATTTAAGTGCCTATTATGTGCCAGCCATTGCACAAAGTATTATGATTATCTAAGCACCTACTATGGGCTAGTCATTGCACATAGTATTATGATTATCTAAGTACCTACTATGGGCCAGCCATTGCACAAAGTATTATGATTATCTAAGTGCCTACTATGTGCCAGCCACTGTATAAAGTACTATGATTATCTAAGTGCCTACTATGTGCCAGCCATTATACAAAGTACTATGATTATCTAAGTGTCTGTTATGTGCCAGCTATTATGAGAAGTCCTATGGTTATATTTGCTCTTACTTTGGGGCTGTGGATTTTTCTGAATCACTGAACCATATATCTAGGGCTAGAAGAAACCACACTTGCTGTATGGTGCTAGGCAGATCACTTACCCTCTCTAAGCCCCTGTCTCTTCAAATGTAAAATGACTGTAGCACGAGCACAAATTCATAGAGTTGTTGCGAGAATAAAATGAGAGAATGTTTGGAGAAACCTTAAAGTATTATAGAAATGCTAGCTGTTATTTTTTTTTTTTACTGTTTTTATTGTCTAAGATCACATAGAGTGTAAATGTCAGAACTTTTGTTTCAACCATCTCATAATTTATCTTTTTCAATGATCAAAAACATTTATTAAGCACTTTCTATGGTCACAGAGAAACAGTGTGACTAGAGTGGAATTGGCTCGTAAAACCTGAACTCGAGTCTCCTCTCTGATCATATTGACTGTGTGATCCTGGGCATGTCGCTCAAACTCTTGGTGTGTTCGGCAATTTAAAGGTGCTAAGTTAGTCAGTAAATTTTATAAGTGTCTTCTATATGTTAAGTTTTGGGGTTTACAAAAAAGAAATTGTAAAAGACAACCTCTATTCTCAGGGAGCTCATAATCTAATGACTGCAAGAGAAGGGGCTGATCTGATTTGATAGAGGGACGTCTATACTCTAAACATGGGTTTAGATATTGGGGATCAAAAGAAAACAAAGGACATAGTTCATGTCATTAAATAGCTTATAGGCTACATTTTAGTCAGACTTCTTCTAAATTACCTTGGACAGCGTATCCTATCAACTAGCCATCAAATCCAAATTTCCTCTTTTCCCTAGACTACATCCTTTCACTTCCCGGTCATGGGTAGCTAGGTCAAGTGTCATCTATTTCAAAATACCAAAGTGCTCTTATGTACCTCTTCCTCTTCTTCTTCTTTATTCTCCTCCTCCTCCTCATTATCATCATCATCATCATCATCATCATAAACGATATTATCATTATTAATGATAGAACCACAGCAACTGAGATTTAAGGAGTCTCAGGATATATTTGACCAATTAAATTCAATAAATATTTTCCAAATACTCACTATTTGCCAGGCAATGGGAATACCAAGATAAAAATGACACGTTCCTGCCCTCGAGACCTTTACATTCTATGTAGGAATCACCTCAACAACAGATTGTACAAGTGATCAGCCTGCCTTTGTCTGCAGAGTTCCAGGGTGCCGCAACCTGTGGCTTCCTAAGGAAAATCAGTCCAATCGGGGATAGCTTTAATTGTCAGGAACTGATTTTTCTCCTCCCGTGTGACAGCTCTTCAAATGCTTGAATGACTCTCTATAGAATTAAAGGTTTTTCAAAATGCTTTTTATTCAAAAGTATCCCCTTGAAAAAGGCAGAGTGAGTGAATACCACAATTTCCAACTGTTCAGGGACAGTCTTAAGGAATCAAATTGAACTCTTGTTGGGAAATAAGAGCACCTTTTTTTTAACATAAAAGAAAAATGGCTTACTAGACGGGGAAAAGAACTCAGAGAAATGGAAGAGAGAGGGAAAAGTGGTAGAAAGATGATGTCTTGCAGGAAGAAACACATGGCAGAGTTTCCATTTCAAAGCCCAGAAAGATGTTATGTTTGCATTGGCTTTGATACTGCAGAGTCTGAGCAGAGGATTAAATGACCCATTATAAAAATGTGTCCTTTCTATAAAGTAATACCATTTGGGGAGACTTTATCTTGATTACTTGAGGAAATAAATCATGTTCCTCCCTTTTTACTTTATTATCCAAACTTCAATGAACAGTGCTTTATAGCTTTCAGAATGTAGTGTCTGGTCAGTCCTGGGTGGGAGGATATTGTTTCTGATTGCATTCATCCATTCTACAAATACTTATTCAGCACCTACTAAATTTCCAGGCACTGTGCTAAGCGCTAAGGACAGAAATCATCCAGTTTCTAATAGCAAGGAGCTTATATTTTGCTGGGAGTGTCATACCTGAACACATTTAAGCAAACACAAAGTTTATACAAAAGAATTGGAATAATTTCGAGTACCAAGATTTATCATGTGCCAGGAACTTTTTTAGGATACAAAGTCAAAATAGTCCCCCACCCTCAAGGAGCATAACTTTAATTGGATAGATACAATATATCTGTTAGCAATTAAATGTAAATGATATGAAAATAATTTCAGAAAGGAAAGATCACTTATGCCTGAAAGGATCAGGGTAAGTCTGATTTGGGAAGCTTGGAAAGGAGGTAGGGATTCTACCAGGCAGAGGTGAGGAAGAACATCATTTCAGATAGGGAGGACCGTCTGAGCAAAGACATGGATGGAGACAGATGAGTGCCATTCACCAAGAGTCTATCGGGCCAGTTTGCTTGGAGTAGAGATTACAAGAGGGAGACTAACAGGAAACAAGCCTGGAAATGTAGGCTTTAGATTCCAGGCTGAGGATATTGTCTTTTATTCTAAATGCAAGATGAAGTGAATGAAGATTCGTGTGTGTGTGTGTGTGTGTGTGTGTGTGTGTGTGTGAAAACAGAGACACACAGAGAGAGAGACAGAGACAGAGACAGAGAAAGAGACAGAAACAGAGAGACAAAGAAATATTGCCAGATTTGTGTTTGAAGTGGAAATGGGAAAACTAATTAGGGAGGCTACTTTACTAGTCCAAGCAAGAGGTGAGGGCTTGAATAAAGTAGGGACCGTGTGAAAGGACAGGAAAAGATGGATGAGAGACATAGGATCAAGGCTGTATTGGAGCCAGCCCATACCAGTTCATGAAAGTGACAACATTTTGTCAGATTTTTAGTGTAAGAACTTATACCTCAGCAATCAGCAAATTCTGCAAATCGGATCTTGGATTATTGGGTTTTTTTAATTGTCAAGATTTAAGAAAGTGAGGGAGAAAAATTTAAAAATGTAGATTAAATTTAAGAGTGTGTCATGTGTATTTTGGGGGAGATAAAAAGAGTCAGTTGTTAATATTTACCACTCCCCTTCCCCTATCTTCTACCACCACCCTCCCTGCCTCGGGCAGAATCAACAAGAAATAACAATTGACAAGATTCAGGCCCTCAAGGGTCTTATACTTGAACAGGAGAGACAACACGACCATAAAATATTACATACAAGATACATACAGAAAAGGTTGAAGTAACCTGGGAGGGGGCTCTAGTAATGGACAAGGAACAAAAAATGACCTCCTCTAGAGATGTCCTTTCCTTCCTTCTTTCCTTCCTTCCCTCTCCTCTCTTTCCCTTCTTCTTTCCTTCCTTCTTCCTCTATCTTTTCCTTTTTCCTTTCCTCCTTCCTTTCCATTCTTTTCTTCCTTCCTTCTTCCTCTTTCTTTTCTTTTCTTCCTTCCTTTCCATTCCCTTTCTTTCCCTTCCTTTCCTCCCTTCTTCCTTCTTATCTCTCTCCCTCCCTCTTCCCTTCTCTTTCTCTTCAAGCCTTTCTTTCTTACTTTCTTATCGCTGCTATTGCTTTCTTCCAACTGAGTTACGTCCCAATATACATCCATCAAACCATTCCTTCCACTAAAGAAAAACAGCTCAGCAAAACTAATGGGGGAAATGATCCCATCTGACATTGCAAGTCCTGCAATATTCTGCATCTACTGGTCTCCACCTCTTACCCGAATAGAAAAAAGTCTTACATGATCCTCTCTTCCCATGGCTGTTTCTCTAAGGCTGCCTTAATTCCCTTTGGGAAAGAGCCGAAACCCATAGAACAGTTCCTCTAAACGGCACGTGACTCTACCACCTAAGCCGGTGACTGCAAAAGTTGTTGGTTCTCTGAACAAAATTAGAAACTTTGTAGACCCCACAAGAGGTCTTATTTATTACATTTCCCAGAGAAAGCAGACTGGGGCAATAATCGTCAAAGTAATATTTACCCCTTAATAACTGCCTATTTTTATACTGGTGTGAGAGGTTAATAGCCCTGTTATTTACTCCTCTGCCAAAAAGAACTGAAGGATGTGAAATGTTGCAGTCAATAAAGCCGAGCAGTCAGATAAATAACATTCATATTATTCCCTGACAAATCCTTTTGCAACCCAGAGATATAAATAACCCTAAGAAAGCAGTTCCTGCATTACAAGTTTACTGATGTGTAAAATGTAATTTTAAAAAGAGCCCAAAGCTCCAGAAGCATCACATCCTCTGACTATCCATATGCCTGTAGAGATGGAACGTATAGTGCTATAAGGACAGGTGATTTATCACCTCTATAGGTGTCGGTAGGCACTCGTATATTTATAAAATGCACACAGATATGTACACACGAGAATAAGGTCTCCTATGTGGAGAGTATACGGGCTGCCATACGCAGGAGAAAACAAGGACTCTTACTCGGTCACTTGGGGTGTCCCTGGGTCTGAATTATGGGAGATCGCTGACAAAGACACGTGAGATGAGCGGCCGTGGATGGGCTGCAATCTGCATCATTAGAGCGAACTTCCAGTGGATGAGATCGTAGTTTTGTTGGAGTACAGAACGTATATAGAAATAGAGATAAGACCCACAAAGTCACAGGGAGAGAGTTCCCAGATTAGGAAGGACCCTCCACCAGTGCAGATCACGCGTATGTACACACTTATACTTTTGTGCACATCATCATTCTGGGACTACAGAGAGCTCATAGGTTTAGGCAAATACTTAGAAATGAAGAGAACTAAAAGATGCCAGGGAGAGGGTGGGGGGAAGTGCTAGGGAGGGGGCAGTGGCTACAACACTAACCAATGGGCCACAGGAGCATCCGAGGATGATATGTTAACAAGAGACAACGGTCTGGAGCAAGAGCGCAGGTGGACTGTGGACCTCTGGGTACGCAGTGAGGGATGATGGGCAGACCCCCGAGCGCTTCCCTGGTGACCTTGAGGTGTCGGGAGAAAAGGAAGAGTCCTGGCTTTGGGGTGGACGCTGTTACAGGGAGATCTGGACTAGCAGAGAGAGATCGCAGCACGGGAGGGAACAGCGAGACGGAGAAGATCGCAGACATTGGCGTGCTCGAACTTACCTGTCTTTCTCATGCGGTCATCTCCACGTATAGAGAAGCGGGGCTGAACCCACGCCGTTTTACAAACCGAGGAAGCCCACGTGTCCAGTGGGGCATCTCAGCACCGGTGGGTATGGCCCCTTCTGCTCGCCTCGACAGCCAGGAAGGTAAAATTCATTGAACACTCAATTGTAAAGGATGTTATTTTTATTCATCAAAGCTAAGACTCTTAAAACTAACAATTAAGTTTTACTTAAAACACAAACACAAAATGAGACAAGATTAGACCTTTGGGCCCCCTCAGCACCTTTCACTCTCTCCCATCTTAATGCACACTTGGTATAATAGTAACAAAGATCTACCGATTTTCTCTGATGGGTTCAAAGCTCTTCTAAATCCCAAGTCATTCTCGCTCTGCTAATGCATCCTGGGAAGCCCAGCATCCCTCCTGAGGATCCCCCTGGTCAGGGCTTCACACCTCAGCATAATGGAACCTCTGAGCCATTGGACCAGGTCTCTAAAGCTACTTAAACCCATTTCTCAGTCAAAATGCTCAAGAAAGGCACCCACTGGAGCCCTGGGTTGTAAGAAATTAAACAACACATGTCAGAATGCGAGCAGGAGATTCGCTTATGGAAAAGCTTCATATATCTCTCATTAGGGCTTTTAGTTATCTTTTAAGAAACAGATTCTCCCAAAATCAGTCAGGCAGAGTATCTCAAGATGAATGAGAAACAGTCAGCTTTAGGAAAGAAAAAATACGTTATTAGGACCAGACAAAGGACGGACCCCAAGCAGCAGGGGGAAGCGAGTGCTATCTACTTCGGACCCTTTCTTCTCTCTCTTGAGGTGACCAGTGGTCTCTTCCTACCTCTTGGATGCCCAGAGTCCCCTCCCCATTTTCTGCAGATCATGCTCTAACATCCCAGTTATGAACTATGACCCAAAGCTGACACTCCACCTCCTATGTCTGGCCCATCTGGTTGACCTTCCTCTGGGCCTAGAATATACCCACCATCCCTCTCTGCTTGCTGGACTCCTCAGTCCCCTCAAAACTCACAGACTTTAAGGTGCTACATGAATTATTATTATTGTCGTTGGTATTGTTTAATGCAAAGCTCAGGTTGGATCTTACCTCGTCCTCCAAAAAGCCTTTCCTAATGTGTACAGTGGACGGAACCACAGGATCATGGGTTTACGGGGAACTTAGATTAGTCCAATTTTATAGATGAAATCATTCAGGCGCAGGCCCTGGGGAATCACCCCAAGGTCATTCAGTACCACGAGTGTAGAGAAAAAGGGAAGACAGATCCGTCAAATGCCAGAAATAGCGTGAGCTGAAGAAAACGGAGCCAGACCTTGGGTTCTTCCTGCCGAGCCTTCAGCCTCCCGGCTGGCCATTGTGATCCCGCGGCATCCAGGATTCCAGGATCCGGGATCCAGGTAGTCTGTCCCCATGTTACCTAGCCCATGGGGCTCCATGGGAACAGCTGCCTCCAATGCATCTGCTCCAACTCGGGGGATTCTGGGAGTAAATTCGGAAGAGGCCTAGGAGACCAATCCTCTCATTTTATAGAGGACTGGTCTGGAAGCAGAGAGGGAAAGCCACTTATGTGAAGCCACATGGAAGAGTTAGGATTCAAACCCAAGCCTCTGGCAAGCAAGACTTTCCCCCATATCACGTCCACTGCCCGTGGCTGGCAGCCCAATTGTCCAGTCTCCCTTAACTTGAAGGAGCACACTTGGATCAGGCGTAGAACCGAGTATTTAGGGCTGGAAGGGAGCTCCAGAAGACCAGCCCCCTGTTTTTGCAGATGAGAAAACGCAGGCCAGGAGAGCTGGACGATTGCCCAAGGTCACTCAGCTGCTCAGCAGAGGGAGGAGGAGACAGTGCAGAATCACACTGACCCTGGGTTTGAATTGTCCCTCAGGTACTTGCTTCTGTGTGACCCCGGGCTAGCCACATCAACTGGCCAGGTCCTGTTTTCTCCTAAAATGAGAGGGCTGGGCTAAAGTCCCTTTGAGTTCTAGGCTATGGTGCCAAAATTTGAATCCAGGTCCCCATTCCCCCCAATGTGTCCATTCAGATGTCTCCACACAGTGTCTGCCAGGAGCCCACCCACCTTGTGAACTGAGCTGCCGACCACCTACCCCAGGGCTTTCTCCTCCATCGGCCGTCTCCCGGGCAAGATTCTGGGAGGAAAAAAGGGGCAGCTGGGTCAGCACTTCCCGTCCCATCAGCCGGCACAGCTTGGGCAGGAGTTCGGTGACTGTTAATCGAAGTACATTCTTTTATGTATCTTATGGGAGAGGTTGAGGGCATTTTGTAAAAAAAAGTCTGCCCTCATAAATGATTTACCAGGGCAGCCTGAGATCAAAGAAGCGGCCCAGAAATGGCATCTCAGGGCACCTAAAACCCGGAGTTTATGGAAGGCCCCAGAACCTCAGTCCTTTTATGGTTGTTATATTAGCTAACCACTAAATTTTCAAAGCAGTAAGACAGCCATGGGTTTTAATAAGGGCTGCACAGCCTGGTCCCTCTGCCCCCCTTTAATAAATGGGAGGCAGCAGCTGCTGCCACAGGAGGCTTTGGGACATGGGGCTGGGCCCAGAAAACAGCATTTGTGACCCAAGAGGGAGACCCCTATTGAGAGTGAGGAGCCACTTTCCAGGTGGGCAGGGGGAGGGTGAGAAAAGGGGGAGTGTGCTATAGGTGTGCAGTCAGCCTGTACCACAGGGAGCCCCTCAGCATCACGGGCAGGTGAAGGGCAGGGTGGGAAGTGAGCTTTGGGAAGATCACTTGGGCAGCTTTGAGGAGAACATTGGAGAGAGAAAAGTCTAAATCAAGCTGCTGCTGGGAGTTACTACTACTAGTCACAGCATTACTACTACTACCATTACTCCTTCCCATTACTACTACTACCACTAACATCTCCAGCAGTATTATTGCTACAAGTACTACTATTACTACTACCAGCACCATTACTACTACTACTACTACTACTTCTACTACTACTACTACTACTACTATACTACTACTACTACTACTACTACTACTATTACTACTACTACTATTACTACTACTACTACTACTACTATAACCAAATACTGCTTAGTACCACTATTATCTAGTGCTGCTATCTATCTATACATTTATATAGCATTTTAAGGTTTTCAAAATGCTTTTAAAAATTATCTTATTTTGACTCATCTGAACTGATGCTAAGTGATATAAGTAGAACCAAGAGAACATTGTACACGGCAACAAGAAGATTATGTGATGATCAACTAGTGGACATGGCTCTTTTCAACAATGAGGTGATTCGGGCCAATTCCAATGGACTGGTGATGGAAAGAGCCATCGGCACCCAGAGAAAGGACTATGGGAACTGACTGTGGATCACAACATAGTATTTTCACCTCTTTTGTTTTTGTTTGCTTGATTTTTTTCTTTCTCCTTTTTTCCTTTTTGATGGGATTTTTCTTGTGCAGCATGATAATTGTGGAAATATGTACAGAAAAATTGCACACGTTAACATATATTAATTACTTGCTGTCTAGGAGAGGGAGTAGAGGAAAAGGAGGAAGAAAAATTTGGAACACAAGGTTTTGGAAGGGTGAATGTTGATAACTAACTTTGCATGTATTTTAAAAATAAACAGCTATTTTTTAAAAATTATCTCATTTATTACAGGTATTGGGAGGTAGTTTCTGTCATTATCCCTCTTTTATACATGAGGAAATTAAGGCACAGAATAAGTTAGGAGGCAATGAGAAGATGTAATGACTAAAGTGCTAGACTTGGAATTATGGAGCTCTGAGTTCAAATCCAGTCTCAGACACCGACTAGCTGTGTAAGCCTTGGCAAGTCAGTTAACTTCTATTTGCCTCAGTTTCCTCAAGTATAAAATGAGAATAGTAACAAGTCAGACTTGTTTGCTTTAAATTATTGAAAGAATTTGGATAGAATTCTCTTGGTCCTGCTTACTTTACTTTGCAACTAAACATATGATCTCCTAGTGCTTCTCTGGAGCCCTCATGCTCATCATTTCTTATGACTCAGAAATACTCCTTTAACATTCATGCATCATGGTATATGTCCCAATTTTACCACATTCCCTCCAACCACTGTCATTTCCCTTTCCTTGCAGTTCTTAACCTGGGTTGATGGACTTATTCTTTTTAATATTTTGAAAATTGTGTTTCCCGGGCAAGTAGGTGATGAAGGGGATACAATGCCCAGGTCTGGCAGTCAGCATGATCTGAGTTCAAATTCAGCCTCAAACACTTACTAGTCCTGTGACCCTACGTAAATCACTTAACTCTGCCTCAGTTTCCTCATCTGTAAAATGAACTGGAGAAGGAAATGGCAAAACTGCTATAGCATCTTTGCCAAGAAAAGTTTTTCCCTTCCCAAAGGAGTTTTTCAAAGAGGCAGAAACAACTCAAAATGCTCAAACAAATTGCATTCTGACGTAATTGATTTCCTTTGTAATTGTGTTTTATTTTATGAATTTACAAAGATTATTTTGAGAAGAGACTTTTCCAGACTTTGGATGAGGGGCTCTGGAGCACAAGGAAGGCGAAAGAGCTCCGGACTAAGATAGTTTTGGTTTTTCCATCATGGTCGGCTCAGTTCTCAGCTCCACCGATAATGTCTTGCTTTTTTCTCATAGCAATTCCAGCATTAGTCATTTCTATTCTTTGTCATCTTTTGATACAATTTCTTTGGTAGTTATACCTGCTGGAGTTACTCTGTTCCCGTCTCCCACTATGGGAGGGGTCTTGGATTAGGGAGGAAGAACATTTGACTAACCTGCCCACACATCCCTCTCTCATCATTTTACTGTCGTCATCGTCGTCGTCATCTCTCTGATATCTCTCTGTCTCTGTCTCTCCTCTCTGTATCTCTGTCTCTCTTACTAGTAATCCATTCTACACTCCCCCTGCCACGTTCTTAGCATCTGGACCCTTTTCCTACTTCGATGGCTGACTTTCCACTTCTCTACTCCACTCCAGAGACCTCTCACTTAATTATTGACTCTACAATATCCCCTGAGAGTCAAGGGTCCTTGTTTTTTCTTTCCTTTCCCTAATGCCCTGACCTTGGACAAATCATCCACCAATCTGGGGACCGACCTATTGTAAAACAAGGAGACTCTCTCCTGGCCTAATAAGCTTTCGGGGTTACAGAGAAGATCAATAAGAAAGACTGTGATTATTAGGATCGACTTGGGGGAGAAGGAGGTGTCCACCAGGGTCTGGGTCTGAAAGAGGAAAAGTGGCCAGAGCTTCCCTCACCCAGCTCTGCTGTTAATAGGAATACTCCCTCCCCCATCCTTATTCCCCCAAAGAGTCCATCTTTGTCTATTTACAGGAGGATGTCAGCAGGGAGAAGTGAACCAGGAGTGTCCAAGCAGACTAGGGCTAATGGGCGAACATGCTTCCTTCCCACTGTCAGCCATTCATTAGGCAGCAGGCAACAACATTAACTATGCATCTATCCAGGGGCTCTGAGAGCCTCGCTTTTTCCTGTTTATTTGTCATTTTAATAATAATAGCTAGCACAATAGCTGGGGAAGGTTTGCAAAGCAAAACTAAAAATGTTAACTCATTCCATCCAATCTTAGGAAGTAGCTGCCATGATTATCCTTAGCCTAGAAAGAGAAAACTGAGGCTGAAAAGATGGGGAGGGATTTGCTCAAGGTCACTCGATTCCCTTGGCTTCCAGTGAGCTGTGTACATCAATTCCTCCCTCTTAGGGTCATATTCCTTTCTTGCCATGCCACAGGAGCCTCCTCACCCTGTTCACTCCACCCGCCTCCTATGAATCTTTGACAGATGTTCTTAAAAACACTGTGGTCCCTTCCTCTGGTTGGCTGGTTTTCCCCAGTCAGCAGCACTCAGCAGCAGTAGTACTACTAGTAGTAGCAGCAGCAGCAATAGTAACTGCAGTAGTTGTATTGGCAGCAGCCACTGGCAATAGCAGCAGCAAGAGGCGCAATAGCAGCAGGAGTAGCAGGAGGAGGAGGAATAGTAGTCAGCAGTAGTAGCAGCAGCTCTAGTAGCAGTCAGCAGCAGAAGGAGGAGGAATAGTAGTCAGCAGCGTCTGTCAGCAGCAATAGGAGGTGCCGCAGTCAGCAGCAGCTGTCAGCAGCTCCAGCAGTAATCAGCAGCAGCAGTCAGCAGCAGCAGCAGCCCCAGTAATAGTAGTAGCAGCAGCCAGCAGTCCAATAGTAGTCAACAGCAGCTGTCAGCAGCTCCAGCAGTAATCAGCAGCAGCAGTAATAGTTGTAGCAGCAGCCAGCAGCAGTGGCAACAATTGAAGAGCAATAGTGAGCAGCAGCAGAAGCAGCAGCAGCAGCAGCAGTGGCAACAATTGAAGAGCAATAGTGAGCAGCAGCAGCCAGCAGCAGTAATAGTAGTAGCAGCAGCCAGCAGCAGTAGGAGAAACAGCAGCAGCAGCAGTGGCAACAATTGAAGAGCAATAGTGAGCAGCAGCAGGAGCAGCAGCAGCAGCAGCAGTGGCAACAATTGAAGAGCAATAGTGAGCAGCAGCAGCCAGCAGCAGTAATAGTAGTAGCAGCAGCCAGCAGCAGTGGCAACAATTGAAGAGCAATAGTGAGCAGCAGCAGCCAGCAGCAGTAATAGTAGTAGCAGCAGCAGTGGCAACAATTGGAGGAGCAGTAGTTAGCAGCAGTCAGCAACAGCAATAGCAGGTGCAGCAGTCAGCAGTAGCAGTGGCAACAATTGAAGAGCAGTAGTGAGCAGTAGCAGCCAGTAGCAGTAGGAGCAGCAGCAGCAGGAGCAGCAGGAGCAGCAGGGGCAATAGTCAGCAGCAGTAGGAGCAGCAGCAGCCAGCAGCAGGCGCAGCAATCAACAACAACCAGCAAATAGCGGAGCAGTGATGGTAATAGTAGTAGTAGTAATGGTAGCAGTAGCAGCAGTAATAGCAGTAGTAGCCATAGCTGCAGTCAGCACTGGGAAGCAGCAGTAATAATAGCAGCAGCTGCTGCAGTAAGAGCAGCAGTTCAGCATTAATAGCAATCCTAATACTCACTGACATTTATTTCTTCCTTAAAGTGGGCAACCTTGTCCTGCTTTGCTTGGTTGTTGTGAATAACCTATGAGAGAGGGGCTATGAGAGTACAAACTAAGGGCAATAGTGGAGATGTGTTGTTAGCTAAATATAATGAAAGGAAGGGTAACCCCAAAGATTTTATTCAAGGACCACAAAGGACGACTTGTGGGCTTTCTGAGTCTCAGCCCCGGAAAGGACTTTGAGTGCCGACCAAAGCATGGTCCTGAAGCTTTCATGTTGAGGGGAGTTCTGGCAAATGCTCTCTCTGACATGTTCCAGTTATATGACCCTGGGCAAGTCACTTACCTCCTCAATATCAGTTTTCTGATCTATAAAATGGGAGTAATGATAGCACCTACTTCCACAGGGATGTTTTGAGGACCTAATGAAATAATATGTATAAAAAGAGCTTAGGAAAGCACACAATAGGCACTAAGTAAATGCTCATTCCTTTTCCTGTTTCCAGGAAAGATTCAGAGATATGAAATAACTTGCCAAAATGACACTTAACTCTCGACAAAGAAAAAATCCTTGCGTTCCTGGGAGTTTTCTGGTTTTAGAATCTATTTTGGGTAGAACTGAAATTACCTTTCCATGACTTAAACCTTTTGGGTAGAAAGAACATCCTGCAGGACTCCCCTCTGTGCCCTCCCAGAGATTTGATCATCTCCAGAGAAGATCACTGGGGACGCCCCAAAAGTCACCCTTCTTACCCTTCAAAGCATACACTCTGGGCAAGCTGGCTTCCGATACGCAAGGATTCTGGTTAGTTCATAGTTGGTACTGTTTTTACAGAGAGATCAAATTAGCTTTGCAACAGCAAAAACTAAATTAGGAGAGAAAGTAATTTGGTTCAATGAGAATAAAAAAAAATTCAATCCCCCAAGTGGACAAAAAAAAAAAGGCAAATCCCAGAGAGGTCAGATTGCTTGGACTGAGCCTTCCTAAAATCTTATAAATAGGAGGTAATTTCTAAAATGTCAAGGGCTTCTTGGCTCAATTAAAATTATTTGTAGCACAAATTGTTGGGAACTAGAAGTACTTGGGCCATGGAAATGCAGCAGCAAGAATAATGAGCTACTGGGTTATTGTTGTGTGTGTGTGTGTGTGTGTGTGTGTGTGTGTGTGTGTGTGTGTGTGTAGGGGGGGATGGGAGAAAGGGGGGGATCTTATTTAAATTTTGAGGAATTTCAATCATCTCAAAAAGAAGCCCAGGAGAGAAAGGCTCAGTTAATCAGAACAGGAAATGGAAGCCCATTCCCTCAGGTTCCTTTCATCCTGCCTCCACTCAGGATGAAGAAACAGCCAAGAGCCATTTTGCAATCAAAACAACTTTATTTCCCCTTGCAATTGGGGAGCCAGAAACATAAGTCAGCTACAACCTATTTAGGACAGAGAAGGGGGAATCTTTCCCAATCTGCTGCCTCGAGCTAAGAGCTACATCACTTCCTTCCAAATGGCTTCTGAACTTGGCGGCTGTCAGCCACTAAAGGATGAATTTTGCAAATATTACGAACTGATCCATTTGGGAAGCAAAAACAAATACTCCAGAAGTCCCGGCTTCTTGGCAGAGATGAATAATTCTTTACCCAGTGAGCCCGGGAGTACTTAGAGCAACCTGGGAAAATCCAATGGAGTGTCGATTCCAACCTTCCCCCCCTTTATCATTTATTGTCAGCTTAGACCCTCATCGCTTAGGATCATCATTGGGAAAAATTACTGGTGATGGATACTGATGGCAACAATAATTACTCTTGCAATAAGCTTAATTAAAATAATGAAGTGCTATTGCCTACATCCTGGTAGCTTCGCCAGCGGGATCCTATAGAAACAGCCCAGGGAAGTCACTGGGATACCCAGCATTCAATTGTGCCATATGTGGGAAGCTGAGGAAGCCCTGCCCGGGATGCCCGGGACTCCTTTGGAAACCTCTCTCCTTCTATCCCACAAGTCTCTCATGACCCTAAGTGCTGGCATGGATACAGGGGTCAAAGTCAAGTGGAACCTCATTTTTGGTCCTGAATCATCCTGGGTGGTGAGAGCCACTCGCCAGCCTTTCCACAGAGGAGAGGGGATGAGCCAAACCCTGCCCAGCCCCAGGTCCTTTCAGAGGAGAATCTCTTCTGAATCCTCTCAGGATGTGCTCTCTGGAGTGAGCCCCAAAGCTGGGCTGACCTCGTCTTGCTGACCTCCTGCTGGAAACTGGTTGTTAGAGATTAGATTGAAATTTTTTTAAAGTGTGGGGGGGAAATAAAAACCTCCTAGTGAAGTTCTGAGCCACCCAGAAGGCTAGCCTCCATCCCAGCCCTGTGTCCATTTAACACAATTTGCCTTAAAAACAGCCCTTCCTCCCCCCTCCCCATCCATGGTGGGAAGATCAAAGGGACATTTGCCTACTCCCTTAGCTCTGAAAAAAATAAAACACTCGGTGCAAATTGTGGGCTTTTAACTGTCTTGTTGGGACAAAAATCCCAATCATATTGTAGTGGACTATAAACATGGAGGAAGGGAAGCAGACGGCCATTAAAGTCTGATTATGAGACTAGCAGCTCTGCTCTAGCATTATTGGGCTGCCCGGAGAAAGAGCTCCAGGCTCGACCCAGCTCCCCCTTTCCCTGGGCTGGGGATTGGGCAAGAGAGCTCAGTGAGGAGGAAAGCTCGGCACCCCCCGGCCCTCCCCAGGGGAGCAGATGCCACACAAGGTGCCTGCAGTGACCTGTTTAACACAGACCTGCCTGAGTTTCTCCCCTGGACCTGGAGATTCATTAAACAGGCAAGGACAGGGCAAAGGGGGGCTGGGGAGGATCCATAACAAGCAGATCCAGTGGCTCTCACTCAGCCCCAGGGAAGTGGAGCCTCTGTCAGGAAGGAAGAGTAGGAATCAAGTGGCTGGAGTGAATCATGGTTGGCTCAGGAGCCAAAGAGAAGCCGTAGAAACTGCTCTGGGCTTTTTGTTTAGTTTTTGTTTGTTTGTTTGTTTGTTTGTTTTTTTAGGGGATTAAAATCAAATCTGTGATTTCACTGGTATGAGCTACTTCCAGAGGAGCAAAGTTCCTCCACTAAGGCAATTAAGCACGTTTTTCAGGGATCTAGCCTTAGAGTGATGCTTCTAGGCTTGAGAAGTTCAAGTACTTTCCTTGCCTCTAGTTCTTCTCACTCCTTTGTGTTCTAGCTTCCAAAGACACCACTCGAATGAGCCTCCTCTTTCCAAGCAAGCAGTGATCTCCCAATTGTAATGCCGCAGAAACTGAGGCAGGATAGAGATTAGAGAGTATTCAATAATTTATTAAATGGAGCGATATCCTGGGATCAAAATGGATCCATGGTTTGGTCCCAGGGCTGAATGAGACTATTGTCGCCAAGAATCCCGCCCACAACCAGAGCTCTCAATGACATATATACACGTGGCTCAGATACAGGGTAGACCGAGGCAGGGGTGGAGGCAGGGTGCTGAGAGCGGGACCTGCTCTGACAGGGTGGGGTGAGCCACCGGAGATGGGGAGGAACCCCAGAGATGGGGGGGGGAGGCATCTTGATGAGAGGGTATCTGACATTCTGATAGCTTGGAATGGGGAGAGGCAGCCTGATATTCTAAAACATATGGTCTTTTATCCTTATCCTTTTATCCTTATTCTGATAAAGAGGGAGGGGAAGTTTTGCAGGACTGAGAAGCAGGGAAACGAGGCAGAACTGAGTCAGGATAATTAGGGAAATCGAGTCAGGACAATAAAAGAGAACTGTGGTATAACACAATGACCAAATCTAGTGGTCTTTTCTTGTTACTCGTCCTTCTTGATCTCATTTGGCAAGTTGACCACCCTTCCCCGGATACTCTCTCTTCCCCGGATTTCTCTTTCCTGCTCCTCTCCAGATGTGGAGGTCCGTGGGTGTGCAACATTGCACACAACGTCAGATTTTTTTTCCAATGTGTTGATCACTTTTGCTGAATTTTCTCTTCCTTAAAAGAGCATTTTTATTTTAAGGACTGGCTCTGGGAAGGGGCAAGAGTAGGGATACAGGAGGAAAT
Organism: Antechinus flavipes; assembly: GCF_016432865.1. NCBI lineage: Eukaryota > Metazoa > Chordata > Mammalia > Dasyuromorphia > Dasyuridae > Antechinus > Antechinus flavipes. Next base: position 16,620,608 of record NC_067402.1, read on the forward strand.
CTAGACAACATAGAGATAAAAATACCACAAAATCTTTTTATAAACATTGTGGTATAGATTAATAAAAATACTTGCCACTTCTGTGTGGCTTTAAAGTTCATCAACAAACATATACATTTTTCCATCTGATCTTCATGACAAAAGCATCCCCAGTTTTGTGGATGAGTCCACTGTTTGGCAGAGGAGCTCAGTGACTTTGGCCCAGATGACCACTAAGCATCAGAGCAGGCTCCCTGCTTTGAGGCCCATTTTTTCCCATGGGCCTCTCTCCATGAATTTGTTTGACTTCAATATCTCCCTGAGATCATGCTTGTAAAATACTTTAAAGCAGGGGTCCTCAAACTGAGGCCCGCGGGGCTGAAGAAGTGGGGGGGGGGAATAGCTCCTCCCTTCCCAGGCTGGACCAGCCTCCACAAAAATGACCAGCAAAGGTCCTGTGACTTCAGGACACCGGCAGTTTCCAAGGGCCGTGGTAATCGATGGGTTTCCCCTCTCTCCTTTCTCCTCTTTCCTCTGTTCTCCCTCAGGTCCTTCCTTGAAAAGTGTAAAAAGTTATTGGCAGAGCTGTCAATGCATGTGTAACTAGCAACGTGCCCCAGAGTGCTACCCCCTGGGCATCTGCCTCCCTCCAGAGATGAGAGCCTGGGACATCTTACCCCGCTTGTTTCTGTACCACATGGTCCTCCACCGGCCTTCAGCATCCCCCTCCCCATGATTTCATCTCTGTGTTGTCGCTCTACCAAGGCTGAAGAGAAAATAAGCATTTATTAAGCACCTACTATGTGCCACTCACTGTGTTAAGCACTTTACAAATATTCTCTTTCTCAATTTTCACAACAGTCCTGAGATTGGGGCTGTTTTAGAGCTGAGGAAACTGACTCCCAGAACCACTTAATTAGGGATTCCCCCCCCAACTACTTCAAAGACAAGAGCTAAGTCAGCCCCATGCCTTGGAATGATTGGCCTTGGGCACAGCTCCTCCTAACGCCTCCCATCCCACCCCAGACACACACACACACACACACACACACACACACACACACACACACACACACACACACACTTTTTTGCCTTATATAGAAAAATCCTTCATTCTGAGCTATGACAGTTCTCTGCCACAAACTCTTCCCATAAGCCCCAGAAAATAGGAAATAAAAGCTCTCTGGTTATTTTGCTAATGCAGAGAAGGCGACAGTTGAAACACATTAGTGTTATTATATTTATTTTTCTCCCAATAACTCCCCACAGTCCCCTTGGAGCCTTTTTTGGGGAATGGATTCGGAGGTCTCCGTTTCCCCTGTTATTCTCAGGATCAAGCCTGAGGGAGTCAGAATTTGGCAACACCCCCCCCATGACCCCTGAAACGGTTAAATCTTTCAAACTGATGCTTCAAGCTTAAGTTTTTAATGGGAGATCAGATCAAATCTGGGAGTAGGTCATTTAAGAGCTCAATCTCATCTTTGAAATATAGATTAGCCAGGAGAATATGAGTTCAGCACTTCTCTGTAATGTTGTTTCATTGATCTTCTAGGCCAACTGGACTTGGCTTTAGACAGATACCTAAAAATTAGTTTTAAAACTTTACCATCTTTTAATATTTTATAACCTGTCAGAAAATCAATTACGGCCTCACCGTTGCCCCTTTGGACTCCAGTGCCACAGGAGCTGATGTTTAGCGGGAGGATAAGCCTTCCCCTTCAGTGCAAAAAGCAACGGGCAGCTACCATAAAAACACAGAGTAAATGATGACTTGGGGGAAATTCTTGGATTTGTTGAGATTTAGCAATGAATTGAGTGGCTTTTGACCTGATGAGGTCTGAGCTCAGGGTTTTCTCTTCTCCCTTAATAGCCATTGAGTGACATCACTAAGTCCTCAAAAAGAGCAGACATAAGGGTGTCAGGACCGGAAGAAATCTCCATCCTTGGCATTTGTCAAATAGCTCAAAATGTTTTTTTCAGGCTCACCGATTCCCAAAGATCTTTTTCTGAAAACACTGTCCACTTCCTCTAAATGACTGCACACAGACAGTCACATAGGGTTATAATTCATTATTTGTGATGCTTTTTAAGAGAAAATATGTTTAAATTTACCCTAAAATGACCCTAAGAAGTACCAAAGAATGAAGAGGATGTATTTTACAACAAGGTTAACAATCAAACCTCAGAATTCCAAGAGACGTGGAGTGTTTATATCAAAACAGGCTTGTCCTGGTTCACCGTCACCTACTCCCAACGCAAGCACCTTGTTCACTGTGACATGCTTTAATGTACCTGAATGAAAAACAGGTGGAGGGGGTTCAATCTAAGAAGAAAGGAAGGGAATGGGGAGGAAGAAAAGGTGGGAAGGATGAGAAAGGGAAGGAGGAAGGAAGAAATGGAGGAAGAAAGGAAGAGCAGGAGGAGGAAGAGAGAATGGAAAGAAGGAAAGAAGGAAGAAAGGAAGGAAAGAAGAAAGGAAGGAAGGAAAGAAGGAAGGAAGGAGGGAGGGAGGTAAAGAAGGATCAATGGAAGGAGGGAAGGAAAAAGGAAGAAAGGAAGAGCAGGAGGAGAGAGAAAGGGAGAGGGGATAGAAGAAAGGAAGGAAAAAGAACGAAGAAGGAAGAAAAGAATGAATGAAAGGAAGAAAGGGGAAAAGGAGAGAAGGAGGAATAGAAAGAAGAAAGAAAAGATGGAAAGAAGGAAGGAAGGAAAGATGGAAGGAAGGGAGGGAGGAATGAGGGAAAGAAGGAAGGAAAGAAAAAAGAATGAAGGATGGAAGACAGGAAGAAAAGAAGAATGGATGGAAGGAAGGATGAAAGGGAGGAATGAGGGAGGGAGGAAAGGAAGGAAGGAAGGCCCCATGATTGGCTGTCCAACTGATCAGGTATGTGGTTCTGTTCTGCAGATCTCTAGATCACACCACGTTTATTGCAAAGAGTAACAACAGCAAACCCAATTCTCGATGGCCGATCAGGGCTCTGCACAAGTGACTCTTTAAGTGGATAGTAAAACCTCAATCTTTATGACTCTGGGGCTGAGGAGCCAACCAAAAGGGGCCCTGAAAAAGCCCCCACCCCCACCCCGGCGGCTGCCGGGGCTTCGCGGCTATACTCCCTAGAAAGGGAAGCCCTTTAACGACTCCTCGGAACCAAAGGCCCCATCCAGGCCGCCCCGGCCTCGCGCGGTCCCTTCTCTCCAGGCTCCCGCTAAAAGGCGCGAGGTTTAGCCCGGGGGCTGGGGGGCGGGCCAGAGCCCCGTCCGCTTCCCGGCCCCATCCCAGGTGTGAGGAGGCGAGCCCGGGAGGAGGAAGAGGCTGACAGGCTGAAGCGAGTGAACTTTCCCTTCCTGGAAGCTAGCAGGAGATTAACAAAGAATCTGCTTAATTAGTACTTCCCGGCCACCTGCCTGGCTGGTCCTGAACGCCGGAGTTATTACTCACTCCCCACACTTGCCGAGTCCCTGAAATGTGTCAGTTGGCAAATTAGCTCAGTCTTGTGGGCTTCCCTCCACTAAATCAAAGAGCCGGCCTCGTTTCCTTCCCTCCCCGGTTTCATCTGACGGTGACCTTTGACTCTGTGGGAGCGAGGGGGCTAACCCGCTGGCCATCTCCCATTGAGGGGAGCTCCCCCCGCGGCCAGCCCCCTCAGCCTCTCTCCGTGGGCTTCCCAGCCTTCTTCTGGGGGTGACCCTTCGGAAAGCCTCCCGGGCGGCGGGATGGGATCAGAGTCGCCCACAGCCCTTTGCGCGCTGGTCAGCGACCCGGTTTTGTGTGGCGAAGGCCGGCGCCCGGACCCGTGCTGAGAGACAAGCTTACAGCCCGAGACCCACCGTGAGCCAATCACTGGAGAATGGTTTAATTGGTTAATCATATAAATTACAGTCACTTAATCATTTTAATCACTGTCAGCCAATTAGCTCAGAGTTATGGGCTCTGAGGTAACAGTTATGCAAATGTTTGTTCCGATGCACGCTATTAGCGGCCATATTTTCTCCCTCAAGCTGACAGTGACTGATGGGAGGGGGGAAATGAAGGAAGGCAAGCATTTGTTATTTTTAACTTCTTTCCCGTTGGGTGATGATGGAGAGTTCAGCCGCGAGGCAGTCCCAGCAGCTTCGGCCCAGGCTCCCCTGGACACCCTATGGGGAGAGGGAGGCAAGAGGGAGAGAGAGTTGGGGGCTCAAGGTTTGCAGAGCACATGTCCCGGATGCTCTGCTCCTTCCCTTGGCTGAGGGGCTTAATTCTCGCTTCTCCACAGCTGTCATCTCTGAAGCTGGGATGGAAATGGGGCGCTGATGCTCAGATTTTACCTGGCGTACTCACAACCCGCCCCTCCACCCTGAAATAAAGTTTCTTCTGTTCTAATTCTCTCTGCGTCTCTGGTTGGTCCCTTGACAGATCCATCCGCCCCTTTTGTAACTAATCAAATGGGAATATAGATAGTTCTACAGGTGTGGACCTGGCCAAGAGGCATAATAATACTAACTAGAGCATCTGAAGCAGTATTTGAACTCAGGTCTTTCTGACTCCGAGTGAACAAGGGCCTCATGCTTTAGTTCTCATGTTTGTGTCACTCATCAAATTTACAGAGGAAATGATACATGTCCAGAAGTCCTAGAAGGAGGGTGTATAAAGAACGATCTCACACATGCAGCCCCTTCATTGTAGAGATTGGAGAAGCTAAATAGAATAAGGGTTACGGGAGTCAAAGCTATTGTAGAGGCTAAAGATGGAAGATGAAAAAGATGAAAGAAGGAAATGAAATTTTGAATTAGTGATCACAACTGGTTAAAAGTAGAAAAGGCTGCCTCTAGTGACAGAGCATCCCCCCTTCCCTCGAGGTCTTTGTTGGAAATATTGGAGATGGAATTCCGGATGAGAAACTAGATGATTCCTAAAAATATTTTCCAACTCTTGGATTTTCTGATTCAGGGACAAATGTCTAATTCTCTTAAAGGATTGTAAAAGGTCAATTTCACAAAGAATGGGAGAGATGTAGATAAGCTAAAAAAAGATCAGGGGGTCATGGTGGACTGTGGATTGAGTATCAGTCAATAGTGATGGGTCAAGAGCTTGGCTCTTATAAGAGAAGCCTAGAGTCTAGGATGAGGGAGGTGTTGGTCCATGGCATTCCACATTAGAAAGACCAACCCTATCTGGAGGATCTTGGTTAATCGTGGGCATCAGATTTTAGAGGGACATTGGGGAGCAGATGGATGAAGTGACCAGAATGGGGAAATTCAAGGATGAGTTGAAGAATTTTAGAATGTTTAACCTAAGGAAGAAAAGATTAGGGTGGCCCCGGAGTAGTGTTCTCCAATTATTTAAAGATCCACGAAGGAAAAGAAAGACTAGATTGGTCCATTAAGGGCAGAGCCAGGAATTATTGGAGGGAGGGAGAAAGTTGATGTCAGGAACACCTTCCCAATATGGAGAGCTGCTTGGAGGAAGGGTACTAGTAGGGTTGAAGTCTCTCTTCTTGGAGGTCTGTAAATGGGGGATTTCATGCAGGAGGCGGCCTTTGGATCAGGAAAAGAATGGGAATGGGAAAAAAAGAGAATAGAAAGAATGTTTGACACGAAAAGATGAAGATGATGAATTCAATCAGCCCCTCTTAATTAGACCTGTTTTATGATGGACTTGCCATTAAATTCAGCCCTGGAAGGGAGTCCATCCTATACTACAGCAGGGATCACGGCTCCACCATTGCTCCCCAGGTCCCTCCCACCCTCTGCTGGAGATCTCCAGGGAGAAGAAGCCTGCTCTCCACCCCTCCAGGGCAGCAGATTCTCTCATCAGTTGGAAGGTTTCCGCCATCAGGCCGACAAGTGCCTCTACTTTTGTCTATCTCCACTTTCATGTTTGTTGGTTAACTGACCGACTGTGAGGATATGAAATCAGGAGTCCACGACTCGGACCTCAGCCCTTCCCAGCCAAGCAGCAGCAGCCCGCTCCATCTTCCCTGGGACCGCCCTTCGGAGCTTTGAAGATACTTCCCAAGTGTCTCCTGAATCTCCAGGCTGACCATTCCTGATTCTTCCGCCTGATCCTCCTAGGTGAAGGACCACAGACCTTTCACCATTCCTGAACATTTTCTCGATGGTCTTCTCAAACGTTGGTGCCGTAACTGAACACAGGCAGCCCAAGTGATGCGAACTGGCAGCTTGTGGGGGCTGTAACCTGCCTCCAACTGATCCTCTCTATTCCTTACTTGTACAGAGTCATTTCCATGCTGTCCCTCCCACTAAACTGGGGGCTCTGAGTCCGGGACTGTGTCTTCTGCCTTTCTTTGTTCCTCAGCAGTTCGTTAAGTGCCTGGCACATAAGAGACACCTAATAAATGCTTGCTGACTGACCAAGTGAGACCTAAAATACATTAGTTATTGGAAGCTACACGTTTACAGTCTATTTCTTGGAGAAAACTGAGCTAGAGGTTCCCCCCCACCAGAAGGTCTCTACTGAGAAAGAGCCCCCAGCTCCCTGCCTTCCCCAGGCTCCCATTTTCACCTGTTGATGCAAATCATTGGCCACCGTAACAAAGAATTCACAAAAGCCTTGGCAGAGCGACACGTGAATCGGAGACATGTTTCTTAACTGGCTGCTAATAAAGGGTTTCGCTTAACAAGACACGGAGAAACCTGGGAGAAGGGAAAGTCTGACAATCATCAGAGAAAGGATGTTAAAGTCTTCTTCATTCAACATTTACAGCGTTTTCTTATTAATTGTAGGTCACATTTCACTTAATTAGTTACTGTCAAGCTGAAGTACCATGAAAGTCTCTGCATAGGCCTAAAGCTAGAGAGTAAAACTGGGGCTTGATCACTGAGGAAAGAAGACTCCACTTGAAGGCAGGCGAGATCTGGGTTCGAAATCTGACTCCCATCTTATTGATGCTTAAAAAGTCACCTGACCTAAATGGGAAGCCTAAAATTAATCATTCTAGAAGGTCTAGAAGACATTTTGGGAACCTGCAATTGAGGGTATTTGTTTTGCTAAAGTGTGAATTTTTACTATAAGGAATTTGCTTTTCTTTTTCCTTCTCCAGTGGGCAGGGATGGGAAGAAGAAAGAACAGGTTTGTGAATTAAAAACAAATTGTTTTCTTCAGTCTTCGTGTTCATTCCTCACTCACTTCTGGATTCCCATCCTAGGGATAGCTTGTCATGGTGAGTAAACGTATTCTTTTTTTTTTCTTTTTTTGCTGAGGCAATTGGGATTAAGTGACTTGCCCAAGGTCACACAGCTAGAATGTGTTAAGTGTCCGAGGCCAGATTTGAACTCAGGTCTTCCTCACTTCAGGGTTGGTGCTCTATCCATTGTGCCACCTAGCTGCCCCAGTAACCCTATTCTTGAAGTAGATAAGACCCAGGTTCAAGTCCTGCTGAGGACAAGTCATTTAGCCTTTCAGTCACCCAAAAAATCTCTAATAAAAATAATAACTAAAGTGCTTTAAGACTTGAAAATTTCTTTACAAGACTAATCTCATTGATCAATTGTGATAGAATTAACTCTTCAACAGTGAGGTAATTCAGGCCAGTTCCAATAGACTTGCGATGGAGAGGACCATCTGCACCCAGAGGGAGGACTGTGGGAACTGAGTGTGGATCACAACAGAGCATTTTCACTTTTTTGGTGGTTGTTTGCTTCCTTTTTTTCCTTTCCCATTTTCTCACTTTTTTTTCTGATTTTTCTTGTGCAGCACGATCATTGGGAATATGGATAGAAAAATTGCACATGTTTAACCTGTATTGGATTACTTGCTGTCTAGGGAAGGGATGGGGGAAGAGAGAGAGGGAGAAAAACTTGGAACACAAGGTTTTGCAAGGGTCAGTGTTGAAAGCTACCTTTGCATGTGTTTTGAAAATAAAAAGCTATTATTTTAAAAATGTAAAAAAAAAATACTGGTCTCATTTGATCCTCACAACAATTCTGTGAAGTAGTTACTATTATTATGTGGAAACTAAGGCAAGCAGAGGTTAAATCACTTGTCCAGAGTCATACAGCTTAAGTGGATGAGGCAGCATTTCAGTCTTCCAGACTCCAAACCCCAAACTCTTATCTATTGTTGCTGCCCCCTTCCCTCTCTCCACCTCCCCAGACTGACTTCCTAACATAAGCCTACATCAATAAGATTACAGGTCCATCCCCTCACCAAAAAATTACACATACACACACACACACTCACACATACTCACACACACACATACACTCACACAGTCACACACACTCATACACAGTCACACACTCACATAATACACTCACACACACTCACACACTCACACACACTCATACACAGTCACACACTCACACATACACTCACACACACTCACTCACACACACACACACACACACACTCACACACACACACCACCACCAAAGATCCTCCCCTAGTGGGAGACCAGATAAAGTATGGACCCCTTCAGCTTTTGTAGTAACAAGACAAATGTGTTCACCTGCCGTGACTCAGACTACTGAGGAAACAGCCACTGCTCTCTATTCTGCCCAATAATTGAATTAAACACCTTATTGTCCTTTATGCTCAAGGATGAGGATGTTTCCTTAATGGATAGTCAGTCCAACTCTTTCCACAGGAAGATGTTTTTCATCACCATCTTCATTGCTTCTTGGCCAAGTCCCTGGAGGGTCAACCAAGAGAGACCTTGGGCAGGAGTTGTAGTCTAGAGAAATGATTTCATGTACAGACAGCCAATTAAATAACAAATATGAAATAAGGGCCCACCCTGCTCTAGGCAGCCACAAGGAGGGGGGCTACCATGGAGAGTCACCACCAGGCAAGGGTCCTGAATGTAGCTTGACTTAAGTGCTCTCATTTATCTCCTTCCTTCCTACCTCATTAAATTAATGTGTGTGTCTTTATCTCTCTATCTCTGTCTCTGTCTCTCTTTCACATAACACACACACACACACACACACACACACACACACACACAGGTGGTATCATCTCTGTAGTTCAACTCTTTTATAATGTTAATTATAATAATTCAATATATAATCATCCAATTCCCAATTCAGATTCAAACGTAGAAGACTAATCCAGTTGAAGGGCAGCTTAGGCGATGCAGTGAATGTTGGACCTGGAATCTCAAAGACTCGTCTTCTAGCCTCAGGCAATTTTTAGTTGTGTGATCCTGAGCAAATCACTTAGCCCTGTTTGCCTCAGTTTCCTCATCTGTCAAATGAGATGGAGAAGAAAATGACAAACCACTCCAATATCGTTGCCAAGACAACCCCAAATGGGATCATGAAGAGTAGAACCCAACTGAAAAAAAAAAAAAAGACTGAACAACAACAAACCAGCCGAGGGTGTGTAAGCTCCAATCCCCCTCATTTTCATCAACCCAGGTATCAAAGCTTAGAAGTTAGAGGAAGAAAAAAGTTGGTGTATGATTTCAATTACAATTCTGACTTGTAATAATAAGTGTGATTGAGTGGAACCGTACTAAGTAGAGCTTTCTCATGACACGTTTTGAGGCGTATTATGCAGAAATAATAGCAACTACTTTAAGGTTTGCCTTGCACTGTTTATGTTAATTCATTTAATCCAGAAGATACAGAAAGAAAATGTGTTTTAAATATGGCGAGAATAATGAGATTGTAAATGTGGCCATGTGGTGTTCTGAGTAATTGGGGAGGGGGAGTGGAATACAGCATCTTTATTATTCCTCCCTTGCCATATATGACCCTGCTCATTTATTTTTCTTCCCCCACCCAATCCAACTCTTATTAAAAAATTCTCAATTACATATAAACAAAACAATTTTAACATTTATTTTTTAAAATGTTGAGTTCAAAATTCTCTCCTTCTCTCCTTCTTCCCCGTCACTGAGAAGGCAAACAATCGGATATGGTTTATACATATACAGTCATACAAAACATATCCATATTAGCCATGCTGCAAAAGAAAATGCAGACAAAAGGGTAACAAAGTATTTTTGAGAGTGCTTCGATCTTTATTCAGACTTCATCATCTTTTTCTGGGGGTGGATAGCATTTTTCATCATGGGTCCTTTGGATTTGTCTCAGGTCACCATGTTGTTGAGAATATCTAAGTCATTCACAGTTGGTGATTATTACAATATTGCTGTTACTGTGTAACATGTTCTTTTGGTTCTGCTCACTTTCCTTTGCATCAGCTCACGTAAGGCTTCTCAGGCTTTTTGAAACTATGCGGCTTGTCATTTCTTAGAGAACAATAGTATTTCATCCCAATCGTAGACCACAACTTGTTCAGCCATTTCCCAAATGATGGGCACTTCCTTGATTTCCAATTCTTTGTTACCACAAAAAGAATGTCATAAATGTTTTGTACAAATAGGTCCTTTTCCTGTGATCTGATTGGGGGTACAAAACAGTATTGTGGTATTACTGGATCAAAGGGGACGCGCAATTTTATGACCCTTTGGGCATATTTCCAAATTGCTTTTCAGAATGGTTGGATCAGTTCCTAACTCCACCAACCATGCATCAGTCCAATTTTTCCCCATGTTCTCTAAGATTTTTCATTTTCCTTTTCTGTCATATTAGTTATGGGTGTGCGATAATATACAGAATTGTTTTAATTTGCATTTCTCTTATCCATATTTATTTAGAGCTTTTTTTTTCATATTACTAAAGATAGCTTTCATTTCTTCTTCTGAAAACACCCCTAACATTATTAATCAAAGGGCCATTACCTGACTGTCACTATTCCTCTTATCTAAATTCTCTCTCTCTATTGAAATGTAAGCCCCTCAAAGTGGGGATTGGGTTTGCTCATGAATTTGTATCTTCCAGAGTTCTGTGCTTGGTACATAGTAAATGTTTAGTGAATGGGTTTTTTAAAAAATTTATTCATAAGAAAACATAGAATACATACAAAATATGAATTTATGGTGCCTGTCTCCAAGGAGATTGTAATGATACAAAATAAATAATGATAGTTCAGTGTAGTATGGATAGCTGATGAAAATGTACAGATAATATAGACAGGAAGAGATTGGGAAAGACTTCATGGGGTCTTGGAAGATAGATAGAATTTCAGTAGACAATGATAGTCAAAAAAGTAGGGGAAAGAGACAAAAGGAATAGCCTTGTAGTAATTCATGGGTACCTAGGATAATTTGGGCCACAAAAGCCAGATCATCTGGAGAGATGTTTCAGGATACTTAGGCTACATGAGAGAGACTTTGGAGAGACCACATACACACAACTCAGAGATCATCCAAAGACCATACACACATCCAGAGATCAACCTTCCTTTGAGAAGATTGAAGCCCAGGAAGATCACCAGGTGCTATGTCCAAAGTCACCAGGTGATGAATGACAGTACTAGATTTTGAACTCAGTTTAGCAATGTTAGCTATTTTTTAAAGCAATTTTCCCATGCATAATGCTGCCTCTTTCACTTTTAACAAGCACCTTAAGTACCTACAAGGTGCAATGGAGAGACAAAGAAGCAAGTATGACCAGTCCTGCCCTCAAGGACCTTCCAGTGATGTAGGATTATCTCCATGGGTTATAGTGGGTGGAAGTTAGCCAAGCTGCAGTACCTGGAAGAGCATACAAAAAGGATGGGGGCCTTTTGTAAGTGACTGAGACTGATAATCAACAAGAGGAAATCCTTAACAACTGTAGCATACAGGGAGAATTTTTTGCATTGAATTTTGCTAAATACTGAATGAAGTTATTGAGTGAAACAAGAGAATCTTCATTTCTTAAGATGATTAAGACTGAGAAAATTTCTCATTTACCTGGAATAGTCTAATTATGGTCCTTCTGGATCTGGAAGGTAAGTCTCTATGGGCCCTCAAAGTCTTCCTTAGCTTGGAGATTCTGTGATTATAACAAGCTCCATAGCAAGTAGTGAAAATGAAAAGAACCAAGGATTTTATTTATCCTTGAAAGCATCACATGACTTAATTACAGTAATTAAAGACAGTATTTACATGGCCCCATTACATGTGCAATCAGGAAATGAATGGTAAATATTTAAGGAAGGGGCAGATCTTTCCTTTTAGACACATAGATATATATGCATTTATGGCTAATTTGCTTTTAACAGGAGAAATTGCCAACCCATGGTGAGCTCTTCACTTAATTTTGTTTATAATGGCATAGTGGCCAGAATTTTTTAAAACTCTTTAAAACATGAAGAAGCTGCTGAGACTGAGCATACAAACATTTGCTTCTATTTAATATCCTTTTTAAGGAAACAGTAAGAGAAGGAAGGAAAAAAAGAAAAGAAGAAAAAAGAGAGATAGAGGAAGGGATGGAGGAAGAAAGAAGTGGGAAAGAAAGAAAGAGAGAGAGAGACAGAGGGAGGAAGGGAGGGAGGGAGGGAGGAAGGAAGGAAGGAAGGAAGGAAGGAAGGAAGGAAGGAAGGAAGGAAGGAAGGAAGGAAGGAAGGAAGGAGAGAAGAAGAGAAGGAGAGAAGGAAGGAAGGAGGGAAGGAGGGAAGGAAGGAAGGAAAGAAGGAAGGAGGGAAGGAGGGAAAGAGAGAAGGAAGGAAGGAAGGAAGGAGAGAAGGAAGGAAGGAAGGAAGAAGGAAGGAAGGAAAGAAAGAAGAGAAAAGGGAAAACTAAAGGAGGAAAAGAAGGAAGAAAGGAAGAGAGGGAAGGAAGGAAGAAAGAAGGGAAGAAAGAGAAAAAATAATGAAGGTTAAGAGATACCATTTATAGTTTTAATGAAGGCTGAGTTGCTTCTTGGGCTTAGTTCACTAGTAATTGAGTTTGGTTATGGCTCCATCATCCTAACCAGTCATTCTTGCTCCCCAGGATGCAGTCCAACATATTCACTTTAGCTACAAACACACATGGGCTGCAGTTCAATTACACCAGAACTGAAATCTCATTTTGTCATTCACCAGCATGGTGACGTGAGAAAAACCTTGATATAATTCTCCACAGAAGTTGGAAATGAGAGCAGGTTGTTTTTTTTTTTTTTTTTTTTTTTTTTTTACGGTTATCAATGCTACGTTATCAGTGATTCTCCTTCCCATTATGGTCTTAATGATCACACACACTCAACCCAATTTTTTCCACAATAGCTTATATTCTAACCTTAGTATTCAAATAAAGGATGATCCATATCAGTCAGTCAACAAACATTTATTAAGAGCCTACTATGTGCCGGTGCTCTAAGCACTGAGGATATAAAAAGTGGTGAAGGACAATCAATCTGTGTCTTTTGGAGCTCACAATATCGTAGTCAAAGATATACCCATTTAGGAATGGAGAATGGTACCTAGTACCATAAATCCTTTCTTCATCCTTCTTTATCTTTCCCTTCTTCTTTTCCCATCCTCCCTTCCTCCTCTTCTTCCTTCCTTCTTTCCATTCTTCATCCTATCCTCCCTTCCTTCCTTTCTTTCTTCCCTCCTCTATCTTTCTCTTCTTCCTTCCCTCCCTCCCCTTATTCCTTCTTTCCTTCCTTCCTTCCCCTCTCTCTCCCTCCCTCTTCCTTCCCTCCTTCCTTCCTTTCTTCATCCTTCTCTTCCTCCCTTCCTTCCTTACTTCATTCTTCCCTCCATCTTTCCCTTCCTCCCTTTCTTCCTTTTCTTCATCCTTCCTTCCTTCCCTCCCTCCTTTCTGAGTCAGTGAGATGGTGGATAGCGAATAGAGCTCTGAGCTAGAAGTAGAAGACACCTGAATTCACTGTCCACCCTCAGATATTTACTAATTATGTTAACCTGGGTACTTCAACGCCATTTGCCTCAGTTTCTTTATTTGTAAAATGAGGATAATAATAATATCTCCCTCCCAGGGTTGTTGTGAGGATTAAGTAAGATAATATTTATAAAGGACTTTGCAAACTTAAAAGTGCTGTATAAATGCTACCTATCATTATTATTACCTGGATCTGGAGTTTCATTGGTATAAGGCTGTTCTGACAAGGGGATTCTTCAACCAATGTAGACTGACTCATTCCTAGAAACTTTAAATCTCGGAGCTGCACGGGCCAAGAGAGATCAGGATTGTTCCAAGGTCACACAACAGCATGTATCACAAGTGGATCATCTACCAGGTAATAGGTTTTTTCTTGTCTTATTTTAATTGTCTAAAGCCTTAGCAGGACTATTTGGCCTATTTTGGATATAAAAGGCAGGCCATGGGTCTGGTCGCTTGCTTTGAGCGGGTCCTATTATACAGATAAGCTCCTCCACCAGTGAATTGGATGACATAAGGCTCTCCGTTCATTGAGCCGCAGGGATTCCTTGTTCACCCAGGACTCCAGCCGTTCTCCAGGGCCCAGCCACATCCCCTGATCTCCTATTGCCTGCCCTCTGAGCTCTCACTGCAGCCCCAGAGTCGTGAGGCTCGAGTGACCAGACCTGCAAATGGCGATGGCCAGGGAACCCGCGTTTTGGAAACCCTACACCTTCCCTGGCCGGGGCGAAGGAGCGACTGCGGCAAGTTGGGTTGGTATGCTAAGAGCTGACCCTCTGACCCTGCTCATAAACAAATAGTAAAGTTGTCTTGCACACCTCGGTATAAAACGCCCTCTCACCATTCTGAAAACCCTTGGAAATTGGTCCAAGGCGGAGATCTATTTGGATGCTGAAGAAGCAGATAAAGCCGTCCATCCGGGGAAATGGCACAGGTCGAGATCGTTGTCTCAAAGGACAAGAGGGAGGAGAAAGGTTTGTCCTGGGAGGACAAAGAAGTCCAGATTTGCAGAATTAGAGGGATGGAGCCATTAAAACCATTACGCCAACTCTCTCTGGTTGCCGGGGTCTTCAGTGTTCCTTCTTATCATATTGTAGCCTGCTGGGAAAGCCAGTAAGATAAAGGTCATGGCGTCATAGAAACATTAAAGTTTGAAGGAACATTAGAAACGAACCACAGGGCACTGGGCCTGGAATCAAGAAGACTCCTCTTCCTGAGTTCAAATCTGATCTCAGACACTTCCTAGCTGTGTGACCCTGGCCAACTCACTTTACCCTATTTGCCTCAGTTTCCTCCTCTGTCATCTTATAGATGGAGAAACAGACTCAAAGAAGTCTCATGAGTCCATTGTTTATATCATTCCAGGTTCTACTGAATATTTCATCAAAATGACCAAACACGCCCCCTCTTTTACATTCAGTGGCAGCAATCTCTGGGAATGAAATGTTCCTTATTTCTCATTTTGAGTTGCTATTTGAGATGATTAACCCTATTTTCACACAACGTGGATAGATTTCCCTACTGGGTAATAATTTCCTAAATATAAAGGCTGGAAATGTTACTTGATAAATGCATATTTCATTCTGCATCTTTAGTTTATCACTTCTTGTTAAGAGGTGGTTGGGGGAGGAATTAATTCATTTTGAGTTTTTAAAGCCACTATTTTATTTTATTTTTTTGCTGCTTTGATCAGTTATTCTGTCATTCTGTAGATTGTCTTCATTTTATTCTGCTTCAGTTTGTAAAAGTCTTCTGAGGTTTCTCTGAATCCAACATTCTCAGGCATGAGCAGTTTAATTTGTTTTTCTGATCTGTATGTATTTGTCACAAGGGAGGAAATCTACTGTGAGTGAAGGGATAGTAGATTAGTGAGTAGTGATACAGGGGTCCTCAAACTTTTTAAATAGGGGGCCAGTTCATTGTCCCTCAGGCTGTTGGAGGGCCAGACTATAGTAAAAACAAAAACTTTGTTTTGTGGGCCTTTAAATAAAGCCCTGGGTGAGGGGGATAATTGTCCTCAGCTGCTGCATCTGGCCCGCAGGTATTGTTTGAGGACCCCTGAATTAATCAAAAAAAGCACATCAATGAATTATTTCTCAATGCCCAGAAGAAAACAAAAAATACAAAAAAACCAGATTAAGACATGAGTAAATAGAGCAGCTTTGTTACCACCTTGCTAAATTTATATGTGTATTCATGAGACACTATATATAATTGTGTATAAAGTTATTTAACCTTGAATTATTTAAATAAGTTGTGGAAAATAAAAAAATAGGGAATGGACAACATACATGACATTGACTTTGACTACCATAATTTCATCCGGAAGCTTAACCATTGTAAATTAATCGTCTGAACAAAGCTCAGGACATACCTTCGTCAGTAATCGTTTGACTTATTCGCCAACTGGAGAGAGTTGCCTCCCATAGGCAGCACCAGGTGAGAATACAAACTCACCTTTAAAATCTTACAAGGAAGATGTGTAATTAGGAGCAGTGTTATCTCAGAAAGCAGAAAGAAGCAGCGGATGGTGACATTAACTTAAAAGAAAACTTAACACGGTAGCCAACTAAGCAAAGTCAGCCCAAGGACATCAAGGAAACAAGAAAAATAGAAAAGATTTGCCCCCCAGATAATGAAACATTTAACAAACCTTTCACCACCAGGGACAGTGGAACTACTATGCATGGACTGTCACGTCACAGTCCCTTAAGCGCTTATAAAGCAGAAATTGCGTCAAAGAGAACAAAAGATGAGGCAAGCAGCTGGATAGGACCAGGTAGAGGCACTTGTGCTGTAGGTGAGGCAATTGTAAGAGAGCTGAGGGATTGGTTATAAAGTATCTGAAGGAAGGAAAATCCCAATGGCATGGACAAGCTAATAAATTTTATTGATACCATCTCTCCCCCCAAAAAAGACCTGAAAGATCAGTAACAACTGAGCTCTTTACTTTCCCTTTCACTTATACAGCATCTTTATGAAGGTCCCCATATATGGATGAAGGCATCCTTGATTACCAGGGCTTTTAAAACTATATTCAACAATAGACCCCATTTTCACCATCTCACAATTAGCTGAAAGATGCCAAGAATATAAGATCTCATTAAATGATAAAAAGCATTGAGTAAAAAAAAAAAGCAACCCTACCATTTACAACAAACATTATCCATTTCACAAAAGGCAGAACCCAACTCATCATATAACAGACTGTTTCTGGGACTCTGGGACTCAGTTACATGCAGAACTCAATAGATGCCCCAAATCTGACACCTTCAGCATCTGGAGCAGCCCACAGCAGCCGGCTCAGCCTCCACGGTGCAGGGAGAGCGGGAACTTCATTGCCTCCCATCACCGAGACAATGGGGGCAGCCGCATGTGGACAGGCCAGACTCCGAAGAATAATCGGGATCATTTAGGGCACTGTCAAGGAACTTTCTGACAGAAGGCTGAGAATGCACGAGTGGGAAGGATGGCAAGAAGACGGTCCTTTCCCTCTGTCCTCACAGTACCAGGACGGAGCTTGGAAGGCCTCCTGGACACTGAGTAGAGCTGCCATAGTGAGCTTTGGGGAGGATGTGAGAGCTGCATCCAGTGATAAGCATGAATGGGGCCTGCATAATTGGGGAGAATTCCCAACCTCACAAGAGCAGAGATCCTTGAGGATGCTTTTTAAAAAAAACACACTGTACACAACAGCAGATTTCAATTTCTTTTAAAAGCTTCTTTCTTATTTTTCTATTGAAATACTTAGGTTTGTTGATCATTGTCAAGTTCACAATTTTAAAATGTACAAAAAAGCTCTATGGCAGCCACATCCCGCAGGGTCAAGGGAAGCAGGAAGCATGGCCCAGCTTCCTGGAAGATGGCTTCCATACTGCATTTGCCCCAGGCTGGAGTAATCATAGTTGCTTAATGCATATGGCAGTCGCAGGATTTTAAAGAATAATACCTGTTAACCTCAGTAGAATCTCACAGTGATCTTTAAGATAGAAGCTTTAGCTGCCATGATCCTTATTCTGAAGAAGAAGAAACTGATACTCTGAGACTTGATGATAGCTATCAGATATTAATCATCTACATCCCTCTGGACATGTCATTTATTCTTTCTCCGCCTCAGTTTCCTCATCTGTCAAATGGTGAATTAAATAGCACTTACCTCCCCAAATACTATGAGACTTGATGGTAGCTATCAGATATTGATCATCTGCATCTCCCTGGACATGTCATTTATTCTTTCTCTGCCTCAGTTTCCTCATCTGTAAAATGTTGAATTAAATAGCACTTTCCTTCCCAGATAATATAAAACTTGATGATAGCTATCAGATATCGATCATCTGCATCCACTGGACATGTCATTTATTCTTTCTCTGCCTCAGTTTCCTCATCTATAAAATGGTGAGTTAAGTAGCACTTATCTTCCCAGTGTTGATGTGCAGCTCAAATGAGATTATATTTGTGCTTTGCAAACCTTAAAGCCCTATGAAAACACGAATTATTGTTATTGCTGTTAGTGTCAAGAATAGGATCTGAGGTTGTCCTCTCCGTTCCACATTAAGCACTAGCCCCTGAGCCATGTTAAATCTTAACTAAATAAGGGAAAGTTCCCAAGATAAAGAGATTTTGTAATGCACACACACACACACACACACACACACACACACACACACACACCCCACTCTGACCTTTGCTTCCTTACTTATTCTATCACAGTGAATCCAATTCTTCCCCAGTTAAATCTCACTGACGTTCGCCTCCCTCCTTCCTCCCCCCGACTCCTTGGGAATAAAAGGGTTTCGCTGAACTCTGTAAAGCCATTTGGAACCTTTCCTGATGAAAGGTTCTCTATAAAGGAGGTAATAGAAGAGACTTGGCTTGCCACTGCTTTCATTTAGTCTTTAACAGAAACATGAATCTAGTATATTAGCATCATAAACCAGGTAGCGTTCTATAAATGCTGCAAAAGATTCAGGGAGAATCAAATGGCAGAGATTAATACTCATTAGCTAAATGCTTCATCAAGTATTATGCAAATGTTGCTCAATCATATAATTCTAGTGAGTAAAATAATCACACCGGATTCTTCCTGGTTTTCAACGACTCTTGTATTTCCAGTGTTTCTCCGTTATAAAAGAGGGTTTTTTGGGAGGTGGGGATGAAAGCACCATGAAAAATGCCTAAATAAAACATTTCTAATGGAAAAGATTTCATTGTCTTCTAGGGGATAACACCTCAGCTCACTGGTTCCTAATTTGCCTCTGAATTATGACCATCAGTCTATACGGTCCGTGTGCACCCTTGACCTCCAGTCCCTGAAAGTTTTATAACAGTACTATTTCATTAGCTGAGAGCAATAATATTTATTATTAATTTTAATGAATTAATAATTAAATAATTAACTAGAGTAAGAATACTAACTTAAATTAGATGACCACACCTATGTGTATTCAGGGGCAAAGTCAGAATCTGTAATTTCTCTGTCTCTCCCCAGATCCAGATCCAGAACTTTTCTATCATTTCTCTCAGGATGATGTCTGAGGGACATATCCTGGCTTGCACAGCCAGTATGTGTCAGGGGCAGAGCTTGAATCCGGGCCTTCCTGAATCCAAAGCTAACTCACTAGCCACTATGATAGGCTTCTCCTCCTACTAATTAAAATCCATCAGGGATCTGATATCTGCCTGGAAAATATCTGCCTGTGGGAGCAGCTTGGTGGAGCAGTGGATAGAGCACCAGCCCTGAAGTCAGGAGGACCTGAGTTCAAATGAGAGCTCATATACTCAACACTTCCTTGCTGTGTGACTCTGGGCAGGTCACTTAACTCAGCAAAAAAGAAAGAAAGAAAGAAAGAAAGAAAGAAAGAAAGAAAGAAAGAAAGAAAGAAAAAAAGAAAGAAAGAAAGAAAGAAAGAAAGAAAGAAAGAAAGAAAGAAAGAAGAAAGAAAGAAGGAAGGAAGGAAGGAAGGAAGGAAGGAAGAAAGAAAGAAAGAAAGAAAGAAAGAAAGAAAGAAAACATCTGACTGTTCCTTTCTTGAAAGAAGGAAAGAAAGACAAAAAGAAAGAAAGAAAGAAAACATCTGCCTGTTACTCTCTTGAAAGAAGGAAAGAAAGAAAGACAAAAAGAAAAAAAAAAAACATCTGCCTGTTCCTCTCTTGTAAGAAGGAAAGAATGAAAGACAAAAAGCAAGACAGAAAGAAAGACAGAAGGAAAGACAGAAAGAAAGACAGACAGAGAAAGAAAGAAGGAAGGAAAGAAAGAAAGAAAGAAAGAAAGAAAGAAAGAAAGAAAGAAAGAAAGAAAGAAAGAAAGAAAGAAAGAAAGAAAGAAAGAAAGAAAACATCTGCCTGTTCCTCTCTTGAAAAAATTTTTGTTGTCTGGAAAAAAACCTCACCATACTCTAAAAGCTCAAGTCCTCAAAAGCTTGTGTTCTAGCCTAGATTAGCCTGAATCTTTATTTTCTGCTGTTCAGTCAGTTCTCTGTCATGAATGTCAATGGGATTTCCTTGGCAGAGATGGTTTTCTGTTTCCTTCTCCAGTTCGTTTTACAAATAAGGAAACTGAGGCAAATAGGGTGAAGTGACTTGGCCAGAGTTACACAGCGAGGAAGCGTCTGAGGCTGGATTTGAACTCTGGAAGATGAGTTTACCTGAGCCGGAGCCAGGTGCTCTATGCTAGTGCCCCCAGCTGCCCACTGAATCCTGATGACGTTTCCATTTAGAAAGCATTGTCCAGCAATGCCCTTAATATCACCTTGGCTACAAGGATTATGTCAAGCAGCTGAATGGGAGGATTCGAATTCAAAACCCAACTCTTCCATTTGCTACCAAATGTGCCTCTGAGTGTGACTTCCTTTCTTTCTCTGGGTCTCAAAATCCCTCTCAACATAATGGGATTTGGGTTGGACAAAACTTAGATGTTTAAAACAGATTCCACGTGATCTTCCTTCCAGCCCCAAGCCTGTGACTCTAGGGCAACCTGATGCTCCGTGCTCTGGGGTCGGCCGCCCCCCACCCCGCCCCCATCCCACGCCATAAAGTTCATTAGATGACTTGTGGGGAAGGGGCCGTGTTAATGTGGGTGATGATTTTTTTACATCGCCGCCTTCAGAGGTTGGGAGGCAGTTCCCACTCGTACAAAAGCCCCAGTCATTTTGCTGGCGGTCCCAAATGGAGATTTATGGGACTCCATTACGAAGGAATGGTTTAAATCTACAACTGGCCCAGTTGCTTGGGGAGCAGAGGAAGGACTTGTCCGATGGATAAGAAAGAGAAGCTCCTGCTTGTCCCTGCCTCGTTTCGGGGTCAAATGGAAGTCTGCAGGATCCTGCAGAATTAAGGCACCGAATCTGACAGGTCGGGCTAGGAAATTAACTGAATTGCCCCTTTCCTTTTAAAAAGAGGTTTCACGTTTCATTTGGGAAAACGGCAAAGTTGGAGGGATCTGGGAAGGATGATTTAACAGGCCCTGGTTGGAGAGAGACTGAAGGGAGCAAGAGAACCAGCTGTTTTCCCCCTCCCCAAAGTCCTTAAGTCCTAGCAGGAAGGATAGGAGCAGCCCCAGCATCTCCCAGAGCCCACTAGCCCAGCAGTCAAGGAACCCACTGCTGCCCTCCATTGTGGATGGATGGATCTCTGGAGATCCAGGATTCAGAGCCCATAAACCCCTTAGCAGTGATCTCAAGTCAATTTAACTCAACAGTATTTTTAAAATGCCCACACTAGGGGTCCTCAAACTTTTTAAATAGGGGCCAGTTCACTGTCCCTCAGACTGTTGGAGGGTCGGACTATAGTAACAATAAAAACTTGTTTTGTGGGCCTTTAAATAAAGAAACTTCATAGCCCTTTGTGAGGGGGATAAACGTCCTCAACTGCTGCATTTGGCCCGCGGGCCATACTTTGAGGACCCCTGATGTACATGACACCATGTTAGGCACTGAGGTACAAAGTAATTTTATTTTATTTTTTGTTTTTATTTTTTTGGGTTTTTTTCTTTTTTTTTCAAAGTAATTTTAAAATAGCAGTCCCTTCTCTCAGGGAAGGGCAGCGAGGTGATGCAAGAAATGGAGAGCAGTGGGTCTGGACTCAGAAAGCTCCGAGTTCAAATCCAGATTCAGATTCTAATTAACTCTGCTCAGGCAACTCACTTCACCCTGTTTCCTCTAGTTTCCTCATCTGTAAAATGGCTGGAAAAGGAAATGGCAAACCACAGTCAGTATCCTTGCCAAGAAAACTCCACGTGGTGTTGGACACAACTGAACAACGGCCAACAACAACCCTCAGAGAGCTTATATTCTATTGGGTTAAGGAGAGAGAGAGACAGAACATCCACCAATAAATAAATTGCCAGGTGACCTGGGGAGCAAGCAGAGGAGTGAGGAAGTCCTTCCTGAGCAGCTGGCACCTGCAAAGAGAGTTAACCACAGGAAGCAGGACAAATCCTGCTCTTGAAGAATTGCTAAAGGAAAGAAGAGAACTGGAGATTTAGACCTCGAAGGGACAGGATGGGATATCAGATCCAACCCCTTTACAGAGGAGGAAACTGAGAATGAGGGAAATGAAGGATGTGTTGGTGAACCCCCATAATTATAGGATGGAGGATTCGAATTCAAGCCCTCCGATTCCACCTTCTGCTGAATGGGAGAACACCAAGCTGCCGAGAAGAGCTCAAAGAGGGCTGGACACGTGAGCCGGGGTTATACCAAGGAGCCATAAGGTCTCCATATGTCCCTGGGAGGTGCACGAGGGCATTTCCAGGGGAAGGGAACAGCCCCTCGAAAAAGCTTGGGACAAATTCTGCACGCGTGTCTGTCCTCCATAGCACGGCTTTCGTGGAAATCTGACGCTCGGCAAGGCCCAATAACCTGGGCTTCGGGTGACGGCCTACAACCATTTTTCTGGACATTTACGAGCTGCGGCGGAGGGGGTTAATGATAATGCATTTATTGGCATTTCTGAAGCCGGAGGAAAGTCACGTGGACACACCCAAAAAACGGGGTCTGGCTGACCCTCCGTGCTCTGGAAAATAATTACTGAAAGCTTCTTCCTTCCCAGCAGAGAGGTGGGGGACCACGGGAGCGGGATACTGCCTGCAGTGTCGGTCACGGGGATGACTGGTTTTCCTTAAATGGTTCTTCATGACAAGGGATGGTTCAGGAGAGGACAACATGGTGAAAGGAAGGTAAGAGAGAGAGCCTTGGGGTGAGCTGGAAATCCCAGCATTGATCCACAATGGCCCACGGTGACCTGGGAAAAAGCACTTAACCCTTCATTGCTCTCAAGCAACTCTAAATGCCATTTAGAGAGAAGGTGAAAATCCCCATTCGGAGAGTTTGCCATCTGGAACTCCTTAAACCCATACACGGAGCCACGTTCTGTACCGAGGAGGGGAGAAATGACAGCCGTTAAAAATCAGAGCATCTGGGTGGGGATCAATGGGGAGCACAAGGGTTCAAAGTCAGCAACTCCCCCGGCCCCCCAAAACCGGCTCTGGCGGGGGTGACTCCCTGGAGCACAGAGCCCCCTTTGAGCAGATGCTTTAATGGCCGGGTTGTTTGGCAGGGAGATGGAGAGGTCTCTGGGAAGACGCCCTTCTACTTTTTCTTCAGAATTTCAAATTTAGATCAGGATAATCAAGGCAGAGAGGTGGTGCAGTGGACATAAAGTTGGATTCTTTTAAGTCAGGAGGTTCTGGATACAAATGTGGTTTACTATTTGTCACCTCGGGCAAGTCACTTAAGCTCTCAGTTTCCATATCTGTAAAATGGGACCCATAATGGTTCTCACCTCCTAAGATTGTTGTAAGGATAAAATGAGATCATATTTCAAAGCACTTTGCAAATAGGTTATAGTAATATTAATTATTAGTAGTAATATAATCAACCATTTATAGAGAGTATATATGCCCAGACAATTCAAAAATAACACTCATTGCCACTGAATTCACCAAATTTTGATTGGAAGAAAATTGGGAAGAAGGCACTAGAGAGGGAGGCGGTGTATGGACTTTTCCGAATGGGAAGGAAACAAAATGAACCCAGATGAAATATTCAGGTGTGTTCTATTCTTTATTCACCGATTTCTAGGAGACGATACTTTTTTCAATAATACTAATATTGAGTAATTTCAGTTATGACTGACTCTTCATAACCCATTTGGGGTTTTCTTGGCAAAGATACAGAAGAGGTTTGTCATTTCCTTCTCTAGCTTATTTTACAAATGAGGAAACTGAGGCAAAAAGGGTGAAGCGATTCGTCTAAGTTCACTCAACTGAAAAATGGATAAGGCCAAATTTGAATTCAGGTCTTTCTGAATCCGGTCACTGCACCCACCTACCTGCCCAGATAATACTAATAGTTGGAGTTTATGCAGCCCTTGAAGGTTTACAAAGTACTCACATTTGATCCAATTTTATAGATGAGGAAACAGAAGTTGATACTCAGGACCACAAAGCATCTGAGGCAGGATTTGAACCCAGTACTTCCTAATTAAAGTCTGATATTCCATATTAATTTTTTATTTAAAAAAAAAGGATGAATAGGATGATTTCAGAAAAGTCTGGAAAGACTTGTAAGAACTTGAGTGAAATGAGCAGAACCAAGAGAACAAGATTATATGATGATCAACTGTAATGGACGTGACTCTTTTCGATTTTTTGAATTAAGGAGATTCCAATAGACTTGGGATGGAAAATGCCATTCACATCCAGAGAGAGCTATGGAGACTGACTAGGGATCAAAGCAGAGTATTTTCACCTTTAAAAATAATAATAAAATCTAATATTCTAGCCATTATTCCATGAGACAATTGCTTCAACAATTACCAAGTCCTCTGGGACTTCTGCAATCTAGGGGTTGGGAGGAGACGAGAAAAGGCTGAGAAGCTGTTTTTCTACATTGAAGAACAAAGAGGCTTGAAGAAAAGCTGTCTGATTTTTGTCTTTAGTCATCCCCATCTCGTTTTGGTTTGTTTCTTTTTAAGCAGCTGGTGTCTCGTGGGTCACAGTGCAGTTCATTATCTGAGGAAGGTTTGGCTTTTAAACGGTGTTCAAAATCAAGTCCTCTCCATTTTTCCCCATTACGATTTTCTCATTTTGATCCTCCCTCTCCACATATTGATCAAATGTAACACACTTCAGAGTGGCCACTTGTCTCCACTGGTTAGGTTTTTTTTTTTTTCTGAGAGAAGTACTAAAGCTTTTAATATACCACAGGTCGCCTTTTTCCCCCTAATAAAATAAAATAAAATAAAATAAATCCCTAGCAATGATTTCCATGAAGGGGGCGTCCAACAGATGGCCTAGCAAGGCTGAAAAATCCTTCTTAAAAATTTCCCTGGGTTATACAACTAACTACACAACAAGTATTTATTAAGCACCTATTGTATATCTGCACTGAGCTAGTGTACAGAGACCAAAATAAAGCAGTTTTGTCCCCCAGAAACTTGCATCCTTGAACTAGGAGATGTCTAGACTCACTAATTCACACATACATGTATGTATGTATATGTATGTATGTATGTATATTAATGGATCTGGTCGCTTTCAAAACAGAAGCAAAACTTTAAACTGTTAACACCAGGCCATCCTGCCTAAACAATCCTCTGCAGATTCACTTGTACTGCCTCCATTTCCATCTGCTTGACTTGAAAACATCAAGTGTATTTGAAAACAAGTCTAATTGTCTTAATATCTGTCCCCGCCTTTGCT
Organism: Antechinus flavipes; assembly: GCF_016432865.1. Taxonomy (NCBI): domain Eukaryota; kingdom Metazoa; phylum Chordata; class Mammalia; order Dasyuromorphia; family Dasyuridae; genus Antechinus; species Antechinus flavipes. The sequence continues at coordinate 16,645,949 of NC_067402.1, forward strand.
TGAAGTAAGACATTTAAGATCAGGTCTTTGTGATTTGACTTTCATGCTCTGTCCTGGGTGGACAGGAAGGTCAGATGATACAACTGCCAAGGTCTTGTCTAAGATCCCATGACTCTCTTAGCTCAATGTGAGCAGGAAAGTTCGGGGGCGATTATTCCTTCCTGGGTCTGCAGTCAGTAATAAATGTCAATTGATCTTTCTTTATGTGCTACGGGTGATCTCCATATAAGAAAACATGAATAATGGGATGTGCTAAAATATGTATTCGCTAGTGCCAAAGTCACGTGTGCTTAGAATTAAATAACCCACTTTATCCATTTGTCATCTTTTTTATGACTTTCTAAGTTTTAGCCATATACAGATTTTAAACGAAAAAGGTTTACATTTCTCTTAGCGTCTCTCTCAGCCACATTTCAAAATTGTGTCGAGTATGAGCTCTTTGGACTAGTTCAGACAATATTTCCAACTCGGTTGGAACCTCGCTGACGTTATCCTTGCTGACTTTAACCGTTTCTGTAATTTTTTCCTATATGGAAAGAAACTATTCCTTTCTGTATCAAAATTGCATCAGGGCCTTAACTTGGATGCTATCAGGAAGACATTTAGAGATCAATCATTCTATTAAGGTCTTACTAAATGGGCAAGTTCAACGCTGGGCCTAGAGTCAGGAAGACTCATCTTCCCGAGTTCAAATCTAACTTCAGACACTTATTAACCGTGTGATCCTGGGCAAGTCATTTCATCCTGTTTGCCTCAGTTTCCTCATCTGTAAAATGAAGAAGAAGAAAATCTACTATGCAGTATGATTTCTAAGAAAACCCTAGATGGGGTCATGAAGAATAGAATATGACTGAACAGCAATGTATTAAGTGTATGATATGAATGGTGGGGGGTTCTGTTAGCAGATAGAACCACAAGGCAATAAACTATTAATCCCCCAGCATTTCATACTTATTGTTGTAGTTTTTTATCAATGAGTATGTCAGTCATGATGGCTTGCCCTACATCCACTTACCAGCTAGTCCCATCCTTATGCAATCAGTGCAGTTTTAGTAACATACATCTCAATAATCATAGTTAAATCATAATTCAATTAAGTTTGATAAAAGCAAAGCAAAATTCAAGAAAGTCACTTTAATTTTCTCAGCCTCAGTTTTCCTCAATTATTAAATAAGGATTCATTGATTAAATATTCGGAAGGTCCAATCCAGAATATGAAGTTCTCATACACATATACAGATAGATGTACATAGCTCATCTCCATATCCATGAAAGCATCGTAGTGAGGAAGAAGTGGGAACAAAGGAAATGTTTGGTCTCTTAGGGGATGGCAGAACAGGTTGTCCATGATCATATGCCATAAGATAAGATGAATATAAACCGTGAATGGACGCATAGGAATACTGACATGAACTGGTGCTGAGGGAAGCAAACAGAACCAGGGAAATATTTTCAGTCACCTTTTTCTTCATATTCCTCTTTTCCTGTGTGTGTGTGTGGTTTTTTTTTAAGATTGTTCTTTTTTTTTCTTTCTCCTTCTCTCTGTTTCTTCTCTCTCTGTCTCTCTGTCTCTCTCTCTCCTCTCTCTCTCTCTCTTTTTCTCTTTCTCTGTCTCTGTCTCTGTCTCTGTCTCTGTCTCTCTCTCTCTATATATATATGTATGTGTGTGTGTGTGTGTGTGTGTGTATGTGTGTGTGTGTGTGTCCGTGTGTGTCTTACTCTTAAAAGGAAAAAAACCACATTTCTCACCCAAAACATGTTCTTTGAGCCATCTCTCCTTTGCAAACTTAATTCCTCTACTTTGCACCTAGAACCTCCAGTTTAAGAAGAAGGAAGCCAACCATGTTTTCACTCTTCTCCAAGATGCACCACTGACTCGTTTTCCCCCAATTTTCTATTTTCTGTCCCCATCCTCCCTTTCCCTCTCTCCTCCCCACCTCTTTTTTTAGCTCTTTGCAGGTATCATCTTTGACTGTTAGAACGTAAGCTCCTTGAGGACAGGACTGACTTTCTGCTCCTGTTTGTATTCCCAGAATTTAATGGATTCCCTCCACTCCTTTCCCTTCTGGGCTCCCACTAGTAAGTTCAAGAGCTCCCTTCTAGGGACAGACAGTAGCCTCTGGAGGAGCAGCCATCACTGCGGGTGGCTGCCATGTCCTTCCCTGACTCTTCCCTGGTAGAGCTCACTAATTGCTGGTTATTTCCAAGATCTGTGGGCCTACGGCGCGAGCGTTGCCACTTTCTATGTGCTAGTTGACGAGATAACTACATTCGGCCCCGGCCGGTGGAGCTCTTTGGATGGCAGAGAAACGCATTAATTTGCAACCGTTACTGCCCTGGATGAAGGAAATGCTATCTATTGTCCCCCTGGGAAAAGCTACGGAGGCAGAGAGAGGAATAAGCACGTTTTGATTATATTTGGACTCGTTTACATCCAGAAAGGTGACATTTTAAAACTCTTGTCATCTCAAGTTTTAAATAGAAAGTATAATGAAAGAACAAAGGCCCAAGAACGGGACGCTTCTCCATTTATCCAGGTCACGGTGTTCTAACAAGGCACATTCACGTTTGCTAATCATCACATCTCTCAGCTCTACTTCTCTTGAGAAACCGAAGTGCCTCCAACACCAGCTTCCACCTGAATGGCGCCCACTGGTGCCCCGGACATTATAAGGTCAGGGCCGGATGGACCTGCTGGCCGCTGGCTGACTTCCATCCTACCAAGTTCAGAGATCAGAGATTTAGACAACAGGAGATTTCAGGGCTCATGGGGGCAGGGTACAGAGAGCTCAGCCCTAGATCTCGAGACAAAAGATTGGGATTTGGATCTCAGCTCTGTCCTTTTCTTCCTTTGGGACTTGAAGGACATCACTTCGTCTCCCTGGTTCTCATCCAGAAGATGAGAGCCTCTGGAGCACCTTCCAGCTCCAGCATCCTCGTCCAATCTTATCATTTTTCAGAGGTGCCCCCAAAAGATCATGTGACTGTCCAAGGTCACATGGGTCACAAGTGGAAGAGCTGTGCCTCCATTCCATTGCACCACACTGCTTCTCAAAGGGCATCCTTCCCTAAGCGGATATCCCCCAAATCTGCAGAGCCTCCTGCTCCTTCCTGACCTCTAGCCTCTTCCTCCCCAGCCACCGGTTGGAATCTCCACCTGGATAACTGCAGGCTCTCTCAAAGGCAAAATGTCCAAAATGGCGCCCAATATCTTCCCTCCCCTCCCTCCACTCTTCCTCCACCACCCTGCTTCCAGGCAGCCCAGCTCTCAACCTGGAGTCATCCTCCGCTTTTCATTTTCCCTCAGCCCCTTCGCTGCCAATCTCTTCTACATGCAGGATACCTCATACATCTGTCCCTTCTCAGACAATCAGTCAGGAAGCTTTTATGAAGCTCCTACTGTGTGCTAGCACTGGGGATACAAAAAGAGGCAGAATGCAGCCCCAGCCCTCAAGGAGCTTATGTTTAATTTAATAACCAGCTCAGTCCCACGCGCCTCTTACCTGGCCATCAATGCTTCCAGAATCGATCCCTATGGAACACTTCTGTCAAGTGCTTCCCACACATAATTGCATTTGAATGAAACTCTGACTGAGGCAGATTCTACCACCATCCTCATGGAGCAGGTGAGAAAACTGAGGTTCAGATAAGTCAAGAAACTTGTGAAGGGTCACACAGCTAGAGACACGAGAAAGGGCTTGCACCCAAATCTTCCTCATTTCAAGTCCAGCACTCTACTCACTACAAAGCAATTAGGTTAGGCCGTCAGACTCGGATACAGGAAGATCTGTATGCAAATCCAGACTCAGGTGCTTTCTTAATAGTGTGGAGAGTCATTTACCTTCTCTCCTCTCAGCTTCAGCGTTCTCATCTGGAAAAGAGGAATAATAACAGAACCCCCCTCACAGAATGGTGAAGATCAAATGAGATAGTACACGAGAAACACTGCAAATTGCACAGCGCTTGTATGGATACAAGCTACAAAGCTGACAAAGGTAACGACAATGAAGATGAGGCTGTCTTCCTCTTCACTCTCCTATTTGGTCTCCTCAACTCTGGTCCTTCTCCTCTCCAATCCATCCCCTACCGAACTGCCAAAGTAATTGGCTGACCATCACAGCCACACACACCCTCAAACATCTTCAATAGCTCCCTATTGGCAAAGCCCCTCAGCCCGGTATTTGATTCCTTCCCCTTCCAGGCCCACCTGACCTTTCCAGCCTTACTTTACATTATTTCCCCTCCTATATTGCACATTCCAGCAAAACTGGCTTCCTTGCTCTTCTCCAAGCTCAGCTTTCAGTCTCACATCTTCTGCCTTTGCTTGGTTCCTGAAAGTCTAGAACGCACATTTTCCTCTCAGAATTCCTAGCTTCTTTCCTACAGTTGCTTTTCCTGCCCTTCTCGGTTACGTTTTCTCTTCCTCCTCAAATTAACTTCCCTTTGCTTACCTTTTGCCATTTCCCTGTCCAAATACTTTAACCCCTCTCCCATTGGGATATAAACCTCTTGAGGAGGGACTTTTTGCTTTCTTTTTGTGTCCAGTACCTTAGGTGCCTAATAAATGTTCACAGAATTGTATTCCCACTTGTTTCTCTATTCAATGCATCCTTTCCTTTAAAGACTACGTCTTTTTCTTACAATTCAATCCCACCTGCTTTGCTCCCAGTTCTCCAAAAATCATAGGAAAAGGTGGAGCTGGTGGAAAAAAAGAAGCCCGGCGTGCCCTTGCTTAGAAGCAGCATGAACCCCGGGCTCCCCTGCCTGGGCTCGTCCAGCTGGCGCACGTGAAGGAGATGTGCTGAGCTTGCCAGAGAAAAGCGGAGCACTCAGCAAAACTGTTATTGCGGCATCAGAAAGCGACGTGCCCCAAACATGTGTTTTTAATGGATTCCCAGACCGTTAACGGCGAACAATTTTAATGATGTGTGGAGAGTTCAAATCTATGGCTAAGTGCTACCTGCAAATCTTAGTTCTCAGGGAAAGAGTGTCTCTTGGTTATCACTTTTTAAATATGCAATATAAAACCAGTTTCAATTTTATCCTCGCTCGGCTTTTTTATATGCACATTTCCTCTGATCCCTGGAGTCAGGAACGATCTCTCCTCCCTGAGACTTTTGGAGCATTTAGATATTGCCTCTTTTGTGTACTTATGCTGGTTTATCGGGTAGTCTTTTGTACCTTGTCTCTCTTCAGAGCTGTAACTAGGGTGAGGCAGTCAGGGTTTTGTCCCAAGGTACCAAATTTAGAGGCTGCTAACAGCACCCACAAGGCTTCAGCATCGTTCAAACAACTGAGCTTAGCACCTAGTCACCAAGAATAACTCATTAAAATCAACAACTATTCAGTAGATCTGAGGTAAGATCCTCCCCCCATAGTCTCTCCTAGACTGGAGTATGTGAACCTTCTATCTCCAACTCTCCACCATTGGTTCCCCACTGTTAGCCAAGCACTGATGTCCCCAAATTTTCCTTTCTTCCAGCATATTTTCTTCCCACAAGAGGAGTCTTTTCTGTGTAGCTCATGGTGATTGACCCAGTAAAATTATTCCTATTAAAAAGTGGCCCCTTTTCCCTCACTTCAGTGTGAGCCCCTCAAGGGCTGGTACCAATCAGTCGATGGTCTTTTGACGGCTGAAAACTGCAATGAAGCTGCGACAAATGGGGAGGCCAATTTAAATGGGCTTCCCAGGGCCTGGTTGACTCAGTCCATGAGCAAGTCTGTTCTCAAAGCCTTCCCAGTTCCATGAGATGTGTTGGAGCTTGAGTTCCCCCGCACAGCTTTCCAGATCCCAGAGGTCACCTCTAAGGCGTGACAGCAGAAAATAAGTCTCCTGGAAGCAGTGACCCAAACCAGCCTATTTTTCTCCCCATAAAGTAAAGAATCTTTAAAAATCAATAAATATGTATTTAACTTATACTTTAACATATTTAACATGTATTGGCCATCTGGGGGGGAGGGTGGGGGGAAGGAGGGGAAAAATCAGAACAAAAGGTTTTGCAGTTGTCAATGCTGAAAAATTACCCATGCATATAACCTGTAAATAAAAAACTATTAAAAAAAAAGAAATCACAAATCACATTAAAAAAATCAATAAATAAACTTTCATGGATGCCTTCTGCTCTTCCACCAGTCTTTCTGGATACTTCTTGACATCCTCTCTGGAGGTAGGTAGTACAGTGGGATAGAACCCTGGTCTGAAGACATGAAGACTTCAATTCAAATCTATCTTCAGACAGACAGAGTAAGTCTCTGTTTGCCTCAGTTTCCTCGACTGTAAAATGTGTCTAATAAAAATACTCCCTTTCAGGGTTGGGAGGATGAGTAATATTTGTAAAGTGCTTAAGGCAGCACCTGACACATGATGCTTAATAAGTGCTTTTTCCCTCTCCGTTGCCACAAAGAAACATTTAGGCAGAGGTGCCCCATACAGCGCCTCAGTTTGGCGAGACCGCCCTGACAGCTCCCTGACTCTTGGCGAAGCATCCTGGGTTTTAGAATAGGAGAGGGGATCGGGCTTGGGACTTCATTGGTGAAAGGTATTTGCTGGTGAGGAAGCCAGAACTGATGGCCTTTGGCTCCTCCTCTGGAATTGAGATCAGAGCAATGGACAAAATGCTGAGCAGAAGCTCAGAGCCCCTGGGTTCCATATGGCCTCTGACCTAGACCTGTCGTCAGCTGGGCCAGACCACTGCCCCTTAGTTTCTCTGTCTGCAGCTCTCCGACACCAGGGGCAATTGCCCCCCTCGTGTTCCTGGCCCCACGAGCTCTCCTTCCGCTCCCCCTTGCCGCCTCTCTCTCGGTACCACTTTGGCCTGCGTTCTGAGCCAAGCCCTCTGAGGGGCTCATCAGCCTCCCAATCAGAAGGTAATGTTAAGGCACCCAAAGTGAGAGGAGGAGCAACGTGACAAAAACCATCATTGTCTTTTCCAGATCAGCCTCCCCCTGCCCAGCCTATTTTCATCTGTCTTCATGTCAAAATTGTAACGGAGGAAGAAAAGAAGCCTTACAAGTTCTGTTGGTCTGACCCTCGTCCCCGACCTTGCCACGAGCGCCAGCCCTGACCAGATCCGGCTCTGGAAAAGCCCCAGGAGATCCCCAGAACTCAGGCCAGCCCTTCCTTTGCCAGCCCTGGAGAGCTCTAAGCAGCCAAGGATGCGCAGGTGGTAAATATCAGAATCTCTATTTGAACTTGAGTCTCCCAGCGCCTCTGCTCCCCAGGCTCAGCGCTCTTCCCATTTTGCTGGACCATTGAGTAGATTTTCATCCCCAGTTTGGGGAAGGGCTGGAGGGGCCTGCAGGCCCAGGATGGTTCAAGGACTGAGAGGTCGGAGCCTCCCAGAACTGTCCTCCGGTCCCCTCCCGGAGCCCGGGCTCACTTCATCCATCCTGGAAGCTCCATCAGGCTTTGCTGTATCTCAGGCAGTAAAACTACAAAGTAAAATATCATCGCACATACCTAGCTGGTCAATAAAAGAACATAAAAAATCTCACCCTCGCCCGAGAGAGAGAAGCAATTTTCAGCGGCTTCTCACATTGGGGGGAACTTTACAAATCCGCATCCCCCAGACCATTAAATGAGTCAAACCTGGACAATACTATTTATTTTTATATGCCGCCTCATCCTTTATCCAAAGTATCTCAGAGCACTTGAAAGTGAGCCGGCAAAATAGAGAAAGTAATTTATTGTGCTGGACAGAATAAGCCTTAGGCTAAAAGGAAGGGGGGAAACGACCCAGCAAGGCAGAATCCTGGGCAAGAAGAAGGGCAGAGTTACCAAGCAAAGCCCACAGAGGCACCGGTTCTGGGAGAAGACTTAGGAGAAGAAGGGGCTGGGGGGGAAAGGCAAGCAAGGGAATGGACCGGTAAATAAGACCTTAGCCCACAATCCCATGGTCTCAGCTTCCCTGCCTCTGCCTCCTCCTTTATTTGAGAGAGAGAGAGAGAGAGACAGAGAGAGAGACAGAGAGAGACAGAGAGAGACACACAGAGAGAGAGAGACAGAGGGACAAAGAGGGGGAGAGAGACAGAGAGACAGAGACAGAGGGACAGGGAGGAGGAGAGACAGAGAGAGAGAGACAGAGACAGACAGAGAGAGAGACACACAGAGAGAGAGAGACAGAGACAGAGAGAGACACAGAGAACCAATATTTATTTTCTGTATGACTCTGGCCAAGTCACACACCTGCTATTGTGTAAATCTCCAATTCTAAATCTGTAATCTTCTGAGATAGGAGTCTTTCTGTTCAGTTGTTCATCCCAAAGCAATTTTTCACTGAAGGTGGAAATCATTCAACGAAATCTGCCTTGGGAGGATGTCAAGGATTCCTCCCTAAACCTCAGTTTTCCCTTCTGTAAAATGAGAGGGTTAGACCCGATAGATTCTGAGGTCCCTTCCAACTCAAGACCCATAGTCCTATGATGCTTTAACTCATGAAGGTTATGTATTAGAAGCAGCTAGGTGGTGCAGTGGACAGAGTTCTAGGAGTCAAGAAAAGCTGAGTTCAAATCCAGTCTCCAGACATGTACCAGTTGGGTATTCTTGGTTACAAGAATACACAACTGGTACATGTCTGGAGACTGGATTTTTTTTTAACTGCCTTGGTTTCCCCACTTTTAAAATGGAGTTAATAACAACATTTACTCCCTAGGATTCTTGTGGGGATAATATGAGATAATCTCGGTAAAGCCTTTGGCAAATTTTAAAGTTCTATATCAACGATAGCAATGATGATGGTTATTATTACCGCGCACTAATCAGATTAATTGCTCAGCTTCACTCCAGAGTCACCCCATTCTCGGTCACAACAAAGTGGCCCCGAAATGAGGTTGCTGCTTCTCGGCAGGGTCCCAGGGGGTAAAAGAGCGGGGCTGGCAGTGAATGAATTAATCGCAGCTCGGCAGTAGACTAGGTGAGACAGACTGTGCTAAGTCAGCAGTTTGGTGATGAGCAAAGCGCACAGAAAACTTCTTGTCCCATTAAGGTAGGCAATCCAATTACTAAAATATGTAAAAATGGAAATAATAAACACGCGGCTCGAGGAGATGGGTACATAAAATCAGCCGTTGTAAAGAGCAGTAAAATCAATAAAGTTTATGAAAATTGAGCCAGCGGAGCATGCATGTGTGGAACTTAAGTGCGCATCATAAATGGCACAGAAGAAGGGAGGGGAGCCGTACCCCGGACAGGTGGGGTAGGATATGCCCCCCCGGTGGCGAGGGATGTGAAACGAGCTTCCGAATAGATGCTTTGAGATAAACTCAGTTGGGGGGAAAGGGATGGAGCCTCTGGGAGTCCCCGAAGATGCTTCTCCGGAGATCGCTTCCATGGGTGGGAAGGGGCAGCAGCAGGGGAACCTCGGGAGTAACTTACAGGCCGTGAGGCAGCCAGGAGCCAGAGGAAGGAAGCCACTGATCCGCCGGGTTCCTATTTTAGTTACTTATTCTTGCTCATGAAACCCAAAGTTCTGCAGAAGATCTACAAGGGCCACCAGCACCTGTAAATTTTGAGGCACTGGGACAACACTCCACGGCCCTATCCCAGTTATAGCAAAACTGGACTGAAAGCAGGATCAGACAAGGGTTAATGGCCTCTGTCTCACCACTGCCTGATTTTTTGGAGGGGGAGGGGGGAAGAGTCTTTGGGCCTGTTGAGGTCATTCCAATTTTCATTAGAGGAAGTGAGCTATAGTGATAATAATCTGGACTTTCAAATCTCATGTGCATATGGCAACCTCCCGGAGTATGTATTATATAAACGGAGATATCCCAGGCCTCTGTGCTAGAATGGAAACTCCTGGAGGGGAAGAAACCTAGTTTAGCTAAACTTTCAATCTCCTTAGATACCCAGCACAGTGTTCTGCATACAGGAGGTGCTTGATAAATTTGTAGATTGCCTGAAAAGGATGTTAGCTCTAAGTGTTTGGCCCTCCACAGCCAGGGTCTACTCTGAACTTGATTGCCTGCAGTTTCCTCACTACATCCAGGTTCTCACCTTGCTCCAGACCCTTTCAAACTGTCCCCTAAAGACAGCTTTAGACTGACCTTTTTTATCCCTTGTTTTTCTCTTCTCTCTCTCCTGATCCCTTCTACTTGTTTTTCTCCCCTACTCTCTCTCTTCCTTTCCTCCTTCTTTCTTTTCCCTCCTTCCTCTTTTTCCTTTCTTCTTTCCCTCCTTCCTTCCTTTCTCTTTTTCCTTTTTTCTCCTATCCTTTCTTCCTTTCTTTTCATTTCTTCCTTTCTTCTCTCCTTCCTTCCTTTCTCTTTTTCCTTTCTTTTTTCTCCTGTCCTTCCTTCCTTCCTTCCTTTCTTTCTTCTTTTCCATTCTTCCTTCCTTCCTCCTTCTTTCTTCTCTTCCCTCCTTCCTTCCTTTCTCTTTTTCCTTCTGTCTTTTCTTCCTTTCTTTTCATTCCTTCCTTTCTTCCCTCCTTCCTTCCTTTCTCTTTTTCCTTTCTTTTTTCCTCCTGTCCTTCTTTCCTTTCTTCCCTCCTTCCTTCCTCTCTTCCCTCCTTCTTTCCTTTCTCTTTTTCCTTTTTTTCCTTCCATCCTTCCTTCCTTTCTTTTTTTAATCTCAGTATTTCCCGTTTGGCTGCTGGTAGCCTTATCCTCACGATTCAGTGAGTTTCCTCCCAGCAGGGAGACTGCCTGCTAGAGGGTGTTTGGCTGCTTTCATAAATCTCTAATTAGGTCCCTATCTGACTTAACAAGGAGTCAATGCGGTCCCTAGCATTCCTGAAGCCTTTACAAATCTTTGCTTTGAAACCTCGGGGGAGACGGGAGGTGCCCCCCAACTCGCTTCCCTCTTTACCTTGAAACAGGCTCTCAAGCTCCCACCCCGCTCCCCCACCCCTTCCTTTCCCGAAGAAGAAAGTCAAGGCATCCCTTTCAGCCCCTCTAATTAATAGTTTGTTTTTATTTTTCCATATTTGGTGGTCGATTTAGTTTAAGGTTCTCGGGGGACCGAAGCCACATGGATTAAACAAGAGCAGCTGGAAGGTTATTCTGGAGTTCCCTTCTCTCTCTTTTTTTAATTGGTAGCAGCACAATTTGGAACAAGGTGAAGCCAATTCCATTCTGCTGAGAGAGGAGGAAAGTTTTTATTATTCTCCTTCTCCAAACATCAGGCACTTTGTTTTGCTTCACGAAAAGCAGGCGTGAGAAAGGACTCTATTCAGTTTGCTCTGTGGCTCCGTCAGGGGCAGCTAAGGGGCACCGGAGGGAACAGAGCGCCGGTCTTGGGGTCAAGGAGACTCATCTTCATGAGTTTAAGTCCAGTCTCAGACATTACTAGCTGTGTGCCCCTGAGCGGGTCATTGCACCCTCTTTACCTCAGTTGCCTCATCTGTAAAATGAGCCAGAGAAGGAACTGGCAAAGCACTTACGTGTCTCTGCCGAGGAAACCCCAAATGGGGTCGCGGAAAACTGGACACAACGGAAATGACTGAAGAACAGCAAAATCGTTCAAGGTCAATCCATAGACTCGTTTAACGCGTCTCTGTGTAAGGAACTGTTCTTGGCACTAGGAACACAAAGGGGGAAAATGAAGCATTCTCTGCCCTCAAGTGGCTCTGAGGCCTAAAGTGCCTCCAGAGAAACTGTTCCCCAAAGTGATTTCAAGAGAGAGAAGGGAAGGCCCTGGGAGGGCTCATGCGGGGGGATCGAGCGTTGAGCGTGAACGTGAAAGAAGCTGAGCGGGTGGAGGGAGGGTCCCAGGTATGGGGCACCATCTTTGCCAACCAATCAATCAACAGGTCTTTATTAAACTCCTACTATGTATCAGGTAGGGAACTAGGCACGGGACATATGAAGACAAAACAAGCAATCAGAGGAAACAGCTCAGAGTCTCCAGTGGCTCCCCATTGCCTATTTGGCCCAGCCCAGATTTTTAGTCTGGAATGTACGAGGCTCTCAGTGATGTGGCTCTGCTTTACCAGCTTCATCACCCCATGCTTTCTCTTGTCCCTGGAATGATCTCTCTTCTCCTCTCCTCTCAGCCCAGCCCAGCCCCAGGACTCCCCTTCCCCATTAATCTGTATATCCAAAGAACACAGATTTATCTTCCTTCCAAGTGTGTCTCCATCCACCTAAGAGGGTGTTTTGCCTGCCCTCCTGGTACCTTTGAAGAAGGTGCTCAGCCATTGCATTCCAACAAAGATGCTGAAAACAGGTGGCATTTAGGTCTGTGCTCTCGGGATCAGCCCTGCCCCCCAAGGGGGGTTGGGGGGGAGATCAGCACTGCCCCCCCAGGGAGTGGGGGGATCAGTTCTGCCCCTGAAAGAAGGCTCAGAGGATTTCTAGGTGACATGACCAACAAGCTATAGGAGTAGATATTTTCTCAAGTACTCATGAACTCCTCTAAACTCCCCAAAATAGAAATTATGGGCAAGAGATAAGGCGAATGTAGCTATCTCTACAAACCAAGATATTAAAATTAACATGGTAACAATTATATGAATGAATCATGAAAAAGGCGACTCTTTAATGCACTCGTTTAGAAATCCTCCCCCAGCTCCCCCATGCTTTGGCAGAGCAAATAACCCGATTCTCAACGATTTCCTTACTGCTATCACCATATCTCTCCCAACACCCTGCTCTCGGCCCTCCCCCATCATTCTTCAGAAACAAACAAAAGATCTCAACTCTTTATGAAAGAGGGAAAATATAGAAATTGGGGAGCATGCTGAGGCAGGACCAGCATGTGTGTGGGACTGCACCAGTACTGAAGGAAAGGGGACTGGCAGCCAGCTGAGGAGGATCCTGAACCCCTAGAAATTACTTGGGTCATGGATTAAAACCAGTAAAGAATGAATTTCCCAACAGAAGAGGAGAACGAAACCATTTTGATGTTCAGTCCACAAAAAAATCTGATGTCAGAAGGTAAAGAATCAAAAGTGAAGGAGGATAGGGGAATAGAAGGACAAAAAACTGAAATTACCAAAGCTCTCAGAAGGAAGAAAAACAGTTAAAAATTGAGAACATCTCTCAACAATGAGATGATTCAAACCAGTTCCAATCACATCCACTGTAATTAATTAATTACAGAGAGAACTGTGGGGACCAAGTGTGGATCACAACATAGCATTTTCACTCTTTTTGTTGTTGTTCGCTTGCATTTTATTTTCTTTCTCATTTTTCCAGTTTGATTGAATTTTTCTTGTGCAGCAAGATGATTGTATACATATGTGTGCATATATTTCTACCATGTTTAATATATATTGGATTATTTGCCATCTAGGGGAGGAGTGGGGGAAATAAGGGAAAATTGGAATACAAGGTTTTGCAAGGGTAAATGTTGAAGAAGTATCCATGTATATCTTTTGAAGATAAAGTTTTAATAAAAAAATAAAAATCAGGAGCATACACAGATAAATCAACAGGGAAGATATTAAAATAGAAGGGAATATGGTTAGAGGATTAAATTTAGGATTAGGAAGATTTAAGTTCAAATCTTATCAGCTGTGTGACTCTGGACAGTTCAAATATTTTGTCTCAGCCTCAGTTTCCTCAAATGTAAATTTGGGATCATAATAAGGATTACTTCGTAGAGTTACTGTAAGGACCAAAGGAGACAAGATTATGGAAAATGCTTTGCAAATTTTAAAGTTCTGCATAAATACAAGCTATCATAATCATCATAACCTCTCAACATTTCAGACAACCCTCGAAGACTTCAAACTGTCAAGTTGGGGCTGAGATTTATTGGTGGAAAGAATTTTCTCCTCGGGAGGTCCCTCCACTGATGGGATCACCCAAGTCTAATCCAAAAAGTAATAGTAGCTGCTGTTGATGGGGTCTTTTAATATATGCAAAGTGCTTTTTATACATTATCTCATTTGAGTCTCACAACAATCTTGGGAGACATGTATTATTTTAACAACAAAGAAACCAATGCCTTTACCCTGGGTACAGAAGTCTTCATTTTACGATGGTTAAACTGAGATTTAGAGGGATTAAGAGCCTTGCACATAGTAGGTGATTAATAAATATTTGTTAGACTGAATACAATTATTTACCCATAGTATGTGGTTGGCAAGTGTGAAAGGTAGGATTTAAACCCAGAACTCTCCATTCAAACCTTTCTCTCTATCATTGATCTTCCTCATATCTCCCATGAAAGATCCTGACATTTTATGGAGGAAGGATCTGCTCATTCCTGTATGAACCAATTTAAACAACTAAGAAACAGGAAACAAGTCAGATGGTCATTCTTAGGGGGAATGACATATTCCCAATTTCATTCACTTTATATGATTCTCTTAACTAATAACCACAAGCTAATTACATATGAGAACCATTCTTACCAATTGTTACGGAATACCTAAAGGTTTTGTGATGATCATTCTTTGCTCTGTTCTACCTTGGAAAGGATGGCCAATGGAACCTTGGAACTCACCTGTGAGACAATTCAGACTGGATATTCCGTAGCCATCTAAAACTCAAGACTGAACCTGTCATCTTTCCCCCAAATCCTTTCCCTCTTCTTAACTTTCCTGGGATTGTAGAGAGTACCATCATCATCTCAGCCACCCGGGCTCATCACCAGGCGTATCCCTGAAGCTCCCACACTTCTCCTCCCCCCATATCCAATCTGCTGCCAAGGTCTTTTGAATTTACCTTTGACCATTTCCTATATATGCCTTCTCTGCCACCTCCCTGGTGTGGACCCTCATCATCTCCTGCTCCTACATATACGCTGCTGAGTGAAGATAGGGAATATCACAACTGGGTCCACTACAAATCTAGGTTATACAGCCTCGTCTGGGCCCTCCCTGTCACCAGGCAGTGCTACTCTACCTCCTTTTTCACTCACTCTTTTACTCTCCACAGACACTCTTCTAAACCTCATCTTTCCTGAACTTCTCAAGGTTCCCGTCTTCTCCAACTCACTGCTCCTCAACTGAGAACTTAACCTCGTATTGCACAGAAAAATCAAAGCCATTCTCTGTAAACTCCCTCTCCTCATCACTGACCTTCTTCTGCCTCTGTCTGGTTCCTTCATCCCTGTTTTCCATGATGAGTGATCTCACTCCTCGCCTTGCTGGCCAGCATAGAGATGGCTGATGTCCCTACCATTCCACCCTATCTCCCCTCTATGAGTCCCTCTCTATCACTTATCCTCAAACCTCTCCACTGACCACAAACACCTCCAGCCTCCAAAAAACTTTACTTGACTTGTATCCCACTAACTGTAGTCCATTATCTTTTCTGCCCTCTGAGGCTAAACTCCTTGAGAAGGCCATGTACAATTAGCATTTCTACTTCCTCTCCTTTCACTCTCTTCTTCACTCTTTATAACCTGGCTTCCTTGAATAGATGCCCATCAATTGGAGAATGGCTGGGTAAATTGTGGTATATGAAGGTTATGGAATATTATTGTTCTGTAAGAAATGACCAGCAAGATGAATACAGAGAGGACTGGCAAGACTTACATGAACTTATGCTAAGGGAAACGAGCAGGGCCAGGAGATCATTATATACCTCAACAATGATAATATATGAGGATGTATTCTGATGGAAGTGGATTTCTTTGACAAAGAGAAGATCTAACTCAGATTCAATTGATGGACAGAAGCAGCTACACCCAAAGAAAGAATACTGGGAGATGAATATAAACTGCTTGCATTTCTGTTTTTCTTCCCAGGTTATTTCTACCTTCTGAATCCAATTCTCCCTGTGCAACAAGAGAACTGTTTGGTTCTGCACACATATATTGTATCTAGGACATACTGCAACATATCTAACATATATAGAACTGCTTGCCATCTAGGGGAGGAGGTGGAGGGAGGGAGGGGAAAAATCGGAACAGAAGTGAGTGCAAGGGATAATGTTGTAAAAAATTACCCTGGCATGGGTTATCAATAAAAAGTTATTATAAAATAAAATTTAAAAAAATAATAATAATCTGGCTTCCAACCTCATCACTCCACTGAAACTTCTCTCTCCAAAGTTACTGACGATCTCTTAGTTGCCCTTCACCCTCTCTGCCTGTATTTCACTTTTTATTTCTTAATATTGATTCTCTTCTCTTTAGATTGTGGGGATAACACTCTCTTCTGGTTTTCCTCCTACTTATCTGATTGCTCCTTCTCTGTGTCCTTTGCTGGAACCTCATCCAGATCTTGGCCTTTAACTGTAGGGATCCCATAAAGTTCTGTCCTCTTCTCTTCTCCCTCTATTCCACTTCACTCCGTGATCTCATTAGCTCCCATGGATTTAATTACTCAACCCTAACCTCTCTGCTGACCTCCAATCTCCCATCTCAATTTGTCTTTCAGACACCTCAAACTGGATCTCCAGTGGACTCCTGAAACTCAACATATCCAAAATGGACCTCATTATCATTCCCCCAATCCCCCTCTCTGCCCCGACCCCTTCCCCGTTACCATAAAGAACAATCCCATCCCTCGGCTTGAAACTCAACTCCAATCTCTCATCACTTCCCTAAGTGGTGTTGCCAAAGCCTGATGATATCATCTTTGCCATGTGCCCCAGCTGGCACTGCTACCACACTGCTGGAGGC
This sequence comes from Antechinus flavipes, assembly GCF_016432865.1. NCBI lineage: Eukaryota > Metazoa > Chordata > Mammalia > Dasyuromorphia > Dasyuridae > Antechinus > Antechinus flavipes. The sequence continues at coordinate 16,662,468 of NC_067402.1, forward strand.
CCTCGTCATGTCTGCGGGGAGTCTGCTAGCCCCACAGCTCTCTCTATTCCAATCTATTCTCCATTCATCTCCCAGGGATTTTCCTCAAGGTTAGGTTCAACCGTGTCACCTCTCTACTCAGTGGACGCCAGTGGCTCCTAGTCTCCTCCAGGATGGAGCAAAATGCTGTTTGGAATTCAAAGCCTCTCCTCCCCGAGTCCCCTCCTGCTTTCCTAGTTTCTTACAGCCCACTCCCCGCCACATACTCTCCGATCCCACAACACTGTCTCCTGGTGGCTCCTTAAATAAGACGCTCCATCCCTTGGCTGCAAGAAACTCAGGCTAGAGACACAAAGTGAGCTCATCAGGCTAATAAGCTGTGGTCAATATCTATATTTATAGACAGATATAGATGTAGATATAGACATGGATATAGATATATAGATACAGATATAGATGTAGATGTAGATGATATAGATATGGATATAGATATAGACGTAGACATAGATGTAGATATAGAAATAGATATAGATGATATAGATATGGATATAGATAAAAACTTAGATATGGATATAGACATATAGACATAGATATAGATGTAGATATAGACATAGATATAGATATAGATATAGATATAGACATAGATGATATAGATATGGATATAGATATAAACTTAAATATAGATATAGATGTAGATATAGATATAGACATGGATATAGATATATAGACATAGATAATAGATATAGATATGGATATAGATATAGACATAGATATAGATGTAGATGATATAGATATCTATATCCATATATATGATATAGATATAAACATAGATCTAGATATAGACATATAGACATAGCAGATAAAGCTATTTCATTTTTATCTTTATAAACCTGGCTCTCAGCACTGTACCTGTACATAGTAGGTACTTCATAATCAGTCAAAAAGCATTTTATGAAGGACCTATCAGGCTCTGGGTGAAACAGGGAATGTCTAGATATAGACATAGATATAGATGTAGATGTTGATATAGATATAGATGATATAGATATGGATATAGATATAAACATAGATATAGACATAGCTATAGATGTAGATATAGACATAGATATAGATAGATAGACATTGCAATAAGTGGCCTAGCCAGGACTACCAGCTTGGTCTTTTTGCCTCCAAGTTCAGCTCTCTTTCCCCCACATCTGATTTTTAGCTGCTCACTTCTAGTGCTTGGGGACAGCCCATCCTGGCTCTTCTCCACTTAGCTTGGCTTTAGTGTAGACCCATGGGCACCGGAGAGAGGGGCCGGGGATGGAGCACAGACAGAGTGCTGGGAAAGCTCCTAGCATTTTCACATGCTCGCGCTCTGTGACTATGGCGCCAAAATAGACACATGATAAAATGTAATCTGTCCTTTAGCAGCTTCTGAGTTACACGGATTATAGCTCCAAGGGCTGGCAGCACTTCTGTGTAGTTCCTATGGTTCGTGCCCAGTAGCTCCCCAGCTCTCAGAAGCAAAGTCTAGGGTTTCTTTTTCAAAGGTCAAGTCTGTTACGGTTATTATTTTCTTGTTTGGTTTGTTTTCAAGATCTGGACCTTTGGAAAGAAGAGAGCATGGGTCCGATTCTGGAGCCATTTGATCTTCACCAGACCACCAGAGATGAGACTGGATTTGCAAGGGATGAAGATGATGAAGATGACGGCACTGAAGTCATGACTACCAGAGCCTGCCCAACTCATATGGGTGAGAGCCTCCAACTCTGGAAACATCTCAGGGAACCAAATTTCCTTGGCATCATGGTCAGGACATCTGTTTGGCTAAGAAGGACCTTAGTACTGTTCATTCAACAGAAGGAGCCTCCATTAGTCACCGGGAGCTCCTAATACATCTCCAAGCCATAATTATGCGCCATTCTCTGAAGTTTGCCTGTATTCACAAAGGCACAGAGTGGACTCCTCCATTCTGCTCGGATATTTTACAATCAGAACCAAATTCTACTTCATCCCCTAGACATCTCAAGGTTTTGGGAAACTAAAAGGAGGCCCTCTTTATGTAGAAGATTTAGGTTAGAGATAAATAGACACCAATTCCTAGAAATTGTAATGTCAAGTGATAGTTGAGCTGAAAATTTACCCCTTCATCAGAGGTCTTCAACAAAGACTGGACAGCTATTAGTTGGGCATCTGGCAGAGGAGATTCTTCTATCAGGAAGGTGCTGGGCTAGATGGCATGTTAGTTCCTTTCTAACTGAAGCTCTGTGATTCTAAAATTCCATTTTATGATTTTTTCAATTCTGAAGTTCTAGAAAAAGTTTTAGAACTGCATATTTTCTGGATCTTTTTATTTTTTGTTTTTTAATTTATTTTATTTAAAAATCCAGCGAATTTTTGTGTCTGGTCTTTTCTATGGAATGAAATCAATGTTATCCTCTGCTCAATCTGAATTTGTCACCGTCAGTGCTTGTATGGGATCCGGAGACCCTATTATTTGTGTCTAGAAGTCTGAACACAAACTCTATTGGGCTATTTCACAGAGTAAACTTGGGGTAGGCTCACATAAGACTAATAGATATACATTTTGGGGAGAAATGTGGTCAGTCTTTAAGATCAGAATCAGTTCACATGAACGCTGATCTTTGGGTACACAGCTGGACCTTGATAAGTGCTGAGCAGACTCCTGTAATCTTCCTTGGCTAAACAAAAATACTGTTTCTTTTATTTTTCCTCCTATGTTTTATTGATTTTTTTAAAATACACATTATTTGGGGCAGCTAGGTGGTGCAGTGGATTGAGCACCAGCCCTGAAGTCAGGAGGACCTGAGTTCAAACAGATTTGAACCTCAGACACTTCCTAATTGTGAGACTCTGGACAAGTCGCTTAACTCCAATTACCTCAGGAAAAACAATAATAAATAAAATTAATAAATTAATTTTTTAAAAATACCCATTGCTTTATGAATCATGTTGGGAGAGAAAAATCAAAGCAAAAGAGAAAAACCATGGGAGAGAGAGATAAAAAAAACCAAAAAAAGAAGTAAACTTACATGTCTTAATTTACGTTCAGTCTCCATAGTTCTTTTTCTGGAAGTAACTGGCATTTGCTGTCCAAAGTCTATTGGGATTGCTTTGGCTCACTGAACCACTGAGAAAAACCAAGCCCATCCTAGCTGATCCTCGCACATTCTCGCTGTAACCGTGTACAATGTACTCCTGGTTCTGCTCATCTCGCTCAGCATCAGTTCCTGTAAATCTTCCCAGACCTTTCTAAAATCAGCTTGTTCCTCATTTTTATAGAACAATCATAATCCATTACCGTCATGTACCAAAGATACTGTTTCTGTAACAGCTTCTCCTCTGTCCATCTTCTCTGGCTGCCAGCCATAGAGAAAGCGACTTGAGTCCTTTCAGCTGCTGACGGTTATCCGTGCTCTGCCACTTGCCAGGGACATTCTACGGCTTACGGTTTCTGGCAAGAAGCTGAGGGGTAAAAATAGAACCTGATAAAACCAAAAATCCGGCCTTATAAAACAGGACAGTGCTGGCAGCAGAGGCCAAACCCTTATTTCTGCAGAAATAATAGTGGGATTCCCGAGGAACAGGTTTAACTATGTCACTTTTCCACTTAAGAAGCTTCTCAGAATAAGCTTCACATGCTACTCGTTGCCATCAAAGGCCCTTCACAATGTGCTTCCGATCCATCTTTCTAGTCTGATTTGACATCCCAGCTCCCCCCGCCCCAATTCAGACAATCTGACCTACTTAAATCAATCAATAAACATTTAGTGTCAGACATTGTGTTAAGCTCTGGGCATAAAAGAGGAAACAAAAGGAAGTCCCTGGGCACGAGTAGCTCAAAATATATTAATTTATTAATTAATTAAACCATTAAATTAAAACCAACAAATTATTAAACCAACAAATATATGCCCCCAAATGATAGATAGTTAATGGATGGAAGACACTAGAATGAGAGGGTGGGAAAGGCTTTCTGTAGAAAGTCGGATTTAAGTTGAGGTTTTCAGGAAGTTAGGGAAATCAGTGGGTGGGATTGAGGAAGGAGGGAGACAGAGAGAAAATGTCCAGAGCTGAGAGGTGGAGAGTCTTTGTTCTCAGGACTGCACTGAATCAAAGCAAATATGGTGGGGAGTAAGAAAGGTGGGACATGAAAGAAAGGAATGATGAAGGGCTTTGACAATCAAGCAGAGGATTTTGTATGTGATCCTGGAAGCAATAGGGAGACGTCGAAGTTTATAGGGATAGGGTCAGACCTGTGCATTAGGAAAATCATTCTGGTGGCTGAATGGAGGATAGATTGGAGTGGGCAGCAGCAATAGTCCCAATAGGAGTCCAGGCCCACTTGTTATTCCATCTCATTTCCCTGTGAATCTTTGCCTCTCAAATCTGTGTGCTCTTCCTTCTTACCTCTCCTTGTACTTCCTAATTCCTTTAAAAGTTCACATCAAATGCCACTTTGTACAAGAAGCCTTTCTTAATCCCCTACTTGTCAGTGCCTCAAAAATTATGTTTTCATATGCTTAAGTTTTATTTATTGCCGACAACATCTAACTACTGGAGAGCTGAGATAGGAATTAGTGATTTAGCCAAACTTTCCTAGCTTCAGAGTGGGAACGTGATTAATTCAGAGTTACATCATGAAAAGGGGTACTTTTGGACAAAAAAAAAATTGTATCTTTTTTTCTTTGGACTTATGGTGATATATGGATGTGACCATGAAGTAGGAGCATCTCCACTGATTTAGAGTTGATCATTTAAAGGGCAATGTTGAGCAAGAACATTTTTTTTTTATTAAAGCTTTTTATTTTCAAAACATATGCATGGACAATTTTTCAACATTGACTCTTGCAAAATCTTGTGCTCCAAATTTTCCCCTCTACCCCTCTCCTAGATAGCAAGTAATCCAATATATATTAAACATGGTAAAAAAAAATAAGTTAAATCCACTATATGCATACATATTTATCCAATCATCCGAGCAAGAACATTTTAAGTGAATAATGGGTGACATGCTCTAAAAACATATCAGCAGAGGAAGAAATGAAGAATCGAGAAAAAGTGATGGATTACTCATAGGGTAAGAGCAAAGGATAATTGTTGGACACCATTCGTATCCGGGAAATAACTGGAAGCGAGAGAGGAGGGGACTCCTCTGGTAGATCTTCCACAGAATGGACATGAATAGGTGAGTTATAATCTGTAGTGTCAATGAAGAAATACATTGATGAGTATTGGGTTCGCATATTACACAGGAAGCCATGTTTTCTTTTGGAAAATGTCAAATTCCAAGTCTCGCCTTTTTTTTCCCCTGAGGCAATTGGGGTTAAGTGACTTGCTCAGGGTCACACAGCTAGAAAGTGTTAAGTGTCTGAGGACAGATTTGAACTTAGGTCTTCCTGTCTTCGGGCCTGGTGCTCTATCCACTGCACCCCCTAGCTACCCCCAAATTCCAAGTCTCTCAAAATATAATGGGGATTAAAATAACCTCTCAATTAATTTCAAAGGCTCCAATTTCCGCTAGTTTTTTCATGGTGGGTCTAAACTATAAATTTCCAGCTTTTCATGAGCTATTTTTCCTTCTTTTAGTGAGTTTTAAATCATTTTGATATACTGACTTTTTTGATTGATTTGACTGTCTTTGTTAGTTAATGAAGAGCCTGGTTAATGAAGCCTGGAGGAATTATGTGAATTCTCATTTACATGGCATTTTAAGGGTTTTAAAGTACTTTCTACATGATCTCACTTGATCCTCACAACACCCCACTGAGACCCAGTGCTGTTGGTATTATGGCTTCCCATTTTACAGATGATTCTCCTAGAAGGTGAAGTGATTTGCCTTTTGTCACAGTGGCAGTTAGAGTGAGAAGTAGGATTTGCATCCAGGTCTCCTTGATTCAAAATCCAGCCCCTCTCTAGTTTCCAAGGCTGGCAGGAATCTCTTCCCTTTCCAGGAGAAAGTTTGTTTCTAAGTTGGCAGAGGACGATCATGGGGCGTTTTAAGTTCTGTCAAGTCTTTGTCTCTGGGCGTTTGGGTTCCACAATGGGGCGAGCTGTGTTCCCATGTACTGATCTGAGGAAAGGGGGAGGCCTTTGATGTTGGGTCAAAGGGGCTGGCGCAGGTAAACAGGGGGCGGTAATAAAATTCTCTTTGACCCTCACGGAACCACGTCCTTAAGGAAGGGGAGAAATACGAAATGATCACCCGTACCGAGGGCCTACTTCCTGTGATCCCAAGTAGTTGCTAAAGGGAATTCACAGTTTGAGTTACATTTAGAAAGAGCGCTCACCCTACCTGAAGTCGTAAAAGCCATTGTTGGGGACTCTAATTTATAGCAGGCAGTAAATGCTCGCAAATTGTACTGTACTAAAAAAGATGTCGCGAGGATTTAATCCCAAGAATAAAACTGAAGCTCCCATTCTTCCTCCCTCTTGGGGCACATGGCGGTCTAAAGGGGCAGTCTCCGAGCCAAAGTTTAAAAAATTCTTATTGCCGTTTGATTCTCGTAATATCAGCAGGCAGAACTTCCTCTGCTTTGGGCCGCCACTGGTCTCACGGGTCCCTTGGTGTCTATCACATAGTAGGTGCTGGGTAAACGTCGGTTGGTTTGTGTCAATTCAACAAATATAAACTGAGGTTCTTTGGTCAGGCCCTGCTGAAGGTGCCGAGGTGAACGGGAAGAGCTTCAGTTCTTTAGGGGATGAGCCAAGTACAAAACCTAAATAGGAATCAGAAGGTGATTATAACTCCCCCCAAATGGGGGCCCTCACAACTGAGGAGGGCTAATTACCAGCCGCCAGGCTGCTCTTGGAGCTGTCCCAGCTGATCCAGCCTCTGGTCCTCAGTCTACCTCCCTGTCAAGGGGACTACTCGGAAGAGAGCTTTGCCTCCATCATTTTATGTGCCTAAAGCACATAAAAGTAGTTAGTAGTAATCAGCAAGCATTTATTTAATACCTACTATTACCAAGCACTGTGCTAGACTCTGGGAATACAGACACAAAGAATGAATTTCTTAATTCTTAAGGAGCTTGCTTTATTAAGCACCTGCTGTGTGCCAGACACGCTGAGGTGTAACATCCTTGCAGTGTAATGAGGGAGAGCACAAGTAAACACATCTATGGAATAAATAGGAAGAGAATAAATATAAATAACTATAAAGCAACTGGAGAAGATATGAGCAAAGTACTAAATCAATCAAGAAAGCAGCAAGCACTTATTAAGCACTTAGTGTGCACTAGGTGTTGGGTATACGAAGCAAGGCACTTGTAGTTTACTGAGTGAGGGTATGAGATGGACCTGACTCCAAGGCTAAGTTGCTTGGGTTTGGATCTCATTCGTGGGATGCAGGGAAAAGACGATCGCCCTTGGCTCAGGCTCTGGAACATAGCGGCGGGGGGACCTCTGAACAAAATCCCCTCTCTGAGGTTCAGTTTCTTCACCTGTAACATGGGGCAGTAATAGCTCCTGACTCCTAGGGTTATTATGTGGCTCAAATGAGAGAAAATTGGCAAACACACAGAAACGTTATCTATTATTGTTATTATTATTTCCGTTCTTCTCAGGAAGATACGGGACAAGTGCTCTGTTCACTTTAAAATGCTCTAGAATTTGGATTTCTCATCCAAAGGTTTAGATTCAGGAATCGTTTTCACCAGTACCTGGGAGACAGCTTCCAAAGACCCAACATCCTCTGCCATGAAAGCTGTAGAGACTGAGGGAAGTGGAGGGATAAGCAGGAAATCCGAGCTTCCTTTTTCTCAGCTGTCCCCAATCCTTCATTTTAGGAGATCCAATTCCCATGGTAACCAACACCTTACATTTTGAAATAACCTTCTCCACAAGGACTCTCTGAAAGCACCAAGTATAATGAAGCAGTCCTTTTCCACAAAGGGATTACTTTTATTCCTTGGAATCTTAGGCTTAGTTTATAAACTATTTCCTCTGTTGTTATCGCTTGCTCATTCGAACCCTGACTGAAATTAACTGGCATTTACTTTAAATATATTTTGTATTTGCTTATCTGTGGACGTGTTATTCCCTCCCATAGAATGCAAGCTCCTTGAGGGAAGGACTATTATTATTATTATTATTATTATTGCTGAGGCAATTGGGATTAACACAGCCAGGAAGTGTTAAGTGTCTGAGGTCAGATTTGAACTCAGATCCTCCTGACTTCAGGGCTGATGCTCCATCCAAGGACTATTGTTTTTTGTCTTTGGAAGTCGGCACTTAGCCGGCATGCTGCACAAACATTTAGTGAATAAAGAGAAATAAGTCTTCCTGAATTTTCAGAATGAAAAATGGCGGCCATTGAGTCCCATCTGTATTGGGGAAAGGATGTTTTTCTTTTTTACCTCAGAGACAGTCAAGAAACTTTTGCCAAGAAGAGGGCACAGCCTCCTAAAGTCTCCACATCCCATTTTTCTTTGGCTCCAACTGGTAATTTTTCCCAGCCTAAATCAGCCATTACCAATTCTGCTTTCAGGGGCCAAGCAAAGCAAACCTAATCTGTTGTGAAAGGCTTAAGTCAGAGATGGATGTCCCTCACTTTGGCACATGTGGAAGGAAAGATTTCTGAACCCTGCCTCCAGACAGACTGACCACTGCTCTCTGAGAGGGCCTGCCCACTCCCCCCAGCAAGAGGATCAAAGTTTCAGCCCTGGAAGGGATCACGGATTATATGTTACACCGACAAGGAGCCTGAAGTCATTTTGTCTGAGCCTCTCATTTTACAGAGGGGGAAACTGAGGCCCCAAGAAGAGAAAGGGTAATAGGTAGCAAAGCTAGGGCAGAAAAGAGTGGGTGAGGTTGACATTCTGGTGGAATTTTCTCCTCCCAGACTTCCTCTCACTCCATTTGGGGCCACAGTAGAAATGTGTGGAATGGGGAGACAGAGGACCCGTGTGATCTGGAGCAGATTCTCCTTTGGGCATTTGTTTCCTCCAATGTAAAATGGGAGGGTTAGACAACGTAGCCTCCAACTCCGAGATCTATGGTCCTCTGACTGGTAAGGGCCCTTCTGGATCCCAATCTGTGATCTGTCCTTCACTTGGGGCAGACTTGAGGATCCCGAGCCCTACAGCTCTAGCATCCTCATCCCCGTATACATATATATGCATGTGTGTATACGTGTGTGTGCATATAATATATACATATGTATGTGTATACGTAAATATATAATCTTAACTCTAGGATAGTTTTAAAAATTATTCTATCCCTACCCACAAAGCCCGTTATCTACAGGGATTTCTAGTAAGTGGTAAAATCAATGGGTTGATAGATTTTATATATACATAGTGTTTTATATATATAATGTGTGTGTATATAACTGTGTATATAGAGATATTTGTGTGTGTATATATATATATATATATATATATATATATATATGTATTTATACAACACAATGCACACAGATGGATAGATGGACAGACAGATGAATGGATGGATGGATGGAAGGTGTGATTTCCAGCCTGGCAATAGCTTTGTTGCTCATTAGGGTTCAGAAGGGGGCTGGAGCCCTGGAAACCCTATGCAAATGGACCCCAATGAGCACTTAACTAATCTGTTTACAAACCAGAGCTTCAAGACAGACCTCGGTAGTTTCCTATCAAAGCAAAGGACGGGTCTTTATGGGCATCTGGCTGTCCCTGGATGGATTGTTTAAACCTGAGTCTCTTTCTTCAAAGTGAGATCAAAGGTTTTATGGCTCCTAAATGAGAGCATTATTCCCACTCACTCCCTCCTTGTTTGCAATTCGCGTTTATTCCCGTCCTGTCCCGGGTTTACTTGGTGAGTTACTGGGCTCTGAAAATCTCCAGGCAGCTTTATGGAGCAGGCCGGGCCAGCTCCTCCAGGGCCAGCCTTCCATCGGCAAGGGGGCTGAGAAGAGAGCAGAGCGGGCCAGGAGGACTGGGGCTGGCCATGCAGAACTCATTTGTGATTTCCTCCAAGAAGGGAAACCATCTGGCACAACGGCATTGCCAGGATATTAAATATAAGGGGGGAAGGTCCCTGACAAGAAAGGTCTAGAAGAGCAGGCAACTGAAGACAATCCAGGGCTTTCTTTGAAGTTTGAACAGTATTTTCTACTAGGAAAGGGGCTGACAGGCCTTTCTTTTCTTTTCTTTCTTTCTTCTCTTTCTTCTTTTTTTCTTCTTTTTTCCTTTCTTCCTTCCTCCTTTCCTTCCTTCCTTTCTTCGAAGTTTGAACAGTATTTTCTACTAGGAAAGGGGCTGACAGGCCTTTCTTTTCTTTTCTTTTCTTTCTTCTCTTTCTTCTTTTTTTCTTCTTTCTTCCTTCCTTTCTTCCTTCCTTCCTTCCTTCTTTCTTTCTTCCTTCCTTCCTTCCTTCTTTCCTTCCTTCCTTCCTTCTTCTCTTTCCTTCCTTCTTTCTTTTTCTTTCTTTCTTTCTTTTTTTTACTTTCTTTCATCTGTTTTTCTTCCTTTCTTTATTTTTTTTCTTTTCTTTCTTTCTTTACTTTCTTCTGTCTGTTTTTCTTTCTTTCTTTACTTTTTCTTTCCTTTTCTTTCTTTCTCTCTTTCTTTTTCTTCCTTCCCTGCTTCCTTCCTTCCCTTCTTTCTTTTAATATTTTATTTTCCCCAACTATATACTAAAGCAATTTTTAACATTTTAAAAAATGTTTTGAGTTGTAAATACTTCCCTTCCCCCTCCTCAAATGACAAACAGTCCAAAATAGGTTATAATGTGCAAACATATAAAAAATTACCATATTAGTCATTTTATATAAGAAAACTTAACTAAAAAAGGAAAAAAAGTGAAAAATAATATGCTTCCATCTGTATACAGACACCCACAGTTCTTTCTCTGGAGGTAGACAGCATGTTTTATTGTGAGTCCTTTGGGATTGTCTGGGATCACTGTACGGTTGGACTAGCTAAGTCATTCACAGATCATCATTATAGCATATTTCTGTTACCGTGTACATTGTTCTCCTGGTTTTACTCACTTTGTTTTGCATCAGTTCACATAAGTCTTCCCAGGTTTTTCGGGAAGTGTGCTGCTTGTCATTTCTTAGTGCACAACAATATTCCATCACAACCACGTACCACAACTTGTTGACCCATTCGCCAGTTGATGGGCATCCCCTTGTGTGGACATGGATGGACATCCAATTCTTTGTCATCATAAAAAGAACTTCGACAAATGTTTTTGTACAAATAGGTCCTTTTTCCTTTAAAAGCAAAATCTCCTCGGGATGGAGACCTAGCTGTGCTATTGCTGAATTCAGTTTTAGAACCCTTTGGGCAGAGTTCCAACCTGGGCTGAGAGACTTTTTTTTTTTTTTTTTTTTTGCTGAGGTTAAGTGACTCACCCAGGATCACCCAACTAGGATGTGTTAAGTGTCTGAAGTCAGATCTGAACTCAGGTCCCTCTGCGCCACCTGCTGCCCCTCTGAGAGGCATTTTTAAGGAATGAGACACATCAGAATTGTTTCAGCAGAGAGATATAAGCTGAAATATATTCACAGACGATAAACGGGGATTTTAAGATGCCCAAGCAGGCAGTGAGGCTTCAAGGGATGGGTGCTGGATTGAGTCAAACAGCTCGGGTTCAAATCCTTGAGAGCAGAGTGTTTCCTTCCTGGTTCTGTGCTTACCATGATGCTTTGCACAAAGCAGCCATTTAATAAAGTGTTGTTGAATTGAACTGAGATATTACGAGTTGTTATAATTGGTCTCTGAAGTCCCTTCCAATAAGCATTTATTAAACACCTACTATATACGTACCTGATAAGGTACTGAAAACTAAAGATACTGAGAAGAAAAAGAAACAAAAGCAAACACCCCCTCCCCACCAAAGCCCAGTCTCTGACCTCAAGAAAAATATATTCTACTGAAGTGAAGCATCTAGCCATATAAAGTAAAGAGAAAAATGATTTTTAAAAATACAGAGCAGATTTAGGGGCAGGAAACAACTAGGAAAAATCAGTGAGCTCCCTGGGAGATTCTAGATCCCCTCTCCACTCATGTGCAGGCCCTTCCCCCCAGGCCTCAAATAAAACCAATGGTCATTCCAGCCTCCTCATCCTCCTTGAAGGAAAAGCTCAGGTCTCATCTCATTTGGCTCCTCCACCTGGAAGTGTTCTCTCTCCCCCAGAACCCTTTGTCTGGAGTTTGCCTCTCTCCCCAACCTTCCTTGTTATCTATATACATGTTGTGAACTAACTACAAGCTTCTGGAGGGCAGAGGCTGATCTACCTTGCACCTATGGGCTCCCCTAAAACCGAAGCATTGATCATCCACAGAGCAGGAACCTCACAAATGTCTGCTCATCACTGAGGGATAAGGAACTTGAGGCTCTCTCTCCAGTTTGCTTTTAACACTTAGTTAACTCTTCCCTTATCAACTGAGTTTCTTTACTATTAGACAGTCAATAAGCATTTCTTTTTTAAAAAAGTGTTTCATATTAGCTTTTTATTTTTCAAAATATACACAAAAATAGTTTTCAACACTCACCCTTGCAACACCTTGTCTTCCAAGTTTTTCTCCCTCTCTTCCTCCCTCCTCTAGATGGCAAGTAATCCAATTTAGATTAAACATGTGCAATTCTTCTAAACATATTTCCACAATTTTCCTGGTGCACAAGAAAAATCAGATCAAAAAGGGAAAAAATGAAAGAAAAAAAATCAAGCAAACAACAACAAAAAGGGTGAAAATGCTAGGTTGTGATCCACACTCAGTCCCCTTAGTCTCTCCATCATGTGGGAATTGGTCTGAATCACCTCATTGTTGCAAAGAGCCATGTCCGCTGGAGTTGATCATCACATAGTCTTGTCTTTGCTGGGCCCAATCAACAAGCTTTTCTTAAGCTGGGGATACAAAGCAGGGCAAAAATAACCCCTGCCCTCAAGGAGCTTCTGGTCCTAATGCAAACAACCGTGTACAAACAAGAACTACCGGACAGCACGGAGACCCTCCCAGAGGGCAGCCTTCCAAGCCCCAGCATCAAAGCGGAGCTTTCTGGTGGCTGGTGGAGGCAACACAACTTTATTAACCATCGTCCAAGCACCTTATGCTCACACAAAGACCAGGAAGGGAAGAAGCAACTGGCCTCCTCCAGGTGAAATGGTCTCCTGGGAGGGTGTAGCCATTGGTTCAGAGACCGGAGGAATTTAGCCACGATGTCTACTACGGATAAGACTGCAGGTCAATACTTCTCTTCAACTTAAGAGTTTTAGGGAGCTGCAGCTGGGACAGCGGAAGAGACTCAGGAAGACTCGGGACTGGGTTTAAATCCAACCTCGGACACTTATTTGCTGGGCAAGTCACTTAACCTCTGCCTATCTGTTTTCTCACCTTTCTTAAAGGGGGAAGTGCTGGTAATAGCTCCTACTTCTTTGGAATATGGTGAGTATAACAGGGCCTGGCACACAGTAGGTGCTTAATGAATATTTATTGAATTTAAAATGAGAAAATATTTGTAAAGTACTTTGCAAGCTAAAGGAATCATGCTGAGTTGTGATTATTATTACTAGTCTTATCTAGAATGTTTAGAGATTGTCTTGCCCGGGGCCCCACAGCCAGCATGCGTCAGAAGCGGGATTCCAGTCCAGCTTTCCTGTGTCCGAGGGAAGCTCTCACTTTATCCTGTCGGGGCAGGGATGAGGTAAGCATCTTTACGCAGCACTGTGGGAATGGAAATCTAAGTGATTTCTGATTCACCGGACCACTAGAATGCGGCAGGATGCTACTTAATAGGAGTAAAGGAATGAGATTATTATGCAGGTTAGGCTGCAGAGACCCTGATGTGGGGATAGATCTGGCAGAAAATGAAAAGCACTGCCTTTTTTTCCCAGTGGTTTCATTCCTCTTTTACTGCAGTAGTCTGTCCTCCCACTCTCTTTTCAAAAAGCATATATTTAATCAACTTTACAATGTAAAATAAACTTAGAGCATCAACAGCCACACCAGGTTCCAAATTCTCCCACTTCCTTTAGTCCCTAGGATTTCAGTAGGGTTTAGATAGAGGTAACCACTGTATGTCCATCATTTTCTCTCTCCTTTACACAGGATTTCCGTGCTTGCCCTTCAGTGCCATTTAGAAAGCCAACATGCTGTTGCATTAGCATACTCCTCTCTGCAGGGTTTGGAGTCAAAAAGGCCCGGTTCAAAGTTCCCTGACATGATCTGTGTGCCCGCAGGGTTTCACAGCTGTACCACGGTGATTACAAGACCAGTAGGACCTTCCTCCCACAGAGCTCAGCCGGAAGTTTTATGCTTGGGCAAGTGCCACCGTCTACCCAGAGAGCAATAATTTTGTGGAGTTGATAGAGGACACCATCTCATTGCGGGAAACAGAGTCCTCGGGACACTAAAAGATGGCCACAGCTGGGGAGGTCCCCTAGGGGAGGGCAAGGCTGGGAGAGGAGCTCAGCTCAGCCCTTCAGCTGGTAGCTTCCCATTTTAACTAATTCTTCTTGTTAACTAGGTGCTAAGCTTTGCTTCAATACCGCTGAATGACCGCAAGTGCCGTTAGCACCTTCAAACTCAACACCCTCCTAAACTCGGCCTCTGCAACTTATGCTACTGGCCCTGCCCCTATTCAGTAAACCCCAGTGGCTCCCTATTACCTTCAGGATCAAAGATAGAATCCTGGTTGGCTTGTAAAGTCCTTCAGGGCCGGTGCAGTCCCACCTGTCCAGTCTTCTTACTCCATTCTCTTCTGCATGCAACACTGTCCTTCTTCACGTTCCTTGTTTTCTCCCTGACGGTCCATTCCCCAAGGCTGGAGCTCTCTCCCTCCTGTATCACCTCCCTGCTTCCCTGGCTTCCTTCAGGGCTCCAGCTTCTGCAAGGAGCCTTTCCCAGACCTCTTGAATCTCCATGACTTCTGCCTAATATGCCTCCTAATTTATGCTCTCCGCATCTTGTTTGTACATAGTTGTTTGCATGTTGTCTCCCTCAGATTGTGAGATTCTGGAGAGCAGGGACTGGGTTGTTGTTTTGTTTTGTTTTGTTTTGATTTCTTTATGAGCCAGGCACTTAGCACAGTGCATGGAACACAGTAGGTACTTAATAAATATTTACCATGGCTGTTGTGAGGCTCAAGTAAGATTATGTGTAAAAACAGCAAGACTATACAATGATCTGATGGACGTGGGTCTCATCCACAATTAGGCCAGTTCCAATGGCTTTGTGACGGAGAGAGCCATCTGCACCCAGAGAGAGACTGTGGGAACTGAGTATGGACCACTACATAGTATTTTCACTTTTTATTGTTGTTTGCTTGAGTTTTATTTTCTTTCTTTTTTTTCCCCTTTTTGATCTGATTTTTCTTGTGCAATATGATAATTATGGAAATGTATATAGAAGAATTGCAGATGTTTAACCTACATTACCTTACTTGCCATCTAGAGGAGGGGTGGAATTAGGAAGGGTAAAAATGAGAACACAAGGTTTTGTTAAGGGTGAATGTGGAAAATTATCTATGTATATATTTTGAAAATAAAAAGCTTTAATTAAAAAAGATTATGTGCATAGAATACTTTGCAAATCTTAAAGCACTATAAAAAGTCAGTCATTATTATAATTTTATTATTTGCCACAATATAGTAACCACAGGAGACAGCAGTCATTAAGTGCAGATACGTGCCCTTCAAGAGTTGTTCTTGAAGAGATGACCCTTTCTTTCCTTCTGGAGGGTTCACTCAGCTCACATCTTCTCCACCATCGCTGACCTTCAGCACTCCATTCTGCTTACATGGCTACGGCTTGTATTGCTTTGAGAATCTTTAAGCTTTTCCCCCTAGAAACTTCTTCCCTAGATTTCTAATTGGAGTCACTCTCGGAACAAATGCAACCTTAACCCTCTCTGACTCCGAGACTCTTCTTGGTTGACCTTAGCCTTGACCCGAGGCCCGCAGTCTCCCTGAGCATTACAAGTGATTCATTCTCTTTGCATGGGTTAGGGATGTTCCTTTAATGAGCGAATAGTGCCAGGGAAACATGAGAGCTTATTTTTGCTGATGAGAGTCTGCTAGTTAACTCCTGTCTTGTGTTTACTCTAAGCTGCCGGCCCTTTTGTCTCAGAAAGCTCGGTCTTTGGCCAAAGGTGAGGGGACCAGCAGGATCAGGGCATCCTGGAACTTCAGGGGGGCGCGGATGGAGACTTAGAAGCCATCCTCTTTCACCCAGCATTTTACAAAAGAGGGAACTGAATTTACTGCTGACAAAAAGAGGGAAATGTTCCTTCTTTTTCAGGGGACTATCTTTTTAGAAGAGGGTCATCTCCAGTCATCTTGATCTATATTTTGCCACTGGACCCAGACGGCTCTGGGGGAGTCAGGCAGGTGACCTTGAGCAGCCCTCCTTCACTTCAGTCCAATTCACTTGTCCACTTTGAGAAGGAAGGACAAATAACAACCTTCTTTTTAGAATCAGAAGTAACAACAAGTACTTAAAAATGGCTTATTGATGATTCGTGGCAAGGTAGTGAAGCATTGACCATTCTTTGTAAGACAGGATCTTGGGATCAGGGATATAAACAAGATGTGGCTAGCCCACCTTGGCTCTAATTTTTGTTTATTTTACTTTTGCTTAGGCTTGTGACTTCATCAGAGTTGGGAATGAGTATAGGGCACAACAGCTTTTTTGTTTCTTCCTACGGTTAGAAAATTGCCTGGGAGCACTGAGAGACGAGAGTCCCACAGGTGAGACTTGAACCCAGGTCTTCAGCTCTCCCTCACCCTACCACATCGCCTCTTTTGTTATTTTCCTCTTTGCCTGTTTTCATTATTCAGAGTTCAGCTTCCTGTTGATGATCCTTCCCCATTTCATTCATCTTTCACACTGTGATACTTCTCTTAGCTCTGCTTGGTCCCCTCTCCATCAGCTCATCCATGCATTCGCTGAGAAGGAAGAGAATCCCCCCAGTGTGTCGGGTTTGAGCTCTGCCACAAGGATCCTTCAGGTCAAAACCCAGCAAACGTCGGAGCCCGTTTTAGCTCTGACCTGACGGTGTTGTCCGCTGCAGATTAGACCTTGGAGTGTACACACAAGCCCGTCAGAGGTCTCTCAAGGGGAACATTTACAAGCAGCCGGGGTTCGCCTCCCAGAACGCCAGGAACTCTTTGAAGACTTGCCACCTCCACGTTTCTCCTCCAGAAGACCCAGGAATCTTAATCAATCCTGGCGTGTGCTCTTCAAGATGGTAAAATTACACGCTTGGTTCCCAAGGACTGGAAAAAATCGTCTCTTATTTTTTCTGCTCTCTCAAGGGGAGGAGGGCTGTTGGACTTTGGGGCTGTAACCATCGCCAGACATTTTTATTTTTTGTCTTAAACAGAGAGTGCTGGGCCGATGAGGCTCCTTTTGCTCCTCTCTACGACACTCCCAAGCATAATCCGTGCTGGGGATTTATCATTTTTAATGACCAACAAGGCAAATGCCAAATTCTGGCCTTTTAGAGATTAAGAAAAAAGCTCCCTGCCCAAATTGGGGCAGAGACGTGGCCGCGGCCATCGCTGCCCTTTGATTTTACGAGTCTGGCTGTGAGGAGGGCTGCCAGCACCCCTCTCCTTTCTGCCAGCATCATTATTTTTCAGATATTCCTGCTAAGATGCAGGTCTTGGCTAAGCACTGTATGTATGTCACGCTTATTCGAGTGGCTCAGTCAAGATTAGATTCTCTTGCTCTCTCTTTACTAGACATGATAGATTATCATTAATAAAATCATATTGATTCCTGAATCTACTCTTGGCTATAAAAGTCCTAATAAATGGGATTACTGCACGAGCAATAAATAATATTTAGCCAGAAGCAAATGATCCAAAAGTTTCTGGAAGCACATGCATGAAGGTGTCAAATTACCTTTCAAAAATCTCACAACCTGCTTTTAAGATAGGATAAGTGATCGTATGACCGGTGAACGCCGATCACTGAAATCGGATCTAATTCAATTGGATTCCATTTGCCAAGCATTTATTAAGCACCCGCCATGTGCTGAGGATACAGAAATAAAACCCAAAATAACCCCTGCCCTCCAGAAGCTTATGTCTCCTGGGGGATACAATCAGAGGGAACTAAGTATTTTCCCAGGTGAATCGTTAAAGATTTTCATCCTAGTCAAAGGGAAATACTTGAAATGTGATATTGGGAACATCATTAAATATTTAAAAATTGCAAAAAGGCCACATCTGTATCCATGTGATGTGGACATTGGTGGATGGCCTATACATCTTGCAGGGACCATGACAAATCCCTACAATGTCTTTCTTCCATTGGACTAAAAGACGCTAAAACCCACACACAGGCAGGCTGGGCCCTGTTGGCTGCCCATCTGAAATTATTCCAGCTGGGGCTGGCAGTAATGTGATGCCTCTGATGAGCCCTTGCTTCTGGTAGCAACCTGGGGAGAAACTACAGATTGGACTAACTCTGCCCCATTTCTTTGTTCAAATGAGTCTTTCACGGTTGTCTCTGCAGGGAGGAGGGCACAATTTTAAAAAGTTAAAAGTCAAAATCCCTACATTTGGGGAGGAAAATGCAAGTCAATGAGTTTTGGCTGAGGCTGCAATGGGACCACGGTGATTTGATCACATCAGGGAGAAAGCAAAAGGAGTCACACAAAACTCAAAGAACTGGAAACCCCTCATAAAAATGGAATGAGTGCGGGTACCCTACAGCTTAAACTTGAGTAAGGGACTAAATGGGGCAGCAAGATAGTAGAGCACTGGCCCAGAGTTGGGAAAATCTGAGTTCAAAACTGCCCTCAGCTTGGAGAGACTTACATGAACTGATGCTGAGTGAAATGAGCAGAACCAGGAGATCATTATATACCTCAACAACGATACTGTATGAGGATGTATTCTGATGGAAGTGGATTTCTTTGACAAAGAGACCTAACTCAGTTTCAATAGATCATTGATGGACAGAAGCAGCTCCACCCAAGAAAGATCACTGGGAAATGAATGTAAACTGTTTGCATTTTTGTCTTTCTTCCCGGGTTATTTATATCTTCTGAATCCAATTCTCCCTGTGCAACAAGAGAACTGTTCGGTTCTGCACACATATCTAGGATATACTGTGACATATTTAACATATATAGGACTGCTTGCCATCTAGGAGAGGAGGTAGAGGAAGAGAGGGGAAAAGTTGGAATAGAAGTGAGTGCAAGGGATAATGTTGTAAAAAATTACCCTGGCATGGGTTCTGTCAATAAAAAGTTGTTATAATAATAATAAATAAAAACCTGCCCTAAGACACGCACTAGCTGTGTGCTCCCAGGTGGGTGCCTCAGTTTCCTCATCTGTAAAATAAGCTGAAAAAGGCAACTGCAAGATGCTCCAGTATCTTTGCCAAGAAAATCCTAAATGAGATCATAAAAAGTCAGAAATGAATGAACAACAATTTAAAAAGAGATTAAATTATGAATGGCCTTGAAAATGCATATTTTCATATGGTACTTATACCCATAACTTTATTTTTTAACATATACCAAAGCAGGCAGGTAATAATCATTTACAAAACACTTCCTATTTATCAGGCCTGAAGTGGCTGAAGCAACTGGCCTAGAGCCTTCCCCCCAAAGACGTCACAAATGACAAGTATGATAGGACAGTAATAGTATGAGCTAGTATGGTAGAGGAAGATTGCTGGGTAAGAAGGGCCCGGGTACCCAAGGCATTTCCAGGGAGAAGGAAGGGCAGCTTACTCATGGTGGCCAAGGTGGCCGAGTCTGAGTCAGAAGCACACCTGGGAGGAGCCGGTTTTTGCTCAGGTTGCACTGTTTATTGTAAGAACCATTTTCAAGTGGTCTAAAGGTGAAGCGACGTAGAGCTATCTTAAGAAAATTTGGAAAATAATTGGTGCCATTCAGTTGGCGACTATACAGAAGTGGGCTCTACCAGTGTGATGAGAATTTTTCTTCTCACCTTTTTATTTTACTTGCAAGTTTCCAAATAAATCTACAAAAATCAGACTAGATTACAATGACAAAGTAAATGAACATTTCTTTGGGACATAAACCAAGCACTAAGTGCACATGTTCTATTCTTTCTGACTCGTGGGTGAAACGGAGAAACACCTGGTGGCCCTCCCAAGCTTATTACCAAGGACTCTGCAAAAAGTGCTGTAAGGCTTATATTGGATTACTTGCTGTCTAAGGGAGGAGAGAGGAAGAGAGAAAAATTTAGAACACAAGGTTTTGCAAGGGCGAATGTTGAAAACTCTTTGCGTGTATTTTGAAAAATAAAAAGCTATTATTATGTAAAAAATGGTGTAAGGAACGTATTCCACAGGTTTAAAGTCCATCTTGGAAATCCCCACTCTGCCTTCTGCATCTTGCCATAACCCCTTCGTGGAAGCTCCATCCTATGGGCTGAAAGCCTTTTAGCATTCTGGGTACAACAACGCGGCACTCAGTTTGCTCTTCTGTTACCCATTACTCCCAACATGAAAGTTCTAGAATCATGTCTCAATGTATTTATTGCATGCAAATTGTTAATAATATCCCATGGCCTACCATGTTCTATGATGCTTCAGTCATGGGACACCAACAGATGAATAGCGATGAGTTTCCATGGGGAATAACCTTCTTGAGATCAGTGAAAAAGAAAGCACTATTTACCCAATGCAACCAACCCCTTCCTTCTTATTATTCAGTTCAAGGACCATTATCTCTATGCAGCACCTACTTCAATAGTTACCCAATTGCCCATTTATTAAGTGCCCATTAAGTAGACACTTAATAAATCCTTGTTGGCTGACTGAGTCTCCCTAGAAAAGATAAATAAGGGAGTGGGAAAATTTCCTTCCATTGTGGGTTTAAAGACAATAAGAAACATTAAACATTTCATGAGATCTGGGTTATATTACCTTGCGGCGCTCATTATAAGCATAAGCAAAAAGATAACTATTAAGATACTCTCATTCACCGATGAGGATGAAAAGGTAGAAAAGCATCTGATGAGTTCTTCCAAGACAAATCAATCTGTACCTTGATAGTTAATGACTTCCATGAAGCACAGATGATCACAAAGGAAGAGAGCATGAGTTACCTTCCCAAAAATGGATAATATTAGTTATCACTTAAACAGAGCATTACAATTTGAAAAGCATTTTACAGACATTATCTTATTTGATCTTCCCAACAACCCTATTATTGTCCTATTTTACAGATGAGGAAACTGAGGCAGAAAGCAGTTAAATGTTTGAGGGATTTGGTCTCCTCGCCTCCAACTCTAACCATGATAGTATCTAGGTACCTTAGAAGAGGAGAAATATCAGCCACAGAGCAAGAAGTCATCCATCACTAACTCATGAAATAAAAAATACCCAGAAGATGGTTTCTAGTACATTCAGCTAACTCCTTTGAGGTAGCTCCAGTGAACCCAGACGAGACTTGTACGGGAGGAGGAAGCATGGATGGCTTTTAATCTGTATCACAGGACAGAGCCCTCTCGAGGATGAGCTCGGGGCACTGGAATAGCGGAGATTAAGTTGGCCGCTTGGCTTCCTAGGCAGCAATATGAAAGTCTGACAACTTTCCCACTGGAAATTTCCCACTCTGCTTTCAGAGAGTGCTGAGGACAATTACTCAGCCACTTTAAGGGGAAAGTCATGATGGTTTATCCGAAGAGGGAAAGACTGCTGTTCTGTGGAAGGGCCGTGGGCTACTCCTTCAAGGACAGGTAATAAATGAAGTCCTCTACATTCTCATTTGGGGTTTCCTCGTGTGTGGAGAGGACTTGTTTGGGGAAGACTAAGCCAGGAAAACAGAAGCCTCAGCAAGTGCTACCATGCTGGAAGGGATCCGAAAGCAACAGACTAAGTCTCCTTTGGAACGACAAGGTTAGCTAAACCAGGACAGAAGAACTGCCGGGAGACTGGTCATATGCTGAATCTTCAAACACGGCAAACCATGGAACAAACAAAAATAAAAAAATCGCTCTTGGGCCCAGGCAACTCCTTTTTCCGCTTTTGTAATGATGGTAATTGAGGAGTAAAAGGGGGAAAGGATGTCCCCAGACCATCCAAAACCTGAGCTGCTGTTGGTATTCTGAATGGGAGAGTCTTCTCCTAAGGCAAAGGGAGCATGCCCCGGACGGTCTGAATTATATCAATCTTGATGTTCTTTCAATAAACAAAACTAGAAGATTTCATCAAAGAAATGTGATTGAAAAAGGATGGCTTGGTCATGGAATGAGAGCAAGAGATAACCAATGGTTGCTCCACTGGTATCCTCATGGGATTAGGTCAAAGGGATGGAATCGCTCATTATGGCAGGTAGACATTTCATAGTGAATCTGTGGGAGAACACGGATGAGAATTGCATAAGATGGGCAGATGTGAACGAGGGGTGACTTTCATTGTTGGAGAGAATATCCATCCAGGAGATCAGAGAGACATTTGAGTAATAATAGTAACTTACATTTATATAGACGGTTCAAAGAGCATTTTCTTCTCAACACTACTGGAGATATTATGAAGAAATACTATCCCCATTTTTATAGATGAAGAAACTGGGACTCAGAAAGCTTAAAGGACTGGGTCATTCCCCCAGTAAGTGCCAGAGGTCTTTCTCGGCTCCAAGACCAGAGTGTTTCCTTCTACATTGGTCACCTTGACCAAAACTGAAATCCCCAAACTTCCTGTTGATCCATGATGACATTGTTCTACCTCCACGCAGTCTTTGTTTGGGAACTAGCCTGAGATGGTGATGCTCCTTGGAGCAGGAAAGTGAAAGAGCCTCCATGGTTCTCCATGGGCCCATCTCCAAAGTCCAACCCAGTGAGGAGAGGCTCCTTGTCAACGGACGCGGTTCTTCTTAGGGAGGGAGCTCACAGAGATACAGACCTGGCTAAGGCATGAGAGGATGTGAGCCGTCTTAGTGCAGATGAATTGGACTCCTTAAGCAGGTGGGCATTTAGCACCAGAACTTCAGAACCCAAAGCCCAAAGGCCATCCTGGGCTGTCACACCTCAAGGAAAAACAAACCTGAAAGGAACTCATGAATTCAAGAGTATTTAAAAACCAACCCAGATGACTGCAGGGAAATAATTATGGCGTTCTCCAACAAAAGCGTTCCCTGGCTCACTGTATCCTGCTGAAGAAATACGCTCTGTCCTTGGAATACAACCACCTTTGATGATATTCTTGGCCAGCACACCACTGGCTGCCCCCAGATTTGGAAAGCACTTCCCTCTTCAGAATCAAGTTTGTCCCGTCCTGGAGAAGTAACCCCTAATCCTTACACCCATGCAGCCCTGAACAAGCGGGGGGAAGGCGAGAGAAAGCAAGGGATGATGAGCACACTGTGGAGTGCACCAGATGATGAACCTAACACAATTTACCTATGGCAGACTCAGCCACAACATAGCTTTCCGTCACACGCTTATCTCAAAAAAGGATCAGGATCTCTTCTAACTTCTTAAACAACAGATGGGAAAACAGAATCTCAGAAAGTCAAGGTGACTTGTTCACAGTTAGCAAACAGAAGGGCCAGAATTTGAATGCAGATCCTCCGCCTTCCCATCTCCCTTGTTTTCACCAAACCGAGAGGCCCTAAGAGTTAGCTGGCAGGTGGTAAGTGCCCAGTGAGCAAAGCATCTGTTTCCCCGGATGTAAAGCTCTCTCCTGCTGACCTGCTCTTATCCCATCAGGCAATTTTAATGAGTAGTAGGTACACCCTGAGCCCGGCTCACTACCTGGTCCATCTTCCCCTTCACTCTGCACAGGTGGGAGACAGGCGGCAAAGCTTGGGGTCCATCCCCAAACTAAGCATGCTCTGCATATAGGCTTTGGGGACTAACCAAGGTCCCTCCTGTCATTATTCTAGATGAGAAACGGAGGGGCAAAGGCAGGGGCAGAGGGCAGGTAATAAACAATTAAGCACCTACTGTGTACCAGGGACTGTGCTAAGTGCTGGGGATAAAAGAGAGAGAAAAGATATTCTTACAATCCAATGGATCAGGCAAACAAATGGATAAAAACAAGCTACATGGAAGGGAAGCACTTAACATGGGGAAGGGACAAGAATGAGGAGGAGGCAGGAAGGCAGGAAGTGGGATTTTAGCAGGAACTTCAGTAGTTGGGGTTGAGGTGGGAGAACAATCCAGGCAAGGGGAGCGACCAGAGGAGAGGCCCAGAGCTGAGAAGGCGTGCTGGGGAGTGAGATTTAGACTGAAAAGATAGGAGGGGGCTGCTCAGGAAGGGCTTTGAATGCCAAATAGCATTTTGTGTTTGTTCCTAAAGGTGACAGGGAGCCACTGGAGTTTGCTGGGGGAGAGGGGGCAGGTAGGGGAGTAACATGGCCAGATTTGAGCTTTAGGAAAATCACTTGGGTTACACTGACAATTGAATTGAATATTAGAACTTATCCATTTGATTACATGCCAAAGGTATACAAGCCTATGGAATTCTGGAGGCCCGGATCCGGCTCTTGGGCCTGACCTGCAGACACATTGTCCCTGGGCACCTGTGCTCCCATGGCCTCATCCCAAGCCCATACTCTCGAGCTTCCGGGTGGGGGATTCAAGCAGGCTTGATCTCAGCCTTTGCCCAAATGCTTCCCTTACGTCTCACTGCCCTGGATGCCCAGGAACTGTCACAGAGCTCCCAGACTGGCTTATTGTGTGTTTGCTTTTAAAGAAAATAACCAGCTGCTATAAAATTTCAGAGGACCAAAGAGGCAACAGAAAGGCCCTTGCTGGGTGTGAGCAGGGGTCAGTCAGCAGGGCATCGAGGGCAACTCATGCTGTGGAAGCGGCAGAAAAAGTGGACCTGCGGGTCTGGAGGGGGGGTGAGCCGGAGGCGAAGAGCGCTGTCCTGTCCCCCCAGACACATCCTACAGGCCAGAGCCCTCCTCTGCTGGGAGAGTCTGGACCGAGCATTCAAAGACATCAAGAAGGGGCGGCTGGGCTGGACCCGCTCCTCCTGGACAGAGCATTTAAACTCAGCAAATAGAAAGAAACAACAAAAACCCTAAGAAGGCATTATCAGCATAGAAATTTATTTGAATTGAAAATAATGTGG
This sequence comes from Antechinus flavipes, assembly GCF_016432865.1. Classification (NCBI taxonomy): domain Eukaryota; kingdom Metazoa; phylum Chordata; class Mammalia; order Dasyuromorphia; family Dasyuridae; genus Antechinus; species Antechinus flavipes. The sequence goes on from NC_067402.1 coordinate 16,687,451, forward strand.
TTTATTTATTTAGAGTAACATAATAATCATCTAAAGTAAATATACATTGTTAACCTAGCAGTAGGCCCTAAAGATGCCGTTCTTTTGATGTCCAAAAATGCTTGAAAAAAATATACAAGGAAACAAAAAGTTTAAAAATCGGTTCACAGTATATGGAGGCTTTACTGGAAGGGGCAGGGACGCACACATACACAGACAGACAAAGATATTGTAACTAAGTCCAAATTGGAAAATACTTAATAACAAGTTTTTACTTAATTTTATCAACTCCTTGGAACAAAAAAAAATCAGTAATCTTATAAACCTAAGAGAAACCATATGTTTAAGAAGACAAACATATCAGGTAGGTGAGTGGGTAGGGACAGGAAAAGGGAAGTTGCTCTTCTTGCTTCCTCAGGCTACCCATTTTGTCCCTGTCCCTATAATTATATCTCTTTCTCCCCACAAAGATTTTATTTTGGTGAAAATTAATTGAGAGCAGGCTTATTTGTAAAATGAAGTGACTAATAACCCAGCTGAAGTAAACAAAGATTCAGCTGACTTTGTCCAAGGTAATAATCTGGGGGTGACAAAAATATTTTTAAAAAATTTTTTTAAGTTTAGTATTGCTTTGGTGTGCCTCTGATGGTGGCCCTTAAAGGATGAGAATATTTAATTATGATGCAGTCACTAAATAAACTAAAAAGAATAAGCAGTTTTTAAAAAATGGATGAGAAAAGTTCCTAGACCTAGATCATTGTGACCTACACAATCAAAAGCAGACAGGTCTATGAAAGATAGTGATGGAGACCTTGGAGCAGATCCACTGACGGGGGGAGGCTCCCAGAAAGCTTTGGGTTTCAACCAGCACCTGCTGCCGCAGCCAGCTCACAAGTTCTCTTCCTCCCGCAGAAACTGGAAGACCGAGGAGAAGTCTTTGCGGGCATAGCCCTTGGCACACATCATCCTATAGATCTGGTGGGACATGCCCCCGAGAAGGATTGGGCTTTTTGTGCTGGTAGCAGAGTCCTGTGCCAACCCCAGATCCTGAAACCAAACAGCAAAGATAGGGGGGACGTTAGCTTAGCAGAGGGCCGGGGGGCATCAAGGGCAGAAAACAAAGGGATCTAAATGACATAGGTGATGTAACTGAGAATGTTTGATTTAAAATGTGTTTCCCCTTCAAACTGCAGTAAGACAGCTCAAAAGCAGAACTGAGATTTTTTTACTTTTATTTCTTTCAATTCTAATGTTTTTCCCAAAATTTAAAAAAGAATTATATCACCCATAAGATTGGCAAAGATAATCCAGAAAAAGAAAAGGGGTGAGGAAAATGACAGACGTTAGATGTTCTGTGGGAAGGTAGACACATGAAAGTACTATTGGAGAAAATTTTAGTTTAGAACTGTGAGTATAGCAAATATTATATAATATTTGCTATATATTATACAATAGCATTTTTAAAAAAAAATTATGAACTTAACAAAGAAAAAGAAACAGAATAAATATGTTCACAAATACTAGAAAGAGAAAAAAGGATTGTGTATAAAAGTATGAGTTTGTTTTGTGTACAGATTTTTTAAAAATATATTTTATACTGAATATAGCACTAACCACATTGCCCTGATGGACTGTGTTGAACTTCTGCTCTCTTCTGGGAATTTTAAAAATGTTCCACTAATGCTTTTTTTTCTTTTCTTCCTTTTTAAAAAAAGTCATCATCACTACCACCATCACCATCCCCTCCAAATAAAAGTATTCTTTACAAGAAATAAGTTAAGTCAGCAAAATACATTTATACAGTCATCACATCTGAAAATGTACATCTCCTTCTGCTCTTAAAGTCCATCACTACCATGGGTAAGAAAATAGGATTCATCACTGGTTTTCTGAAGTCTTGATTGGCAACTACACAGATCAGAATTCTTTCAAATGGGTTTCCTTTACAGTGTTGTAGTCACTGAATAAATTATTCTCCTGGTTCTCTCTGCATCAGTTCATACAAATCTTCTCCCTAAGTTTGTCCCTTTCATAATTTCTTAGGACATAAAAATTTATTTCACTATATTCAGATGCCATAATTTGTTTAATCATTCTCTGGCTGATGGGTATCCATTTTGCTTCCAGTTCTCTAATCTAACAAAAAGTGCTATCAAAAATATCTTTATACATATGAGTTCTTTTCATCTGCTTTTGGGCTGGGGGGCTAAATGCTTCATATTGATACTTATGAGTCAAGGGGTTTTACAGAATGTGACATTTGGGGTACAGTTCTAAAATGTTTTTCTCCAGTAATACTTTTATGTGTCTACCTTCCCACAGAGCTTCTAATGTATGTCATTTTCTTCACTCCTTTTCCTTTTCTGGGTTATCTTTGCCAATCTTATGAGTGGTGAGTTAAAATCTTAGTGTTATTTTAATTTGTATTTTCTTTTTATTATTGACTTGAACTATTTCTTAGATATGGTTTTTATAGTCTTGTTCCCTTGTTTAGGGAACTGTTGGTATGCTTTAAAAATTTTTAATATTCTTAATTTAAAATGCCAAATAAAATTAGGATTTCCACATATAGTAGAATAGAAAAAAAGATTGTGCATGAAACAGCAAATTTCTATGTTGTATAGCTTGCCTTTCTTTTAAATTCAACATGTAACTTTGAAAGTTGTCCTGTATTTCTATGTCTTTTGGCCTTTCTCTTTTCTTCTGTGCATTAAAAATTTACTCATGACTAAATTTTTTCTCCTCTTTTGGCATTCTCATCCCTAACCCCCTTTCCCTTTTCACCTCATCCTCACTTAAATAAAAGAAAAAAATTATGCACAATCAAGCAAAACAAAACAAAACAAAACACTTTTCATTCATATTTGAAAATGTCTTATCCTGTGTCTTGAGTCCATCGTTTGGAGGTGGGCAGCATGCTTCATCAGTCAATGACAGTTCAAAGATGTCTGTCTTTATTATGTTCTTTATGAAAATTCTACCATATTTTATACATCACAGTTTATTCAACCATTCCCCAACTAATGGGAATACAGTTTCCACTTTACAACAAAAAGAGCTTCTAAATATTCTTGTACAGACGAGTTGACTGGGGTAGACAGACCTACTGGTGGTACTGCTGAGTCAAAGGATATGGACAGATTGTGACTTTTCAAGCATAGTTACAACTTGCTTTCCGGAAAGTTGGGGAAACAATGTTTACAGCAAGTGTCCCTGATAAAGACATCGTTCTCTAACATACAGGAAACCGATTCAAATTTATCAGAATGCAGTCATTCCCCCAATTGATAAATGATCAAATGATATGAGCAGGCAGTTGTCAGATGAAGAAATCAAAGCTCTCTGTAGATACAGAAATGCTATAACTTACCATTAATTACAGAAATGCATATTACAACAGCTCTGAAACATACTTCATACCTATCAGGTTGGCAAATGTGACAGCAAAGGCAAATGATAAATGCTGGAGAGGATGTGGGGAAACTGGGACGTTAATGCGACTGTTGGTAGAGTCGTAAACTGAGCCAATCCTTCTGGAGAGCCATTTGGAATTATGCCCAAAGGACAATCAGTGATTTTGGAATACCACCACTAGGTCTATATCCCAAAGAGAGCATAAAAAAGAGAAAAGAACCGTTAGATACCAAAATATTTATAGTAGCTCTTTTTGTGGCGGCAAAGAATTGGAGATAGGTGGCACAGTGGATAGAGCACCAGCCCTGAAGTCAGGAGGACCTGAGTTCAAATCTAGTCTCAGACACTTAACACTTCCTGGCTGTGTGACCTTGAGCAAGTCACTTAATCCCAGTTGCCTCAGCAAAAAAAAAAAAAAAAAAGAATTGGAGATTGAAGGGGAAACCCATTCATTGAGGAATGGCTAATTAATTTTGGTATGTGAATGGAATGTGTTGATCAGTAGGTAGATTTCAGAAAAATCTGGAAAGACATCACTGATACAAAGTGAAGAGACCATTGTATACAGTATCGACAATATTTCTCAATGATCAACTATGACTGACTTAGATCTTCTCAGCAATGCAATGATCCAAGACAAGTCCAAAAGAATTATGATGGAAAATGCTATTCACATCCAGAGAAAGAACTGATGGAGTCTGAACAGAGATCAAATTTACTATAGAAATAGGTTTTATATAATTGCACATATATAACCTATATCAAACTGCTTTTTCTGTTTTAGAGAGGGGGAGAACAGGGAGGGAGGGAAAAATTTGAAAATTTATATAAATTTTATTAATTTTAATTTTATAAAATTTTACATAAAAATATTAATAATTGTATTTATATGTAATTGGGGGAAAAAACTACTATCAACCCAAACAGATTGCTTCCCAGAATGGCTAGAACAAACAACTCCTCTAAACAGCTATAAGGATTACCATTTTCCTATAGTCCTCTAACAATTGTCATTTTTTTTTTTTTACCAATTTTTACCAATCTGATAATTATGAGGTAGAACTTTAGAGTTATTTTAATTTGTGCTTCTCTAGTTATTAATGATTTGGAGCATTTTATATCATTATTAACAGTTTGGATTTCCTTTTTTTTTAAAACCATTTATCTGAAATACTAGAGGGGATGTGGGAAAACTTGGACACTAATGCATTATTGATGGAGTTGTGAAATGATCCAACCATTCTGGAGAGCCATTTGGAACTATACCCAAAAGACTATCAAACTATGTACACCTTTTGTCCAACAGTGTCACTATTGGGTCTTCATCCCAAAGAAATCAAAAAAGAGAGAAAAGGACCCACAAGCACAAGAATGTTTGTAGCAGCCCTTTTTGTGGTGGGAGAGAACTGGAAATGGAGTAGATGCCCCCAAGCTGGGGAATGGCTGAATAAATTCTGGGATATAAAAGTAATGAAATATTTTTGTCCTATAAAAAATGATGAATGAGCTGATTTTAGGAAGGGCCTGGAAAAAAATTACACGAACTGATGCTGAGCGAATAAGCTGATTTTAGAAAGACCTGGAAATATTTATAGGAACTGATGCTGAGCGGAACAAGCAGAATCAAGTGTACATAGTATACAATAACAGCAAGAATGTGTAATAATCAACTAGGAAAGACTTGGTTCTTCTTAGTAGTTCAGTGATCCAAGACAATCCCAATAAACTTGGAATGGAAAATGGCATCCACATCTAGAGAGAGAACTATGGAGACTGAATGTAAATCAACACATGCTGTATTCATTTTTTTTTTCTTTTTCTTGTTTTTTTTTTTTAATCTTACGTTTTTTCCCTTTTGTTCTGATTTTTCTCTCCCAACATGATTCCTAAGGAAATATGCAAAAAAATACACATGTATAACAAAAAATAAGTTGGTTTTTTATGTGTAACTAAGGAAAATAAAAAGGTTTTAAAAATGTTTGTAGCAGCTCTTTTTGTGGTGGCAGAGAACTGGAAATTGAGTAGATGCCCATTAATTGGGGAATGGCTGAATAAGTTCATAGGATATGAAAATAATGGAATATTTTTCTTCTATAAAAAAATGATGAATAAGCTGATTCTAGGAAGAGCCTGAAAAAAATTACATGAACTGATGCTGAGTGAAACAAGCAGAACCAGGAATATATAGTACAAGATAACAGCAAGATTGTGTGATGATCAGTTATGATAGATTTCATTCTTCTCAGCAGTTCAGTGATCCAAGGCAATCCCAATAAACTTTAGGTGGAAAATGCTACCTGCATTTAGAGAGAACTATGGAGACCGAATATAAATTAACACAAGATATGTTCACTTTTTTCTTTTTTTTTTCTTGTGGTTTTTTCCTTTTCTTATTTTTCTCTCCAACATGATTCATATAAAAATATGTAAAAAATGAATGTACATATATAACAAAAATGTTGTTTTACATGTAACTGGAGAAAAGAAAAGTGTATTTGTGGGCAAAAAAGAAAAAAAGAAAACCATTTATCTATGGAAGAACTGCTCTTGTTTTTATGTTTTAATCAGTTCCAAATATATTTTGGAAATTAAACCTTTACTGGAGAAATTTGCTTCAAAGATTCCTTCCTCCCTGTTCATTGTTTCTCTTCTAACTCAAACTTGATTTCATTAGTACAAAAACCTTTACAATTAATGTAATCAAAATTCTCCATTTTATTTTCTGTGTTCCTCTGTATCTTTTGTTTAATCAAGAACACCACCTCCATCCCCAACCCATAGTCATGAAAAGGCTTTTTTTTCTTCTATTTTTTAAGGAATAAATTAATATGGCTTTGAGATGTCTGATTTCAACCTAATTTTTTTCCTACTATCTCCCTTTAACAGTTTAACTTCTCTTTTGCACTGTTTGGGAATTTCTGTTGTTGTTTCATGTTATCTGGGGAATCGATAGAATTTTTTTTCATTAGAAATGTATTTGCTCATTTTCCTTCAAACCATAAATATTTTTTCCTGTATATTATAGCTTTAAAGAATGTTTTGCTTATTTTTCCTTTTAAAAAAAGGAAAAAATTAATATATACATCATTTATCCATATGAAACTCACTGTTGTACATGGTGGGAGATACTGGACTAAAATTGATTTATCTTAGGCTGCTTTCCAATTTTATCAGCAACCTCTTATAAACAATGAGTCTTTACCCCAGCAGCATGCACCATTGGGCTTATCAAAAATTACATTATCATGTTCTAATGTTTTGGGATCATGTGTACCTGATTAATTTTCTCTTTTAATCAACACAAAGTTGTTTTGATGAGTTCTGCTTTGTTGTGCAGTGAGAGATACGGCCCTGCTAAGTTCCCTTGCTTCCCACTTTGTTTCAATAATTTCCTTTGAGACTATTGACCTTTTCTTCCTCCAGATGAATTTTATAATTATTTTATCTATTTATATAAAGTAACTGGTACATTACCAAAACACTAAGTTAATTAAGTTATTGTCATTTTAATTATATTGGCATTGCCCAACCATGAGCAATTAATATCTCTCCCATGATTTAATTAAGCCTCCTTTTATTTCTCTAAAGATGATTTTGCAATTGTATTCATATAATTTCTATGTTTTATTTTGAAAACATTTTTAACAATCTCTTATAGTTGGATTTTGTTAGTAATCTGCTACTTTATTAATATTACTGTTCTAATTACTTTTAAAATTAAGTTTCTAGGATTTCCTAAGTAAAATTGTTTTTATTGTTTGCAAAAAGCACTAATTTTTTTTTTGCATATTGCCTATGCCTAAGCCCTTAATTTCTTTTTTCTTGTCTTACTGCTATGTTTAGTATTTCCAGAACTATATCAAATGATATAGGTTATGGTAGATATTCTTGTTTCTTTGATTGGAGGAATGCTGCTTGGAGAATAAAACTTCTTCAAAAGCCAACTTTTCATTTATTACCAGCTGTACTGCTAGGTTTCAGTTCTATAGTCACCACACTCTTGCCATCCTTCTTTTCATTTTCCTTTTTTTTGTATTGTTTACCCCATTAGAGCGTAAGCTCCTTGAGGACACGAATTGGAGTTTTTTTTCTCATTTGTTACTGTTTAGCACATTGTCTGGCACTTAGAAAGTGCTTAATAAATATACACTGTATTATGGTGCTTAAAGTCTGATTTTACTTCATTATAGAAAAAAGAAATTGATATTATTTACCTTATTAAGAAAAGAGCAATATATCCTATGATTTTTACTTCTTTTTTCTATTACAAATAATCACTGTATTTATTGGTTTTGTTATTAATATGGTTTATTTTGTTTGTTTTCCTAAAAACTAAATCTCGGTATAAATTCAAAATAAACATTATGTATAATCTCTTTAATATGTTGCTTTATACTTTTTCAAAAATATACTCAATATTTTTGCATCAATATTTATTAGAGATATTGATCATCAGTTTTGTTTGCTTTATCTCTGTCTTAAGAATGAGGAACATATTTGCCTCATAGAGTTTAAAAGAAGCTTTCTTCTCCTATTTTTGCAAACAATTTATATAACACAACAGAGTGAATTTTTCTTTGAGTATCTGATAGAATTAACTACTAAATTCTATTACTGTTATTTTTCCTCTTTGGGAACTTACTTGAGCTTGTTCAAGATTATGTTATTTAAATTCTCTCTTTCCTGATTTATTTTAATCTGGACAGTTTACATTTTTAGAAATAATCATCTGTTTACCTTAACTTATCAGTTTTGTTGGCATGTAACTGAGCAAAAGAGTTTTAATACTTTTTTTTTTTACCTCTTTATCTGCTATGAATCCTTATTTTTCTCTTTTAATTTTGACAATCTGAGTTTTTTTTTGGGTGGGGGAGAATTAAAGATCAAATTAGCTTACATTTTGCCTATCTCATTAGCTTTTTAAAAATTATCTCTTAGTTTTATGTCTTGATATAATGGGTTTTGCTTTCAATTTTATTGATTTCTTCCTTGATATTCAGAATCTGTGTTTAAGTGCTTTAGCTGAGGTTTTTGATTTGTTGTTTTTTGCTAGTTTTTAGCCATATGCCCAATTGTGCTTTTTCTTTCTTGTGTGATTAAAATATTTGGAAATACTGGGTGTCACAAAGAAGAAGAATGGAAAGAATACAAAGCAATATGGATATAATAAGTTACAAATGGAATGCTTCCCGTATTGGTAGTCACTGTGATCTAAGAAACTGGAAGAGAGTTATAGAAAGTCCAGAAAATGGCAACTAAATTGATTAGGGGAATATTTAAAAGTACTTAAAACTAAAAAAACATATGTCTATTCTGCTCAGGCAAAAGGGTAATTGGTAAACTAGCTAATCAGAAGCTTAATACATTTTCTTTGCCGAGGCAAATTCTTTATTTGCTCAAGACACCATAACTTTAGTCTGTGTGGACTTCCTGAAACTCTCTACAATTTACCAAAACAAAAAGATAATTCACTTAGTTAGGGTGTATCCTTGCTAAACAATCTTCTCTCATGATAAAAAGTGGAGAGCATCCCTCTTCCACTTTTTCCTTTCCTCAGCCACCCCCAACTTCCATTCCTGAAACAGAAACTTGTAGGCGTTAAAAAAAAAAAAAAAAAAAAAAAAAAAAAAAGCAGCAAGGCACTCTGGACAACAATCCTGACAGAGGCTCTGGTCCTTGGCCATTGAGCCCGAGCCCTTCATTTTACTGAGATCACCTCTACAGAAAGTCTACATGGCCGAATCTGCACCCAGCTCTTCTCTCTTGGTTTCAGTCTCTGGCAGCATTTCCCAAAGAGATCTCCAGGACTCCACGAGTCCCACACCGGCTGCCTGACATTCACGGCAGACAGCCATTACCTTGTGCCTGCAGCCCAGCAGATATAGGAGGTGACTGGTTTTTGTATAGCAGCTGCTGCAAACTAGGGTTAGACAAGCCCGGCTCATGACAGCCAAATTAAGAATATTCTTTCAGGTTGAAACTAGGAAAGATGCTTATAACATGGGTGCAGAGGCCTAAGTAAGGGCTTCTTGAAAAGTGAATTCAGAGTTGATAGAACAGGTGCCCCAAAAGAAAGAATGTCTTTAATACAATTTTTCAGGGGCTAAGAAATATGTAATAGAGGCCCTCACAGACCCATTTCTACTTAACAAAAAAGAGAATTTTATTTCGAGAATTAAGAGAATTTTATATTAATTTTGGAGGACTCTTCTTCTTTAAAATGTACTTCTAAGGTCAATATAGAGGTTGGAAATTTTATGTGTTTAAAAAAAATCAATGTTCACTACTCTCATTCTATGCATTTGATTTATACATAGTTTTAGAAAACAGCACAAAATTTTGCCAGATTATGTTAAAAACAAACTCAAGAACAAAATAAAACAAAAGCTCTTGGCAGTCTCTTCTAGTAAAGTATATTAGCAGTAAAGAGAATACACTTAGCATTTTCCTACCCCTCTGGAATAAATTCTTACTCATTCCTGGTAAGGAGAAGAAAGGTAATTTCCAAGGTTGAAATAAAAAGTGATTTTGTTGCTTGAGAAATATATGAAGGAGAGGGATAGATTTTGTTAAAGTAAAAAAACTAAGAATAAGATAAAAGGGATTTAAAGATTAGCTCTCTATTAAATGTACAGTACCTTGGCCATAAGCACTGTTCCAAATCCACCCTGGTAATTATTCGCAGAAGGTACTCCATCCATTACCCCTGGCACCGGATTGTAAGTGTCACTTGACCAACAACGACCAGAGCTCATATTTAGAATTTTTGCCAACAGTTTTGGGTCAAGACCTAACCTGTCAAAGGTCAAAGAAAAGAAGTGTTAAATGTCAAAATGTGCAAGACATGGGTGACTTGTTTTACATATGACGACAAGGTGCCATTTCTCTCCCATTTATTACATGCCTTGGAAAACAAAAGAGTATTGATATTAGAAGTAGGCAATTCTGTCTTAAATTACAGGGACTCAAGCTAGCTGGTAAGCAGTAATATTTCAGACGTAGGACCTTCTGTATTTAATGAGAACATTTTGCCCCATATTGCTTTTTAAAATAAATATTGCCTAACACGGTTTTTGTGTGCTTGCTTGCTTATTGCAAGCACAGGTTCTTCTGGTCTTTGGGTCATCAATTACATCTATGTACTTCATAAAAAATTTTAAATCAAAATGAGCATCTTTAACATTTAAATTCTATATATGCTGCTCATAACTAAAATATTTAAAAATGATACACTGGCAAATAAATGATGCATCATGGTAGTGGTATACGTGTGGATGCATTTATATGTGTGTTTATTCTTTTTGTTTTCCAGAGAATAAATGCAAGAGATGTGCCACAAACCGTAAAAGAATCTTAAAAGAAATTATCTTGTGAAAGAAGACATTTCCTGTTGTATATTGCTGAAAACTATTTATTTATTAAATCTTCATTAAGAAATCTTGCTTATGAAGCAAGTCTGCACAGTTGTGACATATGTTATCTATTCAGAGACATGCATTATAGTTCTGGGTCAGCTGCTGATGAGGTCACTGATCCTGATAAAACAAAGCTTGTCCGAGCAGAAACATCATTTGTCCTAATGCTGGGCTGACGGTGTAAATGGCTGCTCCATGTGGACTTTAAAGAAAATAGAATCAAAATACGGTATTGTTGGGAGGATAAGTATTTTTACACAGCTGGAGGAACATATTTTTGTTAAGTATCATTCATTCAAGTTTCAAATAATAGTTTCTACAGACGACTTAGCTACTTCTTTAATCTAAAGTTGTTGCAAAGAATTGCTATGAAATATTCTACTCTCACTCAGAACCAATGTCTTCTAAGAACAAAAATAATAACTTTACGACACAAAGGTAGATCAAGATTTTAAAAATATAAGCATATTTATTTTGTTCGCCATACTTTTTATATGAAAGCAAAGAGGGGAGCTTTTAAAGAGAAACTGATTAAACATTAAATTCAGCAAAATCCTTTACAATACTGGCCCTGGAAGTCTGTTAGCAACTCTGTTAGAGGTAAATGTAATCCAGGGAACATGATTTGATTCCTGATATATCCAAAGTTATAGATAAATGTGTTAAAACAGGAGAGCATACTGAGCACTTATGTATTTTAAAGAGGCGTATAATAAATGTAATGGATTAAATGAGACTAATCTTAATTGGAATTCACCTGCAGACTGAACGAATTCCAATTGTTTTTCATCTTTTCTGAATTCGTTTTGATTTTATAAGACATTGTAAGAGATCGAAAGGATTTGTATCATATGAATGTGAGTACTGTGCTTTAACCAACATCAAGCTACTTAGGCAAATAAGATAAACGTTGCTAGGGGAATAAATGCAAAAATACAGGTTGCTGATGAGCTAATTTGCTTTAACTATAACTAAATATTTTCTAAATACAAATCATTCTAATTTAATATTACTCTTAATTCAGGTACCTTTAACATCTAAAGAGCTGCCTTCCTCCTGCCACTGGAGATAAAATCAAGGGACTGGCTAGTCTAAAATTCATTTTCACCTACTTCAGCATATTGCTAGTCCTCTTTAAAACATCACAGGTAACACTGAGCAGACGCTAAGCACTAAGTGAAATTCATGCTCACTGGAAGTAATGCTCCCATCCCCGATTACCCTTCTCCCCCCTAAGAGGTCCAAGCATCTTATTCTCAGTAAGTAACCCTGCTTGCTCTACTCCATTCTTTGAGCAAACACATTGCTACAAATTTTAAAATGTTTTTCTAAACAAAGAATGTTGCTCCTGAGAAGGACTCTTCAGGGGGAAAAATTAAGCGTGATTTCAGTGATAATTTTAAACCTGCACTTTCTGAACTTTGATGCTCTTCACTAGATCAATTCCCTTCAGAAAACTGCTCCTCTTCCTGTTTTCCCCCTTCATCAGAGCAAGCACATCATTAAGAAGCACAAGTTAGGAGCGTTTTGCATTTCATCTTCCTGAGGATTCGTCCAATGGTACATGTATAACTGACAGTTAAAACTAGACACGATATTAAAATCAGTTCCTGAAGTCCTCTGTCTTCCTCTGGGCCCGAGGCTTGTAATGGTCTGAAACCAGCCAGAATATACAGTAATTGTCATTCAGCGAGAGTCTCCGAGAACGTCATGCTTCACTGGAGAAGACTGAGTTTCCATTTGAAATCAACAAATTAATCCAAGACAGGTATCTGAAAGGGCAAGTTTAATAGGAAGCCGCTACTGGGCTCTCAACCATGATAAAATGTTATTGCTGTTTCCCTGTAAATTGGCTGGGAACATATGATGCTCTCTGCATAAGAGCTCTGCGGCCGTTCACCAGATAGACCGCTCGAGCCGTCAGAATGATGACGGGCTGTCAGTCCCCATAATAACTTGCCGCTGGACGCAGCGCGAGCAGCCACGTGTGCGCCTGCGTGCCGGCGACTTTACAATTGCTGAAACATCCTCTGAAAAAAGCATCCGATGCCCCGCTCGCAGCTCTCCTGCTTCCTCAAGAAGCATCGCTGTGTCACAGCTATTCCGCTTTAAAAGCCAAGAGTCTCAAATGAGACGAGGAAGGGAGGCTGCCGATGCACCAAGGGTGACAAATTAAAATCTGCGCAGCCTCTGCCGTGCCCCAAGCCCAGGCTTTGAGGGCCCAAGGGCTGAGCTAATTGTGCTGGGCGGCTCCTCCCGTTTGGCCAGAAAAGCCAAACCTTCTACACCAACCAGAGAGCCGAGTTCTGGAGGGGATGCTTCACAGACGCGGAGCGGGGGCCACAGGCCTGAGCATCAATTACGTGCAGTTTATCTCGTGTGCAACGAATACTTACTGAGAACTTACACGGGTCATAAGAAATAAAAAGTAGACAGACCCTGTCCCTGACCTAGAGCGGCCCACAATCAAGTTAGTGAGAAAAGCAGGCTGGCTAGGTCTTGAGCAAGCCAGGTATTGTGCCTCAGTTTTCTCCTCTGGAAAATGAGCAAGTTGAACTAAAACATCTTTCTGTCCCCATCCATCTCTGGCCCCAACCTAGGATTCTATGCTAAGTATCATATTGAATCCAATGAAGGAAATAGTTGAGCACCTACAAGGATCAAAGCCATATGGAAAACTAGTAAATAAGCATCCTCTACGGTTAAATGTAGCATTCACCAGTCTTACAGCTTTTGAAGTAAAAAAAAATCACAATGTATTTTCTAGAAGTTACGTCAAACTTCTATTTTTTTGGGTGGCTTTATACAGGCCCTGTATAAAACATTGATTTTTTTACATAAGAAGCTCAAGTCAGTCACCTAAATTAACATGGAGTTTTTCCCAAAGAAATTCTCTTAAAAGGGGCAGCTACAGTTCCAATTGATCAAGGATGGACAGAAGCAGCTACACCCAAAGAAAGAACACTGGGAAATGAATATAAACTGCTTGCATTTTTGTTTTTCTTCCCGGGTTATTTCTACCTTCTGAATCCAATTCTCCCTGTGCAACAAGAGAACTGTTCGGTTCTGCACACATATATTCTATCTAGGATATACTGTAACCTATTCAACATGTAAAGGACTGCTTGCCATCCAGGGGAGGAGGTGAAGGGAGGGAGGGGAAAAGTCAGAACAGAAGTGAGTGCAAGGAATAATGTTGTAAAAAATTACTCAGCATGGGTTCTGTCAATAAAAAGTTATAATAATAAAAAAGGGGGGGCAGCTAGATGGCACAGTGGATAGAGCATCGGCCCTGAAGTCAGGAGAACCTGAGTTCAAATCTGGCCTCAGAAACTAAATACTTTCTATCTATATGACCTTGGCAAGTCATTTAACCCCAATTGCCTCAGAGAAAAGGAAGGGGGGGAAGGGGGAGGGAGGTTCTTAAAAACTGAAATTATGCATCACTATCTATTTGTAAAAGATGATCTTCATCAACACTACAGAAGTAGTGACTCTTAGAGGGATTTCAGATTACTCAAGGAACTTGAATTAAAAATTTTTTTAAACTTGAATTTTCTTTACATCCCCTCTATGGTTAATTCTGTTCATAGTTATTCATTATTTCAAAAAGCCAGTGTTCAATTTTAGATTCTGCTTTATGGTAACAACTAGGGACCCAAAATGGCAGGATAGGCTATGAGTAAGAGACAACTCCAGATTGCATTCTTGTGTTTTGATTTCTCATTTTTGATTGACATCATTTAAGCCGGATAATTGCGTTAAAGACCCAGCACATGATAAAGAAAAGGACATGTGAGAGAAGAGATTTACCAATCAATATCAAAGTAAAAATAAATGTTCTTGAATAGCAAATGAACTGTGCAGTTCATTAGAAATGCACATTTAAGAGGAACGAGCAACTCTACTTTTAAATGTTGACATTAAAACGCCCACTAGAAATGTATTCTTATTTTTATGAACAAAAAAGAGACAAAAACAACACATTTTCTCCAGCATGTATAGAATATAAATGGAGCTAAAGCACCCTGATGCTGCACTACTTTGGGGGAATTTACTACTTGGGAATTTATGCTCGTTGATGCCAATTTTCTCTTTCACCTTGCAAAGCTCTATAAATCCTGCCTGCTATCTATACTCTATTAGAGAACAATTCTGTCATTTTAAAACACGTCTGTAAACCATGGAGAAAAGACAATAGTAGAAGCACTCATATTTTAGTGCTTCCAAACCACTGAGAATCTCCTAAAGAAAATGGGATGAAAGATCTCAACATTTTGAAAAATGAGCTTGTGAATTATGTTACCAGGCAGCAATTCATTAACAAGAGCCGAGGCACCGGCAGCGCGCACACTATTTTCAACAGTTAAATAACACAAGTGAGCTTCTTCCCTCTGTCCACAGATGGGCCACATGCATGAGAAGGAGTGAATGTGCTACATTTCGTTTTGAAAAGCCTTTCGGCTACCCCGCTAGCATTTCTGCATTCAAATTTCCTCTCTCCATTGATTTTGTCACTGCATCAGCCTAATAGGGACAAGGGATGAGTTTTGCCTTATAAAAACTGAAAACCTTCAGTCTTTCTAAGGGCTTTCTCCCTCCTGCTTTTGCCCACTCCAATCAGCAAGGTCAAGGCTTCTTACTTCCCCCACGATGGCTTCATTCTTTCAACCAATATTTATTTATTGAGCGCCTACCACAAGAAATGCAATGGACTAGGTCTGTCAGGACAAAAATTAAACATGGGGAGAAACCCAAGTGGGGAAATAATCAATACCTGTGATACAAAGGGGCATAAAGATGGTAGATCCAGGTACGTATCTCTAGACATATGTATGTATAATATCTCATATTCATCTGTCCCTTTGGGGCCTACCCAGAGTGTTGCTACAGTACAGTACATTATCTTGTGTAATCCATAACTCTCATAACCCCGGGAGAGAATCTGGTCAAAGCCACAAACAGAGGGCCCAAGGCTAGACCTGGCCCTTTCTAATTTCAAGTCCTTGGAATTCTTCTTGCAGAGTTTCTCTTCTCAGCCTTGGGGACCCTTTTACCCACCTGGGCCTTTCTTCTCAGTCTTGGATCATCTTCCATCTCTTTGGTGAGCGGCCCCGAACCTCAGGCAAACACTCTCCCCTTGTTTCTCTCCTCTCTCCTAAGAAAATCTAATTTACTCACAGTCTGTCAAGTGCTGTTTCTAGGCAAACGGCTGCCAAATCTACTTATCCAGATGTAGCATCTTTGCTGAACTCTAATCCCAAACACCAACTGCAAGATGGATTTATCTACCCAGAGAGCCAAAACACGTCCAATCATGATTTCTTCCCCTAATCCAGACCAATTTCCAGGTTTCTAGGGAACTATCCTATTCCTAATCACCCAGATTTAGAACGTTCCTCTCTCACACACCCTCCACCGTACCCCCAAACACAACCCATCGTCAGGCAAGTCTAAACAATTATCCTCATCGTTCACAATCCATTCCCTTCTTCTGCCATGCTGGTTCAGACTCCTTGAGTCTCCTAATTGATCTTTCAGGGTCACCCTTTCCAATCCGCACTCCACACAGCTGCCAAAATGGCTTCCTACCACCCAATGCTATCCACCCAGTTGCCCCTCAACCTAAGTTAGAGTTGGCCATTGCTTTTTGGGAAGGCCATGACTTGATGTATTGGAAGCCAAGAAGAAAGCAGCAAGGGAAAGAAATGGAGCAAACTACCAGATGAAGACAGAAGAAAGAAAAGACACAGTGCAGGAGGAGTCCGAGGCAGAAGATAAAAACAAGAGAGATACAAGACATAAGATACTGATATAAAACATCATTCGGAGGTGATTCAAAGTAGCAGGTAGAGTCTACAGTTGTTTTTCTGGGAACCTCACTGACTGTAGTGTTCTGCTAACATATCTCTACTCTCTCAAAAAATTGTAACCTCATATTCTTCAACTTACTCATTTCCCATGAGCTGCAATCTACCTTAGACAAACACCAAGATCTTATCCTTGACTGTGACATCATCCATATGTGCAACATTTTCCATGTTAATGAATTCCGGAATCTCCTTATCTGAACCCAATTTTTTGGCATTCCACCTCTTCCCCAGACTGTTCTTCGTTCACCCCGTAGCTCCAACCCCTCAGCCCTGCAGTTCTTTCCTAGGTCATCCCCTCACACTCTTTCCCCCTCCCCATTAGGACCTTTTGGAGAACCATCTCATTCTCTTGAGCCCCTCGTCCCCTAATCATTCTGCCTATCATGTCCTAGAGGAAGCCATGTGGCTCAGTGAATGGAGCCTCAGAAACTTACTGTGTGCTCTGAGTCATTAAACTTACCCTTTGGTTGTTTGTCCTTTGTACTTGAAAAGTACTTGAAAAGTAGAGGGATTCCCCTGTAGTGCCATTCCCAGCAAATAAAGGGAACATTTTCAAAGATTAGCCCTGTTGGTCTTTACCACCTTCTCTTGTTTGAGAGGGAGATGAGAAAGGTAAAGACAGGTTTTATATCTATTTTGCTGGGAGCCAGCTGATTGAGGTTTAAAAACCTGTTTGGCTGGGAAGTTACTGAATAAAACAGAAAGTCCTCTCATTTGAAGAACTGACTCTGCAACTACTCGATGACCCTCCAGAGAGCTGCGGTTTGAGAGGCAAAGCCCCAGAGCAGAGCCTGGCATTTCCTTAGTTTAAGGGCATTGCTTGCTATTGAAAGAACATAAGGCTTCCACAGTATCTGACCAAAGGTGGCTACGTGCTACTGCAATGTCTCAAGAACAACAGGGAAGAAACACCTCCAAGCTGGCCAGCTGTAAGGACCAGAAGGAAAACAGATACCAAGATTGGCTCAGCAGGAAATGCATCAACCAGCCTGTTCTATAAGGTGGTCAAGGATGTCAGGTCTGCGAGTGTCCAGGGTCATTAAGATGCCTTGAACACATGAGTTTTCCTTTCAACGTATGCTCTTGCTAATGTTTTGTAAATATGTGTTTCCTCTTCCCACTAAGCATACTAGTAGAAGAGTTCAATAGAGAAATATTATGTTTTGATTATTTCTGCTTTTATCTTCTACTGAGTAAATGTTATCATTATTCATGCTTTTGTCTTCCACAAAGTACAGTGATACCTCAATTTTCACAGGGGTAAAGGTCCTAGAAAATGGCATGAAAATCAAAAACACAACCTAAAAATTAAACCTATGGAAAATAGGGTATTAGGTTCCTGTGATCACAAAAAATGGTAATCTTTTGCTAGAAATTGCTGAAAATGTACTTCTCTGCATATAATTCTGTATAACAAAGCATCCATTCTAATAATGTGCACCTTTCCTTAGACAGTAACCCTAGGATAATACATAAAACCCAAGAGAAAAGGGGAACCCCAGACAGGAAGGGCAAAGGCAGCAATGTTGGAAGAATCCCCAAGGACAAACTGCCATCTCTAATCTCCCTTCGGACTCACTCTCTGCACTGCCCCTGATGAAAAGGACGTGCCTCCCAGAGAATCGCTGGCCCCTATCTGAGCTTGGAACTCCCCCCAGCTGCCCCCCAGGGCAGCTGGGCTCAGTCAGGTCCAGCAGGCAGGACCCAGTCACACCGATGGGAGGGTAGTCCGGGGGAATGGCCCGGGAGGCCGAGGCCTGTCCATGAGCATCACAGAGAGCAGAGGTATCTGCTTTCTCATTTGCTCACAAAGTTAGCTACTTTTTCATTTTTCTTTCAACTTCTTCATACACTTGAGAGGTTACTTTAGCACTTTCTGGAGAGGATTCATGAACATTTTTTACCAATACGGCCCTCTTTTTGCAGCTACAAATGCTCCATTGTGTCTCTTACTTTTTTCTCTACTGTGCAGAGTTATGAATGTGCTGTGCGACATTGCCAATGTGAAAGTGAAAATTAGGCTACTAATAAAATCACAAGAAGGCTTTAAATTGCAAAAGTTAAACATGTGAATGTCAAGGAGGGACTGCAAGCATTAAGATTAGTTATTCCCATAATGAACTGAACCAGCTACACCCAGGGAAAGAACTCTGGGAGATGACTGTGAACCACTACATAGAATTCCCAAGCCCTCTATTTTTGTCCGCCTGCATTTTTGATTTCCTTCACAGGCTAATAGTACACTATTTCAAAGTTCGATTCTTTTTGTACAGCAAAATAACTGTGGACTTGTGTATATATATATATATATGTGTGTGTGTGTGTGTGTGTGTGTGTGTGTGTGTATGTATATATATATGTTGTATTTAACTTATACTTCAACATATTTAACATGCATTGGTAAACCTGCCATCTGGGGGAAGGAGGGGAAAAATTGAAACAAGAGGTTTTGCAATTGTCAATACTGAAAAATTACTCACGCATATATCTTGTAAACAAAAAGCTATAATAAAAAAAAAGGATTAGTTGTGCCCTCTACTAAGAAAATACTATAATTATTCCTTTTTCTGCCATATCCTTTAGTAAATGTTTTGTGTTTAATGGTATCATGTCGATTAATTTTGTTTAAATGTGAAACTCGCTGACGAGGGTTCAGGAACTACAGGGTTAAAAATAGTTTATCCCTTCTCATCCCAAGGTTTCCTCCCCAAATCCTAAGAAAGCAATTGAATAGCATACCCTATTGAGAATTCCAGATCTGCCAGCTTAAGTTTAAACTGGGGGAACAAGTAAATTCAGAAAACTATTGAAGGAAGTCCATGACACACCTGTATCACCAGCTTAACATATAATAGGAGTATAAAAAATGTCGGTGAATTTAATTGGATTAGAACTTCTAGAACTCTATTAAAAACTCAGCTTTTTTCAGTCAATAGCAAATTATTACCTATGTAGTGAATAGCAAAAAGTATTGAAGGAGTGCCACGTTATAATAAGAGCCATTATTTTGCAGGATGAATAGCTTCTGGAGTCATAATGTTCAAAGTAAATGGTAGGAAATGGAATGGACTGGAATGCCATGGAGGGAAAATTTACCAGCCTATAGTCTTGTTACATCCCTAATTTACAAACCTTTTTTTTAATCCCCAAACACTGAACTATGTTAAAATATGCACCAAGTCACTCATCCTGTTGTCAACACTAATTAATTTTGTATGCATTTTGGTCCCAGAAATTTCCATCTCCCTTTTATTTGTTAACTGTGATAGAGCAAGACATGAAAATAAGTTGTAGGCAAGTAGTTTTTCAATTATGCTAAGTGACCCATAGACTAAAACTGACCATAATACAGATACACCACGCTGAATTACAATTGGTTTTAACAATAGCTACATACGAGACTAGCCATTTTATTAAAGCTTAATACAGATATGCTTCACCATCTTACAGACATTCAATTTTAACATGTAAATGGTACAGGATATTGATAAACCAATTAGCACTGATGCAAAGCAAATTCCTCTTTTATCTCAATTACAACATGACAACTTAATAGGTCAAGATAGTCCAACATCTGAGACAAGGGCAATTCAATAAAACAACAGCATCTTGATATGGTAATTAAGAGGAAATGTGAATCCATTACTGTGTTGTTGTTGTTTTAAAGTAAGTGCTTTTTGCTGTTTTGTAGCTTTTATCAAAAAGTGAATGGTATGTCACACTATTCTAGTTTCATTGAATGTATTTAATATATTAGTTTGGGATGATTTGGGGGAGTGTATCTGAAACATGGCTTCTTAACCTTTTTATGTCATGGACCTTTTTTGGCAACGTGGTAAAGCCTATGAACCTCTTAGGATAACATTTACACAAAATAAAAATATGTGGGATTACAAAAGAATCCAAATATACTAAAATAAAGTTATAAAAATATTTATTAGAACCAAGTTCAGGATTCCAAGTTAAGAACCCTTAATCTACAGCATCAAATAATGCATGAATTATTCAACAAAAAACTAATTTATTGGGAGGCTAGATAAGTAGAGTAAAAGAAAAAGAGAACAAAAATGAAATGAGAACAAGTATGATCAGAGAAAGGGAAAGGAAGACAGGGAGAAAAAGAGGAGAGGAAAGAAACAGAGAAAGGAAGGAGTGCTCTCATGCCTTCAGAAAATTGAACACATGTTTAATTGAACATACATTAATTATATTGCTATATGTAATTATTTAATGATCTGTCATATGAAGAGTTTCAAATTAAAAGATTGCTGATTCACAAGCCTAATTAAGAACTTATCCCTTTCACTGGGTCTAGAATCAGGAGGACTTGAGTTCAAATCTAACCTTAGACACTTACTAGCTGTGTGATCCTGGGAAAGTGACTTAAATATTCCCTGTCTCAGTTTCCTCAAATGAAAAATAGAGATAATAATAGCAAAATAGGGATAATAACCAGCACTTCCTTCACAGAGTTATTGTAGGATCAAAATGCCTGGTATACAGTAGGTGCTTAACAAATGCTTTTTTTGGGGGGGAGGGTAACATCTAAATGGGACAGTGGATATAATACCAGCCCTGAAGTCAAGAGGGTCTGAGTTCAAATCCAGACAGAACTATGTGGAGAACAGAACCACCAGCAACAATTATTGGGAGGACTACACTCAAATGAATAAAATAATCATCTGGGACTTTTGCACACAACCTACACAGCACACCGACCCTTCCATTCATGCAAATTTAACTCTCTATTGTCAAGGTACATGTCAATTTTATAGGGATGTAACTTAACACTTGCTAGCTGTGTGACTCTGGGCAAGTCCCTTAACCCCATTTGCCTTGCAAAACAATCAAAAAAAAAAAAAAACAAACAAAAAAAGCTTTTTTCCTTCCTTTTAATAGAAAAAAGAAAATTTTTGACCCAATTTAAGTAAAATATTGGATAATCTATGTAAAACAACAAAGCCATTTACATAATAACATCCAGATATATGTGTGAATACATTTTAATAAGTAAAAGAAATGTTGGGTTCTGACTGCAAGGGTGAAAAACTAGCCAACTGTAAGAGGTTATGGCTATAAAATATATCTCTTGGACTGAACTCTAATTTATGTGGAAAACAGAACCACCAGCAACATTTATTGGGAGGACTAAATTCAAGGTAAATAAAATAATCATCTGGGACTTTTACATATGACCTGCACTGTACACTGACCCTACCATTCATGCAAATTTAGCTCCCTATTGCCAAGCTACATGTCACTTATGCAGGGACTGTAACCCTTATTTCAACATGATAGAAGAAATGGGAACGTCACAACAACAACAAAAAAGATAATTAACTTTAAATGCAAAAAATGTCACGGTACTTTGTGACTCTTACAAAGAAAGCTTGTCTAAGGTCCAACCTCTGGCTAAACAGGCAAGCTCAAGGATATTCCAATATTCCAAGCAAGTGCAAAACTTTTTGCGGCAGAAACCCCTAGTACTCGGTAGTAGTATTCTCCCCGCATGGACAGACACAGCTCCTAACAACACACAGCCACAGACCTGATTCCAAGATTCATCGCTTCAGCAGTCCCGATCATGCTGATGGCCAACAGCATGTTGTTGCATATTTTTGCTGCCTGAAAAGGAAGTAGATGGTCAGCATGGAGGGGCCACGGGATGGCTTCAGAGGAGCTTTGTCTATACCTGAAGGGGAACTTTCACCTCGTGATTCCCCCAAAGGTGTGACTCTCACCGGGAGTCAGGCAAATGCCCTGGGGTTTGGCCTTTGGGTCAACATTAGGGGACCACACAGAGGGTGACAGTCTTCCTCTGAACATAATTTGTAGGTGAAGCCGACCTGGGCACTGAGCAAACCCATCGGCAGCACACAACCTCCTGGTCCCTCGGCAGCCCGACCTCAGTGGCTGAGGGGAGCCCCCCACTGAGACAAGGGAACCCAATGCAAAGACTGATCGAGGTCGGTGGGGATCCCGACTGAGGAGGCCCCACGAGTCCGGCCGGTGACGTCGGGCACTGGGAGGCCGGAGGAGAATGCCAGGGAGCAGCGGGGGCAGAGCCTGAGGGGTAAAACCCTTCTCTCAGGGGGGCAGGCAGCAGGATGGTGGGTATTGCTGCAGGACCCCTGGGGAAGGGCAGGACACGACAAAGTCATGAAGGAACTGGAAGTCGAGGAAAAGTCAGGAGGAAATAGGGAGTGATGGAAGTGAAGGAGAGGCGAGCGGGCGGTGTCCAGGCAGCCAGCCGGGCCAATGGGACAGCTGGGATCAGCAGGGGCAGCAGGGGCTCTGTGAGCCTCCACCAAGTTCCCTCCTGCTCCCCCCAAGAACCGGGCCAGCACTGAGGCCCAGCAAGGGCACGGCTCTGACCCCCACAGAGCCCCACTCTGCTAATGGTCGGGGCGAGGGGCACTCGGGAGAGGCCCAAAGGACCGGACAGAATGAGGGCCCAGGGCCTGCCTGGGAGAGACGGCCTGTCGGAGGAGAATTAGATGGAAGGAAGGAAGCAGCGGGAGAGAAAGGCCTGGCGCTCAGGGGAGCGAGAGAAGCAGAAGTAACTGAAAGTCTCTGGCCCTGAGATGGCGGCAATGTGAGCGAAGCTTTCGCTCTGGCTCTGTCACGTCATTAGCAGACACCCTCATGGCTCCGCTCCATCTCCTCCTTGGGTGTCCCCAGTGCTCCTCCCCTGAAGCCAGGCTCTGCATTCACTTTCCCGTGATTGTGTTTGCACCCCACCCATTCCCCAGGAGAACGCCTGTGGGAGCAGGAACGTGTTTTACTCTTGCAGTGATAGTCTCAGGCCTCACACAGGGCCTGGCCCACAGGAGACACTCAGAAAGTGCTGTCTGATGAACTAAGTATATTCATTCAAGAAAACCCGAATCAAGTATGGAGAAAAGGGAATAAAATGAATGTGAAAACTTAGAGAAGGAAGAGAAAAAGGAAGCTGAGCTCACAGCATCTCCCGCGCTCCCTTACCTGTCCGGTTCCCACCCCTCCACAATACACCACGTTGGATCCCATGCATTCCAGCAATTCTCTGGCAGCAGCAAACTCTCGCTCCAGTCCTCCTACCATGAACGTCAGGTTCCCGGCTCGAGCAGCTCCCACCCCTGCAAAGAAAGATTTGGAGGGGAGAATGAATGCAGGGAACATTCGGAAGGGATTGAAAAACATAAATTTAGAATTTAAAGACATAAAATTCAAGCTAAAACATCACGGACACAAACCGTGTCCACAGCAAGCATGTTCTGCAATCCTTCCCATGATTCCATCCTGTCCAACACAGAAACACTGCTCTGGCAGACACCGTACTACGTGTGACCCGCGGCACCCTCTGAAGAACCAAACTCTTGGGGGCCCTAAGAGCAACGGGAGGGCTCATGGATGCGTACACAGGCTCAGTGATGAGGGGCCCAAGCTCATGGCTAATCCGATAAAGAGGCGGCTGGGCAAACGGGAGGAGGTGGGGACAGAATGTCCAGGGACAATGCTCTGCAGGATCCAAAGGCAGGCCTCCAGAGGCAGAAGAAATCCTCAGTGGAGGATCCCTGAAAAGACCTAAGAATGATATAGGATAAGGAGACAGGGGGAGTGTTACTCTCACAGGGAGAGTGATTCTCCATCTTGAAGAACCACTTTATATATGGAAGCATATGTAAAATCATAAAGCCACAAGAAAGCCCCGCAAAAACCAAGGTAGAGGTGTTCCACCGTGCAGAAATCATGGATAATCCAGAGTTTAGGGCCAGTCCCATTTCAGTATTTTGCTGCAAGACGTTTGACAGTTTTATGAGTTGATGTGACCCAATATTTAATCAGTGATGAGCCGTTTTACACTGAGCCAGCCCTCTTAGCCACCCCCAGTCCCCCACACAGAGCCTTAGTCTCCTCATCTCAGTTAAATAAGACAACTGGAAGAAATGATCTGCAGAGCCCCTTCAAACTCTAATCTTGCAATCTGAGCGCTTAGTCCAGCGGTCACATCTTAATCTCAGTAGCACCTGGCAGCCTTTGAAAAGTGGGGATCCCCTCTGCAGCACTAAGATTTGGGGGAAAGGGCTCCATTTGCACTAGAATATTCACAATGACTGAATCATAGCTTTTCTAAAGACTTAAGTCTAAAAAGAGTATGATAGAAATGGACGCTCACTTCCTGTTCTAAATATTAATTCTATATTTACCTCACTGATCCATTATCTCCAAGCAACATCTAGTTATTTTAAAGGTTCATGTGGAAGGAGAGCCACCTCAAGACCATTTAAACCCACCAATTTAGAGAATGATAATATCTCTCCCTTTTCTTGCACACCATTTCACCCTCGCTTAGGATGTCCTCCCTCCTTCTCTCTTGTGTTTGAGAATCTTTCTCTTCCATCAAGATTTAGCTCAGCGACCATCTCCATTCTACCTTTTCTTCTACCCCAATTCTTGTTCTTTCAAATTTTCTTATATTTGTTTATCTGTTTGCATGGTGCATTCTCATTTGATAATTTAAACTCCCTGATTTCCCCAGGTCCAGCACAGTGCTTTGTACATAGTAGGTGTTAAATAATTATTTGCTGAATTTTCCCTAACTAGTGCATCCTGACGTCTGTTTTTTGTGTTTAGATTTTTCATTTTAAAAAATGTATATATTTGCCAGCAAAGGAATTAAATGAAAATTTCAGATAGTAAGATTCTATTTGGAGGTCTTCTTCAGAGACTGATTATTCCAATGGGCACTATGCAATATCATAGTTGGTCAATGCACTGGTACCAACAGGTAAGTAAGCATAAGAACTATAAATAAATTCTCTTATATCTTCTTAAAAGGTTCTGTTGAAACAATACTATATGAGGATCAATCCTGATGGAAGCGGCTATCTTTGGCAATGAGAGGATCCAATTCAATTCCAATTGATCAGTGATGATCAGCTCCACCCAGCTAAAGAACAGTGGGAAATGAGTGTGGACCACAATATAGCATTTACACTCTTTCTGTTGTTGTTTGCTTGCATTTTTATTTTTCTTCCTAGGTTATTTTTACCTTTCTAAATCTGATTTTTCTTGTGCAACAAGATAACTATAAATATGTACACATAAAAAAAGATTTTGTTGAGTAAGCATAAAATCTTAGGCTAAAATTAATTTTTAAAAATTTTATCTGTGGCTCTTTCTCTTTTGTATTGATATGGAGATATGCTCAAGAGAGGGGCTTGATGACCTATCTACTTCATGTGGTAGCAGTACTTTGGTGAAACCATGAGTCCACAGTCTTTAGCTTAAACATTCAGAAACTTAATTTTATCAATTTAGACAGACTCAATCAGACTCTAGGGAAAGGAGTAATACAAATAATATTATAATCTAAAATACTAAACTATTAATTTATAATGGAAGTTCTACCTGGCATAAGAGTTAAGACTGATTCTTATAGGTACTTTCTCCTAGGGGGTAGATACAATCAGGAAATAAAGTTATAAAAATTACAATGTTGCTTGAGGAGAACCCAGTCAGAACCAACTGAGCTGATGTTCTCAAGAAGAATTTCCAACATCCTAAGGCTAAGTTTAATAAATTGATTTTCTCTCCAAGCAGAACTGGTATTAATCACTTAGAATCAGAGGACCTTCTTTCTTGGACAGTGTGGGTTAGTATTGGCAAATTTTTACTATCCAGGCTTCCTTTTTCAAAATTCTTTAATAGCCACCAAAAAATGTCAGTCAGTGTAATATTTCCTGATAGGAGACATGATGTAAATTAGAATTTATTTCCATTCTTAATCTTATGGCAACATATTCATAAACTGTAGGATAGGTCATTTCTGAAGCTGACTACTTAGATCCAAGGTATTAATACTAGAATTACAGTGTTGGACTTGGGGTTAGGAAGAATCCAGTTCAAATCCTGCCTCAGACACTTACTAGCTATGTGACCTCTCTCATACTCAATTTTATCATCAATAAAATGAGGTTAGCAAGTTTGTCTACCTTATGGGGTTGTTATGAAGATCAAATATAGTAATAATGTAAAGAACTTTGTAAACCTTAGACTACTCTGTAAATATTGGATGTTACTATTATTTTGTTGATTCTTATTCGTTCCCATTTCAGAAGATGGCATTGTTTAAGTGTGTCCCAGTACTTAAGAGTATACTCTTTAAAACTCACAGCCTATGCACTGATCACAAAGAAATAACCATTCCACATGGCAGAGTCTCAGGGCCTCCAAAAATTAGGCTCGTACAGAAATAGATTTGATCCAACTAAGAACCTTATTAACTATAAAACAGGCCAGACACATTATCAGTGCTGTTTTCGGAGAGGAATGGAAAAGTCATTCTTCATTGATACTAAAAATATCAGCTCACAATTTTCATGTCAAATCCTGTTGTCCAAGACAAGGATACTATGTGGATGAGCTATTAGCCAATGTCTTATATTTACACTTCATTTTACACTAGAGCTGGGAATGAAAACACCATAAGACTCTGGAACATGTATAAAACCAGAGCCCATTAGAAGAGACAGCTGCAAGTAATGGCCTACTTTTGAACTTAATTTATTCACCCAAACCCACTATCTTTATACTTAAAAAGCCCAAGTGAGAGGAACCATATTTCATTCAAATTGTGAACTACTTCACTACTGCAAAGTCAAACAACCTATTGGGGTTCATACTATTTTTAACCAATTAGGTACCGGCACTGTAAGAAGTCAGCACTATGTTAGCCAAAGTAAACTGGAAAAATGAGATCACCTCTGGAAGCCTGAAAGGACACACACAGCCCCGGAACCACGACTGTCCTTCAGAGCACATTCTTTGGAAGAGATTTTGTACGGAAGTCCCAGGTTCAAAGGATGGCTTTAATTGTGATCTATGCCCACTGTTCATTCGATCAAGCGAAAGTACAAGTGACTGTTACCATGCTGGCTTCGGATATATTTCCCAGCATGATGTCCTCCAACATCAAGAACTGTTTTTATTCAACGCCCATACTCAGCCTTATCACTGATCCAGTGATCTGACCTACAGCAAATTAAATAACAATTTCAGTCAAAGCTCACAAACAAAACCCAGAACTATCAATCATAGGTCAATAGCTTTGTAGCTACATTACAGGCTGCTAAATAGCTTCAGAGAGTCATTTATTAGAGAAAAATTAATGATGACAATAGTTCTCAGCTGGTTAAGCTTTTGACAGCTGCACTTTCTCACTTGTTCAAACACTTATTTCATGTAAAAAATAAATTTGAAAAAAATAAATGCAAAAGAACAATCCACTTTATTACACATGCTTAGAGAGTTCTGTTCAATTCTTTCCTCCATCCAACATTTGAATCCCTAGGCCGTGAGTGTGTGTGTGTTTAATTATTTACAACCTCTTGAGAGTATATGCCAAAATGTAGATTCTGCCCCAAATGAGAATTTGGTAATCCCAGGAGCCAAATCCAAAACAGAGTTCCAATACGGCAATAATATAGCATATAGTTACGTGTCATATTAGAGTATAACTTATCATTCATTATAATTTGTAATGATTATAATTAAATTTGTGATCATTATCTCATTTGATCTTCACATCAACCTTATGAGGCAAACAATAACAAGTTGGATTCTGCCATTTTTTTTGAGCTAAAGTAGCTAAGATTTAGAAAGCTAAATGAGCAGCAGGAACTAGGATCGAGGTAAAATGTAGATGGTATAGTACAATAATGGACTTATGGTGTATAGATTAGGCCTTCCCAAGACATCAACCCACTCCTGTACCATTCCACCCAAGGGAATTCCATAGCCAGGGCAGAACTAAAGCTGATGTTATTCCCACAAAAACTGAACTGCTCGGAATTCCTGAAGAAACAGCTAGAACACCTGCACACAGTTGCACATGGTTTTAGAGTTTCAAAGAAATAAAACCACTTAAAGGAAGACTAGTATAGAACACATTGGATCTGGAGTTCAAGAATTAGGCTTCGTATCGCAACTCTGGTCCTTGAGTATGTGACTTTTTTAAAAGTAACTCTTCCCTAAATCTACTTCATACTATGAGAACCTAGGGGCAATAGCTGCTAGAATTCTACTTTTTGCTATTTAAAATAGCTGCAATTCAACAAATTAAGCATTCCTCATACACTTACTATACACAGATAAAACATTAGTGATTGTTTATTATGTGATTAATTATTATTATAATTATTATAGCATCCTAGTAAATTCTGGGATTATAAAGATAAGCAAAAAGAAAGACATTACCTGCCCTTAAGGAGCTTACATTCTAAGGGAGAAGGTATAAAAGGATGCTGAATAGCAAAGGGCCGGGGAGAAGGGTAAGAGGGAAGTGCCTCCCACTCGAGAGGCAGGGTAGAAAAGGCATTTGGAGATCAGAGTGGGCACAGCTGACATGGAGACTTCCTTTAATGGAGGTTCCAGGAGATTCACCAATCAAGGAGAAAGAGGCCACAGGGTGAAGTTACCTGTCTTCCTACTAGGCAGCTTCAATGACATCACTCATCTTGTCTTCACACAAAATCCCTTTGTCTGATTGTTTCTGTCTAAGGCCAGGCTTTTCTTAATTTTTGCTGATTTCTATTTTCTTCTCTTTTTTTCCGGGCCATCACCTTGCTCTCTCTTCCCTTCCTTCTTTGGACTCCTTGGCGAATCTGTCCACACTTGCACTATTCTTTACATGTCAATCTCGTGTCCTTGTCCTAGCTCTCAAACCTAACTAGCTTCTACCAGCTTTCTCCTTTGGTTTTATTTCTCTGATGCTGGATGGATCCCTTACAAATGTATTCTCTCATCTCAGCCAGGTAAACATTCTACTCCTCCCTCACAGGTTAGCCACCCCAATCTCCAGACCTGTTGTTCCAACCATTCTCGTCTCTCCTGAAGTTCCCATGGAGCCCTTCCCCTGCCCCTTTTAGCTGAGATACCTGCATCATACTTTACAAAAACTCAAGCTACTCACCAAGAGCTCCCCCTTTCTTCCCTCCTCTTCCTCTCTCTTGCTACCTCTTTATTCCACTTCCAGATGAAGAGGTAGCCCTTCTCCTTCCCAAAGACAGCCCCTCAATCACACACGACCCCCTCACCTTCCATCTTCCCCAGATATCCCTGCTTCTTGTTTTCAGTCTCTCCCTGGGCTGTGGCTGTTTCCCTGCTGCCTACAAACATGCCCTTTCTGTCCCCGTCCTTTAAAACAAACTGGCCAAGAACAACTCGTCGGGGATTTGTCACCTGTGCTCGTGCCCTCGGTCTCTCCTGCCCCACGTGTCCGGGCTTTTTGAGAAAGGTGGCCACCCACCGCAGGGTCTCCGTCTCCTCTCACTCCTCAGTTCTCCAAACTGCGGCTCCCTCCCTCTCCCCTGCCGTAGGAAGGACCGATTGAGCACACGAGGGAAATGTCTGGTAGCAGATTGACCATTCCCAGCAGAAATCTGGCAGCTGGCAGGCCATAGGCACTTATGAAGCATCTGCCCACGCCCTCGTGCATAACAGTTCATGGCATCAAACACAAAACGTCCTTGCCTTCAGGGAGGTTACCTTCTCATAGGGGAAACATATAAGTACAGACATTGCAGATGGCGCCCGGATGGGCTCCATGTCAGAACTGCTCTACGGGCAGCTGGGTTTGCATATAAGGTGGTATTTGACCTAAATCTTGAAGGAAACCGGAGACTTGGGGAGATGGAATTGGTTCCGTTTACTACACAATGCACACAAAATTCAGAACTTATTCAAGTGATCTCCTTCGATATCAGTCTCAATCTGTTTCTGAGATATCTTCTACTCTTCAATAACGATCCCCTACTGGGGTCTGATGAGCTGAGTACAAAGATGGGGCAGTGGGATAACCCAGACAAAGAAGGATGAGAATGATCCACGAACAAAAGGGTGAAGAAGCTGATGCACATGCTGCAAAATCTAGGAGCCTCTGGTGTAAGGAAGAAAAGGTACTTGACTAGTAGTAAAGATACCCAGGTTCCAGTCCTAGTTCTAAGATCTAGGAGACTTTAAACAAAACCTTAAACTTTTCTGGGCATAATTTCTCATCTGGAAAAAATAAATGAGTTGGATTCTATAATGTCTAAAAGTTCTGTCTAATCTTAGAATTCTGCGGTAATTTGGGGTGCTAAAACTTTAAAAACATAGATATACAAATATATATATATAAACATATATATATTTTACTGCCAAGAATATCTGACACTATTGGTCCATAAACGTAGTAGTCTTGTGAAAATATAAGGTTGGTGAAACTGAACTGCGCTAATCATTTTGGAGAAGAATATGTAATCATGCCTAAAGTGTTATGTATGTATAACCTTTGAACCAGCAATAACACTATTAGGTCTGTTTCCTGAAGTGATCAGGGAAAAAGAAAAAGAACCTCCATGTTCCAAAAGGCTTAGAGCAGTTCTCCTAGTGGTGGCAAAGACCTGGAAAGGGAGGGAATGCCCATCAACTAGGGAATGGCTAAGTAAGTCATGGCACATGATGGTGATGAAATCCTGTTCTGTAAGAAATGATGAGGTTCTAAAACCAGGTGGGTTTTAGAAAACATGGAAAGACTTGCGTGAAATAATGCAGAATGAAATGAGCAGAACCAAGAAAAGTTGGATACAATAACAGCAATATTGTTTGAAGAGTAACTGTGAAGGGGCAGCTGGGTGGCGCAGTAGGCAGAGCACTAGCCCTGAAGTCAGGAGGGCCTGAGTTCAAATCTGCTCTCAGACACTTAACACTTCCTAGCTGTGCACCCCTGGGCAAGTCACTTACCCCAAAACTGTCTCAGCCGAAAAAAAAAGTAACTTCAAAGACACACACACACACAGCCATGAAAATCTTATGAAGGAAGATGCTAGACATCTCCAGAGAAAGAATTATAGGTATTATGTTTCCATATATATATATGTATATATATATATAATGTATATATATATATATGTAAATATGTATATTCTTACACATTTATACATTATACATATATATAAATGTGTGTGTGTGTGTATTAATGTCAAATGTTGGCCTTTTCTAATGCAGGGTGGTGGTAAGGGAGACACTTCAGAACTCCAAATGAAACCTAAATATTATGCTTTTAAAAGTATATATATATATATATTTTTTTTTTAAAAGGTCAATAGGTACACTTTTGGTAAAAGTTTTATTTTCTTGTGCCTAAATTTTCTATGATCAATACATGATTTTTCATTTCTTATCTAATCCTCCTAAGTGACACTAACATTATATCCCTTTCCCTTGCTCCAATCTATGACCCTTTTCAGTTTTATCATGAATACAGATCAGAATGGTGACTCTATAAGGCACTCCTCTGATATGCTGCTTTGTCTCCAAGAAGCTGGATGCCAATATCCAAACACTCCAAGGGTCACATTTGCTTCTAAAGCGCCGGAGCAGCATGCAGGACCTTCCCAGGGGGCAGCCCCCAGTATTTCTGTCCTCAGACCCAGCTGCCCTGGCTGTGGACGAGACAATTTGAAATGAACCCTTCCCTCTGTCCCCTTTACCGACAGCCTCTCTCACTGGACCCATCAGAACTCCAGCCCATAGACGGGATGGACACATGGCTAGGTGCCCTCCTGCCACCCACATCCCTCAGCAACCTGCCTCCTCTAAGACACGCCTGTACGTTTGTGAGGATCGGCCGTCTCCCAGTGCCCGGAACGTGCTCCTTTGGAACCCCTCGTTCTCTTGAAGGCTCAGTTCAAATGTCATCTTTTAACAGAAGCCTTTCTTGATTCCCGTGTGTTAGTCCCCCATCCACACCTCCATTACAATGATATTGTTGTTTTACTGGTATTAAGGTTAGTTCTTACTGTTGTGCAACCCTTTATTATATGTGCTATGACTCCAGCAGAATGTAAGAGCAGGTCATTTTTGTGCCAGCCTCAGTGTCTCACATATAATAGGAGTTTAAAAAAACGTTTCTTATATTTTTTATTTATTTCTTATTTCTTATATATACATTTTTACAATGACAAATTTCTAACTTATATATGATGCCATTCAATTAATTCTATATAATTTTATTTTATTATGTGTGGGTAAGGGAAAATTTAGTATTCTTACATTAAGACCTTCAAAGACTGAAAATTATAAAGTCCTTCTCTTAGTTTTCTCTTCTTCAGGCTAAAATTATCAACTTCTTTTGCTCGTAGGACCTATTTTTCATTTCTTTAATCATTTTTTGTTCCTTTTATCAGGACTAGCTATAATTCCTCCATATCTTTTTAAATAATGGACAAAATATGAATAAGAAATGGTGCAAAGATATTTCCCCAAATATATAGGTTATATTCATTTTCATAAATTTTAGTTTCATGCGAGCTTTTAAATAAATGTAACACATTTCACATCATTTAATTCATTTCCTTCTATAATCTTCTAGGCACACAAGTATGATTACCAGATGAAAACTAAGGCTTGTTTTATTGCTCTATGTTAACTATGATTTGGATTTCTCTAATTTGCCAGTCATTCTGATTTTCCATCATAAGGATTTTGTTTAAAAACAAAACAAAACATTAATCTGTTCCTAGATAATTTGTGAGTGATTTTTAAGCAACAAATATTTTGATAAACACATATTTAAGCCATGGCTTGAACCAAGTAGGATCCACCTATTATTACAACAATCTGGAAAGGTACTGGAAAGTCTCATATAGCAGAAAATGTTACTACTGAGACTCTAGCTTAACGAAAAGTTTTCCAAGAGATAGTATGCTGAATACACTAAAAATTTAATTCAAGATCATTATCAAATTACCTGCACACAAAAGCAGTTTTTAAAAAAACAATCTTGATATTTGGATAACATCTCAATGGATCCATGAACTCATTCCTGTCAAACTGAAATCTCCCTATGCCTTCTCATTCTTTGAGATGCTTGTCAATATTCTTCCATAGAAAAGAACTAGCAGATGAAAGTACTTACTCTAGGTGTTTTTATATATTGTTTAGTTCCAGTACAACACAATGGTTTCTCATTTTTTTAACCAGTATACCTTCCTCTCCAAATAGACTTTATAGAGCACCCCTGGAAATATTCTGTGAACTCATTATACTTTGCAGGCATATCTCCATCGATTTTTGAGTCAACTGCAACTTCTATGTCTTAGAGATTATTGGTAAATTAAAAGTAAAATCATGATTCAATTCCTTAAATGTGAACTATCCTCCATCTTCTTCCTTATTCAAATCTAATTCATTCAAATCAAATCATACTCGAATTAAAAGAACAAGAAGTAGGGAATTTAAACAATCCAGAAACTGACCAAGCCATAAGTGCTACTTCCAAAGAAAAAAATCCCAGGACTAGATAGATTCACAAGTGAATTCTATAAAACAAGCAAAGAACAATTAATCCTAAATCTATACACTCCATTTGCAAAAACAAAAGAAGAGATCTTACCAATTATTGTGACATAGATATGATCCTGATATACAAAACAGAGAATAGAAAGCAGGGAAAGAAAATTATAAAACAAAATCCTTATTGAACATTGGATTCAATTTTTTAAAGTCAATTTTAGCAAAGAGGCTAAACAAGTTATTATAGAAACTATAGTTGTATTTATAACAGAAAGGTAGGGTTGGTTTGACATTAGGAAAATCTTAACCACATTAATAACAAAAGCAACAAAAATCATATAATTAAAGCAATAGGTATAGAAAAATCTTCTAACAAAATACAACACTCATTCCTATTTAAAAAACCAGAAAGCATAGAAATAATGGAGCCTTTTTAAAAATGTTAAGTAGTATGTATCTAAAAACAAGAGCAAACCTTCTATATAACAGGAATAAATTAGAAGTCTTTCCAATAAGATCAGGGTAAAGCAAAGAAATCCATTATCAAAATCCTTATACAATATTGTACTAGAAATGTTAGCTATAGTAATAAGATAAAAAAAGAAATTGGAGGAATAAGTATAGGCAACAAGGAAACAAAACTATCACTTTGTGGCAGATGATATGATAGTTTACTAAGAGAACTCTAGACTAGTCAAAACAATGAACAACTTTGGCAAAGTTTCAAGATCTAAAATAAATCCACCCAAATCACCAGCTTTCCTAAATATTACCAACAAAATTCAGCAGCAAGAGACAGAAAAAGAAATTCCATTTACAAATAACTGTAAATAGTACATAAAATATTTGAAAGTCTACCTGCCAAGACACATATAGGAACCTCTATGAACAAAATCAGAAAATGCTCTTCACACGAAGACAAGATCTAAGTTCAATCTGGTTTCTAACTGTGTGACCTTGGGCAAATCACTTAATCCTGTTTGCCTCAGTTTCCTCATCATAAAATCAGTTGGAGAAGGAAATGGCAAACTACTCCAGTACTAGGTCATAACTAAAAATATGACTAAAGCATAACAAACAACAACTGGAGAAATATCAATTATTCAAGAACAGGCATAGCCAATATAATAAAAATGACAATACTACCTAAAATAATTTTTATTCACACAGTCAAATTCCCAAAGAATTTACAGAACTAGAAAAAATAATAACAAAATTCATCTAGAGAAATAAAAGATCAAGACTATCATGGGAATCAAGGAAAACAAAAAGTGAAAGGAGACAGTGGCAGGATCTCAAATTGCATTTTAAAACGGTGATCATTAAACCAATCTGATACTGAACAAGAACTAGAACAGCAGATTAGTAGAATAAGTTTGGTACACAGTACACAGAAGTAAATGACTCAAGTAGCATAGTGCTGGGGCAAGAACTTACTCTTTGACAAAAAGACTGCTGGGAAAACCAGGAAGCAGTCTTGCAGAAAATAGGCATAGATCAATATCTTATATTATATTAAGATAAGCTCAAAATGGGTACATAATTTAGATATAAAGGATGACATAAGTAAATTAAGGGAGCATGGAAAAGTAAGATTGTAGCCAAATGAGACAGAGAAGATCATGGAAAGTAAAAAGAACAATTTTAAGTTTTTGCACCAAAAATAAAACCATGCGGCCAAAATTGGAAGGAAAGCGGTAAATGGGGGGAGGGAGTTGTTGCAAGAAGTTTCTCAGATGAAGCAAATACATAGGGAACTGAGACAAAGTTATAAAAATAGCACCATTCCGCCATTGAAAAATGGTCAAAGCATATGAACAGAAAAAAATCAAAGCTATCTATAATCATATAAACAAAAAGCTCTAAGTAATCACTGATAATAGAAATGCAAATTAAAATAACTCAGAGATATCTCTGTGATATCTCACACCTATAAGATTGGTTAATATGATTTTTTAAAAAGGGAAAAGACAAATGCTGGAAGGAATGTGGAAAAATGGGACACTAATATATTGTTGGTAGAGTTATGAATTAGTTTAACCATTTTGGGAAAAAAAAAAAGTTGGAACTATGCCCAAAAGGCTACCAAACTTTGACCCATCAATGCTACCACTAGGTTTGTATCCCAAAGAGATCAAAGAAAAAGAAAAAGGACTTATAAAAATATTTCTAGCAGCTCTTTGTGGGATGCCAAAGAATTGGAAATTAAGGAATGGTTGAACAAGAATAGTATATGATTGTGATGGAATATCACTATGTGGTAAGAGATGATGAAAGCAATGGTTTCAGAATGATAAGACTTGATGCAAAAAGATGAAAGAACATTGCACACAATAACAACAATATTGAAACAATAATGAACTGTGAAAGACTTAGCAACTCTGATCAATACAGAGATACATAACAATTATAAGGGACATGAAAGATGCTAACCACTTTCAAATAGCTAACTGAAGGACTCTGAATGTAGACTGAAGCATTTTTTAATCTCTTTACTTTTTCTTGCTTTTTTACCTAAAAAATTAATATGGAAATATATTTTGCATGACTTCATATGTATGATGGGTACTGTATTTCTTGCTTTCTCAGGGGATAGGTTGAGGAAGGGAGAAAAATTTGGAACTAAAAATAAAAATAAAACAAATTTCTAGAAAGACCATACATTAAGACTAGATTGGATTTATACCAGGAATGTAGGTTTGATTTAATGAACTTATTTAACAATATTAATAACAAAATCAATTAAAAACATCAAATGATTGTTAGCAGATACAGATTTTTTAAAACAAAACACAATACACATTTCTGTTTGAAAAGAAAACAAAACGCTTACATAGAAATAAATGGACCTTTTCTTAAAATGATGAACAGTATATACCTAAAACCAAGAACTCCCTTTATACGTACAGAGATAAACTGGAATACTTTCCAATAAAATCAGAAGTGAAACAAGGATGTTCATTGCCGCCACTTCTACTTGACAAACTACTAGAAATGCTGGCTATAGCAATAAAGCAAGAAAAAGAAATGGAAGGAATAAGCAAGACAAAGAAGAAATACAATTATCACTTTTTGCAGATGACTTGATGGTACACTAAAAAAGAAAAAATCCTTAAAGAGTCAAGCAAAAATGAATAACTTCATCAAATTTGCAGAACATAAAATAATTTCATACAAATCATCATTCTTTTATAAGATCAATAAAACTCAGCAGAGATGGATAAAAAGAGAAATTCCATTTAAAATTCTGTGGAGTACATAAAATACACACAATTATATAAATACATCTACCAAACACTGTATGTAGAAATAAAGACAGATTTAAATAATTGGAAAATTATTAATTGCTTTTAGGCTGGATGATTCGAAATAATAAAAATGACAATACAACCTAAATTAATTTACTTATTTACTGCCATGCAAATAAAAGTACTAGAAAATAATGAAATTCATATGGAGGCAAAAAGGTCAAGAATCCCAAGGGAAAGAATGAAAAGAAGTGGGAATGAAGGGGGCCTAGCAGTGACAGATCTCCAACTATACTACAAAGCAGTAATTCTTAAAACAATTTGGTACTGTTAAAAAAGAGAGATTGACCAGTGGAAAAGATAATTATACAACATATAGAAGCAAATATATCTAGAATGCTAGTATTCCATAAACTGAAAGACCTCAGTGACTAGAATAAGGACTCTCTATTTGAAAAAATCTTCTGGGAAAATTAGAAAATAGCATGAAAGGAATTAGGTTTATATCAACACTTCAAAGCTCATAATGTATATGTGACCTAAACATAAAAGGTCATGTCATA
Organism: Antechinus flavipes; assembly: GCF_016432865.1. Taxonomy (NCBI): domain Eukaryota; kingdom Metazoa; phylum Chordata; class Mammalia; order Dasyuromorphia; family Dasyuridae; genus Antechinus; species Antechinus flavipes. The sequence goes on from NC_067402.1 coordinate 16,725,262, forward strand.
CACAAATTTAGAATGATGTGGAGAAAAAAACCTATCAGATCTATGAATAGGAAAAAAATTCTATGACAAATAGATCACAAAAGATAAAATGGATAATTTTTCTTATATAAAATTTAAGTGCACAAATAAATTTAATAAAACTAGGGAAACACTGAAGGAGAAAAAAAAAACCTCTGCAATAAATTTATTTGATACAGTTCTCATTTCCAAGATATATAAGGAACTGATTGAAATTTAAAGGAATTTAAAGGAGCCATTCCCAAACTTGATAAATTGTAAGGATACGAATGGGCAGTTCTCAGTGGAAGAAATCCAACTTATACACACCCATATAAAAGTGTTCAAAATCACTTCTCATTAGTTCTGTGCCTAATATGCAGGAGGCATTATATAAATGCTTATTCCCTCCCGATTAAAAATGCAAATTAAAACAATTCTACAAATCTATCTCATGCTTTTCATATAGGCAAATTTTATAAAAATGGAAAATAACAAATGCTGAAGGGACTATATTGAAAGCTTTGCTTGATTGTTTTACTTTGTTACAGGAGGCTTCTTAGAGATAAATGCATAAATACATAATATAAAAATAAAACACTAATAAAGTTTTTTTAAGAAAATGAAAGACAGGAACATTGATGCATTGCTGATGAAGTTGTGAACTGGCTCAACCATTGTGGAAAGAAATTTAAAATTGTTCTAAGAAAGTAAATAAAATGTGTCTACCCTCTGACCTAGAGATGCCTCTGAGCATATATTCCAAGATCAATGACAAAAAGAAAGATCCCAAAATATTTATAGTAGGTTTGTTTTTATTTTGGTCGTAGCAAATAACTGGAAATAAACTAGATGCCAACTGATTATATGATTGTGGTATATACTAGATACTGGAATATCAATCTGCTGTAAAATATTATGAATCCAAAGAATCATAGGAAGATGTCTATGAAATGATATAAAGTGAAGAGAATGAACCAGAAAATAATATAGACAACAGCCACAACAATGTCAACAGAAAGAATAACGATGAAAGAACTGAAGATCAATGTTGTAATAATGTCTGAGCTTGAGTCTACAAAAACAAAGGTTCTCTCTGACTTTTTTGCTGAGATGGGAGACTATGAGTGGGGAACACTAGAAATGTCAGCCTTGTCTAATGAGCTGGTTAGTTTTGGTGGATTGATATTTTTCTCTTTTTTTAAAATTCTGTTATAAGGAATGATTCCCTTGGAGTTGGAAGCTGAGAGATACAGTGGGAAATGTAGATTATGTAAAAACTAACGTTATCAAAATCATTTTTTAAAATTCTAGGCCCAATTCTTTGTCTGTGTGCAGTGTCTGAAACAAACACAAGTACAAATGTACTAGCTCAATGGAACAGCCATCCAGCTGTGGTCACAATCTGGACAATAGTTATCCTTCATCCATTTAGTTTTTCAAACATATATGGTTAAGTTGATCTCTTTTGGAAAAACACAGATTTCACTGAGTAGGCTTGGGACAATGAGGAAAATATCACAAGTAATCAGGAGCATATGGAGGGACTCAGCCCAACACATTCTTCCACACTTCCCCATCCTGTGGAAGCAATCACCACCTTCCACTTTCTGGGCTCATGGTCTCCATTACTTTTCCCAACTCCACATTTTCCTTCATCCTACACACTTAAGACAGTTGCTTGATCTTGCCATTTAATCATGCACAACATCATCTACTTCTTTAACTCTTTTTCTTTAGACACGTTTGCCATCTTAGTTCAGGCCCTCAATCCCACCTTTCGGTCCATCCATCCTTCAGGCTGCTACACATATAACTATGTAAATCCTACTACCTCTAAGGTTACTTTTAAGGTACCTGGACCCAACCTATCTTTCCGGCCTCAGTGGTCATTATTTCTCCTCTCTCTCTATGCAGTCTAGCCAAAGTGACCTTCTCTCTGCCCCATGGATGATTTTCCCTGCCCTTCCTCTCTTTATCTGGCTACCCCCATGCCCAGAATCCATTTATTTATGCAGTATATATGTGTCCATATGTGTGTATATAATAGTATATGTATTGACATTTCTCTCGTGAGAATGTGAGCTCCTTATAAATAAGAACCGTTTCATTCTTTGTGTTGTGTTCCCAGCATCGAGCTCAAGGCCTGGGCCTATTGTAGAAACTTAATAAATGCTTGCTGACTGATTGATTCCATTTTCTCCCCATAAAAGACTTCCTCCATGACACTGCAAATGCCCTGGGAATTATACATTTCTTTTTTTGGCCTCAATTGATGCTGATAAGCAGTCATTGGAAAAAAAATCTCAGTGGCTGCATTTAGAAGAGTGTCTAACTTACTAGAAGTTTAATAAATGCTATTGATTGATCAATGTATAACTTAAATGATTTTAATGTATATACAAGAAACCTGGACATGGAATTAAAATCTAGTCCAAACTATTTATGCTTTACTTCTTTTTCATACCTTACTTTGGTCTTTTTGGGAAAGAAGTTTTAAAAACTAAACAAATGTTCTCAGCTTATTTTCTTGTCATCTTATGCTTTATATGTACACATAAAAAGCTTAAGCTATAAGCACATGTTGGTTTTAGGGGACGGAGAAGTGGATTTGGGATTTCAGTTATCCCTCTCCCCAATACAGTTTTAATATAGCAATTATTTAACATAATATTTAATATATGTGAGCATAAGATGAAATGGGAATTTGGGGGGAATTTTGTGGAAACCACAGACAATATGCTAAGATCAGCACAGGACACAAAAAAGTTTAGCAACTCAGAAGTGCATAAAATATATGCACAGTGTTGTATAATATCAACCCAAATTTTACACTAAAGTACTATAAACACCCTCTAAAAGAAAAAGAAAAGAAAATCAGACTTCTTTCTCTGGTACGAAAGGAGAGTTTAAAAATGTAACATGGATTTTCCAGATCATGGGAGCATTGCACCCCTGGCTATGATGTGGAAGGGATAACTATAGTAGGCGTCTTTGCATATAGTGACCTTAAAAATTCACTCGTATATTATGAGACACATTTATATATTAGATTTAGGGTTAGAAAACAAGAACAAATCCTAACTCTTCTACTTACTAGCTTTATAAACTTGGGTAGGTTATTTAACCTGTTCTGTCTCAATTTCTTCTTCTATAAAATAATGCACCGACTACTTTGTAGGGTCATTGCTAAGAAAAATTCTTTAAATCTTTAAAATGTTTGATAAATCACGCAAATAAGAACAAAGCCAGTGTGTCCTACAAATATGCCCCAATCATAAAGGTAGCCTGGGTCACTTAATTGGAGCTTATAAGAAAGCTATGACAAACAGACTCTAAAAACAGCATTTACAGTAACTACCCTGAGTCAGATAAGGGGACAAACCTCAAATCCCATGGCTAGTGAATAAAGGACTTTAAAAAAGAAACCCAAGTATAAACGGATTATGTGGCTAAGAAGCAATAGCCAAAGCGAATCTATTTCTAGTGCTACCAAATCTGGCAAGGTCCATACAAAAGCCCTTCTATGGCTGTATAACTCAACACAGTAAATCACTTAATTTACTCAAAAGAACTTAAATGTTTTAACCAGTCTGCCATCAAAAGAGATAAAGAAGAGGGCCAATGGGACCTGGGCTGCAATGTGAGCCGTCTTTAAAATGCAATTGTTCTAATCATTTTCTACAGATGCAGCCTCACAAGGGGCTGCTGTCACAGGGACCATTTACGACTTGTTATGGTGTCTCTATTGTTTACTAGGGCATTCGCTAAAAAAAAGGCGACAGCTGGGACAGAAAGCTGCTACTCCACGAACAATATAATCCCGTGAAAGTAATCAACAAATTTAAGGGTGTTAATTAACTTTACACTTTATCATGTTCAATTAGTTGTCCTTTCTAGAAAAGATTGCCGTGCACAATCAGTTTAGAGCGTGCCATGTTTGATTTGTAAGCGATCACTGTTTCTGTTCCAGAGCCCATGTCAGATGTTCTCTGGGGTTTTGGGGACACAGATGAATGGCTCTGCACATGTGAGGAGGTGATCTGCTTTAACATAAGCCAGCATAATATCACCCCTTGTTAACATTATTTTGGGCATTATTCGGGCTGCAAACACCAGAGGAAAAACCACTCAGAGATCATCATAGCACCATTCTATGGTCAGGAAAACAAAGTTTAGTGAGCTCCTTCTGAAACACACAGAGACACAAATACATGCAGAAATGGGCAATTTTTCATCATTATTTTTCAAAGGAAGGCTTGTCTTTCAGGGGCATGTTTGGGATCATTTCCTCCCAGCAAGATGCCCAAGTCCCGCTGCATTATGCACAAAGCAGAGTTCTCCTGCTCTCCATCCTGCAGACAGACCGAACAAATGCCAAGGAGCTCTTGTTAAGTACTGGTGGGCATCATCTTCCAGAATGAGACTTTTAAATTTGGAGGCTTTATTTTAAGGGGGAAACCTATAGGGAAGTTCTATTAATCTATGACTGCAATTTGCTTTTTCTCTTCCCTTTAATGCACCTGTTCCTTCCTGCTAATGGGACAAGGCAAAGCTCATGATGAAGCGACAATATATTCAGAATAGCATTTTAATGAAAGTCGTTGCGGTTTCTCTGTATTGATAAATAAGGCTCTGAATCAAAACATTTCTCCAGTTATTGATGAGCACCACAAAAACTGAAGCCAAGCTTTGGGTACTCTTCTAAACAAGATGTCTACCTTTAAGAAAACAAAAGCCTTAAGGCCTCCAACGTTATGCATCTTTCTCAAAGGAAAACATTTATAGAGGATCCGGGAATAAGTCTTCATAAGGCTGTCCCTCTCCTTTCTCCTAAGCCTACAGTTCTTTGAATAATAAACAAATTAAATCCATATAAATAAACCACAGCTGGTTAGCTAGTTTTATCACACATAAAGAAATAACCGAACTTCTTCGAAACAGAAAAGTTGTTAGCTCTGAAAGCTAATAATGTGCTAAGTTAAATATTAAAGAAGGAAATTATAGGTGATATTTGAAACAGCTGAAACCACAATACAGAGCAGCAGAAAACATTAGTTTTCTGCAGAAGATCTGCAGGGAGAAGGGAAGCGGTCGATAGATCCTTAAATTGGAAGCAATAGCCGTTCTTCTAGCCCAAGTTGGCAGCTGCTACATTTGCAGACCTGCTTCATTATTTACCCATAATGACCATCAAGCTGCAGTCAAAGTCAGATCACAACAACTGTCAGCAGCTCTTTTAATTAGCCTTGTTTGAATTCAGATAAATATCACAATAGACCTGCTTATGCTGAAGGAGCAGCAGAATGCAAGGCACTGAACTATGCTGCTTTCACAAGGACCAGTACGCTGAAATGCTGGAGGAAAAAAAAAGGCTCAGGGGTTTCTGAATGGGTGGAAAAAACCCAAAAAGTGCTATTATTGAGCTTTTATTTTTTTAAACCTTTAAAAGTAGTTCCTTATCATTCACCCCAGACCAAGGTCATCCATAATGTTAGATTACAGGAAAAAGAAGGCTAGATATCTGTAGGCTAAGGCTAAAAGTCACCAAAATGGTGCTGACAAACTTAATTTTCAGAACATCGGTAACCAGTCCATTTAAGAACAAATAATGGATCTTTCCTCCCTTAAGAAACAGAGCACTAAATATCTGCTAGACACTTTTAAAATGGAATACAAATCTAGCCTTGGCTTTTCTGGCCTCCTGGATTCAGGCAATCAGGCACAACACAGTAATCCTGTGAGGAGAGAACTATCTATTTCTTCCTGGCACTAGTTAGAGCACCCCATATCGAGCACGCACCCTCCAAATGCCAAACAAATCTGCATCATAAGGTCCACAATTACAGCAGCCCTCAGAGAGGCTCAGCTACCCCTGTTTTCTTCTCCCCCACTTACCTCACCCTTATTGTTTCTTCCTGATTCTCCAGAAAGGGGTAGGGACTTAATTTCCAAGCTCTGGAAGGAGAAGCAATAAAAATATTCCCTTTCTTAGGGGACAGAAACGGTGGCGTGGGACAAGGCAGTAGGGGAGTAAATCCAGAATGTGGTAGGAGAAACCAGGCTAAGAAAAAGAGAAGGCAGTCCTCATGACTTGGGTGGTGATAGGTGATAGGGACTAAGGGGGCTAGGCTGGAACCACTGGAGTGGACCCTACCAGGGTGAAAAGCCTATTGTTTCTCCTATAGGTAACAGGCAATGCTTGTGCAAAGGAACAAAACTGTCAGTCATCTGTGCCCTAAGAAATTTAATCCAAATATATGAAAAACATATTTGAGGGGGAGAGCCTGAAGGCAGCGTGCTATGTTAGACAGCTGGTACAGTGCTGAAGGAAAGGGGCACATTCAGACACTGGTGGCAGCTTTGGCAGCCAATTGGACGTGCAGGCCGGTGAAGGGAGATTCCAAGGAGATTCTGAGGTCAGATGCCCGCTGCAGCATCATGGCATGGGTCACAAAAGTGGGGGCCCTGGCAGGAGCAGCAGGCAGAGAGCACAGAGCGAGCAAGGAGGCCAGTTGAGAAGACCGAGGGAGCTCTCGGTGCCAACATACACCTGTCAGTAGGCCAAGGAAAGGGGCAGCATGTGGTTAAACGCAGCACTGTCCTCGAAGGGTGGGAAGATTTGACCAGGAGAACATCCACTCCCACTCCCATGGGATCTGGCTCCACTCCTACTGGGGAGACAAGATCCGTGCGTGTGGTACGATGGAGACTGTGACAGGACAAAGCTTAGTGACCAACGAGGGTGGCTGGAGGCCAAAGCCAGGAGAATTCTTTTTCTGGGTTCTTCAGGGTGAATTCTATAGCAGAGTGCGAAGGACCCCTTTTCTTTTTCAATAGCTTTTGCTTTTAAAGCAGGTCCCAGGCCAGGTTGCCCTTTAAACACGGCAGGGGGACCTTCTCCCTTATTCGGCCCCCTTCCCAATTCATGCCCACAGAGAGTGTGGGTGCAATGTGCCCAGTAACTTGAATACAAACCAGGAACAAGGAATGACCGATCTGTTGGCTTTCAATCTGGATTCTAGCCTTGTCAACATCAGCCAGAGTCTATGGCCTTCAAGGTTACTAAGTCATGGTTCCTGCTTTTAATGAGTGAAATTCTAAACATCACACATGATAAACAAAAGGACACCTCCAAGGGACAAAATGGGAACTACTAAGAATGTTCCAGGACACATCTATTGTCATTACTTTGGTTTTCAAGAGTCAACGTACCAGGAAAGGTGATTAGTCTTATGATATACACTTTTTGTAAGAGAAAAACAGAGGCAGCAGTGAAGCATGAAAAGCCAATTGGAAAGCAAAAGGCTAAAATCCCAAGATAAAACCCCAATTCTATGCTTAGTGCATGAAATCCACTACATATACTAGACCAGGGAATGTCCCATAACATATAGCAAGTAATCCTCCAGCAGCACATCTTCTTATGCTGGGTATCTAACGAGTTAAAGAGAAAACCTCAGGGAATCACTGCAGTGCAGGAGTGAGTATGAAAAAGTGCTAAGCTAAAAACAGAATGTTAATGAGAGGATTTCTGCTAGGAAGAGGCATGGAGCGGATTCCACAAGGTTTAGAAGTTAAACTTGCTCTAAAAATGCAGAAATAATATCTCAAAGTAACTTGTACATGGCATATTTCAGCATCAAAACCTGAAAATAAAATGCTTTCTTTTAAAAAAAGTACATAAACTATGATAGAAGAGTGAAGATAGAGAGAAGGCAGAAGGAACTATCTCGAAAATCTTTTGAAGTGCTAAATCACACTCTAGAAACAACAGTAAAATCACAGACGACAAGGCTCTGCAAAAAATCTGACAACTGTTTCGTTCATGAAGACCAAAGCAGAAAGATGGTTTTTTATTTGCGCCTGAGACACTGTATAAAATATTGTTGCATTCTGGTCACTGTAATGTCAGACAGAGAGCCATGATAGCACTTAGAAAGATACTGAAGAGGGCCAAAAGGCTAATCCTAGGATTAAAGAAAATAAATCCTGATGACAAGAAGGGAACAAAAAACCTTTTGACCCTCACCATTAAAAAAATATGCTGGCTAGTCCATCTATCTATCTACATAAATAATATAATAATGAAATAAGTGCAGAATCAATATTTATGATTTTTTAAAAAGCCAACAAGATATTGTTGTGTTAAAGAAAAATCAGAACAATATTCAAATTTTATAAAAAAAAATATATAATATAATAATCTGGAGGCAGAAAGTGCCCAGTTCAAATTCTATCTCAGGCCCTTCCTAACTACATGACCTGGATCACTCAAGCTCTGTCTGCTTCATTTGCTTGTCTGTAGAATGAGGGGACGGACCTCTCTGGCCCCCAGTAAGTCCCTTCCGGTTCTAAATCTGGGATCCTACAACATTCTGTCTCCCACCTCCCTGTCTCTGTACAGGCTGTCCACCATGACTCAGGGATTAATTTAAGTACACCTCCTTCAAGAAGTAGTTTACAATTCTCATACTCACCCAACCTAAAATGACTGTGGATTTATTTTCCACATCTTTAGTTATCTGTGAACAGCTTCATCCTGTCAGAATGGAAGCTCCTTTAGGGGAAGAATTCTCATGATTGCATCTTTAGCGTAGCACACAGCACCACCTCACTGAATAAATATATACTGATTTGATTGCTAAGGAGAAGAAATCTCAAGGCCAAAAGGGACCAAACAAAAACAGCTAATAGTGAGTCAATACCCTAAAAAGCTCAAGAGAGAGTACGGGAGCATGTAGCTACCCTTGATGATAAGATGTCACCAAAGTCTGCTAAATTCCACTCTCAAATATTTAAAGGACAGATACATGTGACTGTCCAACTTCTGTTGGTGACTTCAGAGATCAGGTACTAGAGGCCTGGAGAAAGTCAAATGTTTTGATTTTCCTAAAAAGGGAAGAAAATGACAGGCCAGTGAGCCTGACTTCCATTCACATACAACTGTAAACTTTACTATTAAGAGATAGTTAATAAAGACCATCAAGAAAAAGTCAGCATGGTTTCCTCAGAACAGAACTTTTCAGGCTCTTTCACAAGGTTGACTGACTGATGGTAGAAACAACCCAGCCCGACGTTGGGCTTGAAGTGAGAAAAAGAACCGGGTCCAAACTGCACTCCTGATACTTACTAGCTATGTGGCCCTCAACATGGCATTCAGTTTCTTCCATGTGTGTCAAGCAAGTCTCTAGATCTTACAGGCTGAGCTGTGCCCTGTCCAGGGAAGGGAGCTCCCTGGATGACAAAAATCAAATATTTTCTTGTTTTACATATTCTTGTATGGAATGATCTAAATATGGTTACTTAGATTATATATGTATGTATATTTACACATATATGTTATATAAAAGCATTAAACAAAGTCTCTAGTAGTTATTTTTGACGTTCAGTCCTGGATGCCATATTTTTTAAAAAGATACTGGCATTTGGGGAGGCAGTCTAGAGAGAGAAAGCATTTGATAAGTTCTTGCTTACTTTGTGTCCTGGTAAGCACTAGGAATATAAATATAATTGAGAAAGACAGTCCCTGCCCATAATGGAGTTCCTTTCTAATGGGAGACCACACATTAGCAGGAGCTAGAAAGAGATGGTTCCTAGCAATATGATGTGGACAGAGACACAAAGCAGAGCAAGAATGGGTGGACGCTCCCTTCTCAGAGAAGCAGAGGCCCATGTTTTAGAAGAGAAAGGGAGATGACCAAAAGGCAGGGGCCCAGACATGGAGCACGTCCAGTATGGTTAGAGGATTAGAAATCATGATGATATAATTATGACATAAAAGGTATCAGAGATAGTTTTTCTTGGAACTCTATTCAATCACTTCTCCCATATCAGGGACGTAATGAGCCCCAGGATTACAAATCTGTGTCTGGGTGTGTGTATATATCTAAAGACTGCATGACTTGTTTATTTTTTAACCATTACAATTACTAATAGAAGCCTACTATCTCAGTACCTGACAGCTTTCAATAACAGGAGGTTTCTGGAGGCTGGCAGTTAGGCCTGATTGCTAATTTATATATTTAGAATACCATCAGCTAAATTAAATTTATAGATTGTCTGAAAATCATGTAATTCTCAGCACCTTCCACGTGATCTGCATCACAGATGGAGTCTCCACATCAAGGAAAACATAGACCTACGGGAGTAGCCAAAGATTTAGGAGCTAACGAGTTAAAAATCTCAGTATGAAAATCCTTGGGCACGGCCCAGCCTGCCAAAGTCAGCATTTGGTAAATATTCTCCAACTAAGACTCCTTCAGGTCTGCTCTTCTGTTTTCTTGTTCCTATATAAGGAGATGAGGCAATAAAGATGGTTAATAGGTCCCCAAATTCATTGTTACTGAGAATTCAACCAATTCTCATCACCAAACCACAGCAAAGAAAACATTACCCCTGTGTGACTAGAGCAATTTACTGGGAAGAGATCTAGATTTAAAGAAACTGAGCACAAATTTCAGCTCTGCCACTCACTCCCTGGGCAAACTTAGGATATCACTCCCATCCTTTATGGGCCTCGGTTTTCTTAATTGTCAAACAAGTGATGAATCTCAAATGTGCATCAAGATTTCCTCTGAATCTACTATCTGGAGTATGATAAAACTGCAAATGAATTCAGAAATCAAATGTATTGAGTCGTTTTTTTACAAGGTTGGGATTTCAGTAATGGTGCAAACAGCAATCTTCGTTGGGTTATTTCCTAAATTTGAGGACAGAGAAGAAAATTAAGACCGTCCCTAATATCCAAGATGAGGGAGATGATTTTTGCACATGTCAGGATTTCTTTAAAGTCTCTTCCCTGATAATGGAAGCAGTTTCTTCTTTACCATCAATACCTCTAGGGCACTAAAACATTTACAACAAAATTTCATTTTTATGAGACCTATTTATACAAGTAAAATTCAGAAACTTCAACTGACCAGAGAAAGCAATCAATCAAACCCCTGAACACCTGCCATGAAAGTGACATAGGCAGCACTCATGACCTTGGGTGGCTTCCCCCCGGCCAGGATTTTTTCCTTTTAAACATCCTGATCACACTGTACATGACTGCTCTTGAATCTGAAGAAGTTCTCTTTTAGGACATTAAACACCAAAAGAATCCAAAAGTGTTCCCATTATATAGTTCTGGGTCTGATAGTGTCTAATCCCAGTTTCTGTGACTGCATCACTAACATCCTGAAAAAAACAAGAACAGGTGGTCTTAGGACACAAAACCAGAGTAAGTCTGTTCACACAATATTCTAGGTATTTAAAATCACTTTCTGCAAACTTGCTCAGTATCTCAAATTAACCACATGCACACATGACCCTTGGCCAGCTCTTCAAGTGAGAAGGGCCCCAGAGGCCTTCTACTCTGACCCAAACTTCACCAAGCTTATACCTTCCTCTGTATCTTCCAAGTTTCCATCCAGTCTTTGCTTCAAGATTCCAGGAAAGCATCTCTTTAAGGCACGTTAGGAGAACTGGCATTGCTGGGAAATCTTCCTTACATTGAGCTGACATATTCCCCCTTGGTCCCGTTACCCCCATCTTTCCTGGTTCTCTCCCTTTGTCATGTGATAGTCCTTCAAAAACAACGGCAGCTATCATGGCCTCCAGTCCTGACCATCATATGGCCCAAACATTTGCCATCCAGGCCTAGCTGTCCCTGCTCCAAACACTCTGAACACTAGTTTATCAGCACTGATCCCAAATGGTGGTGGCCAGACCTGAACTCAGTGTTCCAGATGGGTCCAACATGAGCAGAACCGAGAAGGTGCCATTGGATTTTCAAGGGCTAGCCTAGCTAGCTCTGTTCCTCCCGTAACACTGCTCTTGACTGCCAAATCCCTTTTCTGATTCATTCTGAATTCAAAGGTCACTAAAAGTATGTTTCTTTTTTTTCTGAGATGAACTTCTGTCTGGTCCTTTTGTATTTGTAAAGCTGATTTTTCACCCAAAGGTAAGACTTTCATTTTTCCCTCTTAAATTTCATCTTCTAAGATTTGGACAAATGTTCTGGGTAGTCAGTATCATTTTGAACATTAATTCTGCCATTCAATCTGCGAGCTTTTCCTCACCACTTGGGACATCTGCCAGTGGGCTATGCACCTCACTGGCCTTTATCTATATCACTGATACACGTGAAGCAGTACAGGTCAAACAGAAATCCTGAAGGCCTCCTTTCACTGAAGGCCCTCCACACTCTTGGGTCCAGTTATCCAACTACTTCCAAGTCCACCTAAGACTACTACTGACTACCGACACAGGCTTCCATCTTTTCCCCAAGAAGAGCACTGAGGATTTAGTCAGAGGTCCTGCAAAAGGCTGGACAACTATTTACAGTATTCCTTTGTCCTACCGGTCTAGCAACACTGTCAAGAAAAGAGGCTGGTGAGGCTCTCAGATGTGCTTGGTGTTTGATGAAACCTGGCTGACCCTGTGATTTAGTCTGGGCAGGACTTTCTCCATTAAGATAAACTGTACAGGTTTCATAACCAAGTAGACTGTCTTCAAAAGTTTCTAGAGTTTGATTCCAGATAATACAGGTGATGGACTCAAGCTGAGATTAATTCACATTATTAGGACACAGCTGAGGCAGAAATTGATTCTGCTTGACAATACCTATGCCTTAAAAGGTTTTTTCCCCTTCCTTTTCAGAGGGGTAGATGGGTATAAGTGCCATGTCCACTTAGTTTAGAAGAGCCAGGAGGTCAGGGCCTAAATTTTTCCTGAATATTTTGTAATGAAGGTGTCCCCAAAGTCTTAGTGCAGTCTAAAAAGAGTTTAAAACTTCTGGATACCCTGACTATCCCTAAATAACTATCATGATGTTATTGGAATAAATAACCACTTATTAATCTAAACTTAATCCTACAAGCACAATCCTTCAAAGCTAACCTTTTAAAAGCGTAATCATACTCCTTCCCACCCTTCCATACTATTACCATTTGCCTTTCTAGACTGGTAATTCTTGCTCCAGCTTATCTACCCTCTGTCAGCAGCCAAGGGTCCCACTGCTCTCTGACCAGGCAAGGGAAGAGGGACTCATGGAACAAGTCAAATGAAAGTCCAATTTCACCCTGATCACACCTTCATAAACATTCACAAACACCAATGTTTGCATATCCCGGTAGGTTCCCTGCACGGGGGTCAATTAATAAACGTTTATTAAGCACCTACCATGTGCTAGGTACTTTGAAAAACAATGGGGATACAAAAAAGGACAAAAGACAACACTTGTTCTCAAAGAGTACACAATCAAAAGAAAAATATTTATTGCAATATAAAGTTATCCTGGGTAAGGGGAAAGGACTCCAGAACAGTGACCTCAAACATATCAGAGAATTAATCCTAATACCTTAAAGTCCTTGGCTTTATAAAAAGTTCTTCTAGATCACCCAAAATAAGTATGAAGTCAGCCATCTTGGAAGACATTCACGAAGAAAATTAGGTAATTGCCTCATTATGGCCAAAAGACCAATTACTAGAGTTTGACAGTGGCCAACAGTCCCCATTGCTCAGGCAAAGTAACTCTGGTCTCTTCATTCAAAGATGAATAAGACATATTTTCGATCCTCAAGGAACAGAAAATCTATTAGGAGAGTTAAGAAATGTACATTGCATGGCACAAAATCTGAGAGTAAAAGAAAGGATATGGAAAATAACTATGGAGGTTTAGAGGGCTTATTCGTGCCTAATAACAAAGAGGATTTCAGGAAGAAATGTCATTAGAGCTAAGCCTTGAAAGTCAACTAAAATTTACATAGGCAGAGGTGGGGGGAGGTGTGTGTGTGGAGAGGGAGGCTCTTTTGGAGGAAAGAAACACACACACACACACACACACCATGGAAAAAGAAAAATGCAGGATATATTGGGGGGCCTTTAGTGCTCTAGTCTAGTTAAAATGTAAGAGAGTAGTAGGAGAGAAAAATGAAAGGTGGAGCTTGGTGTAAAGGAGAAGTAATGAGAAACTAATACAGATTTCTTAGCAGAGGAACACCATAAACAAGGTTATGCTTCCCCCCCACCCAAGGCAATTGGGGTTAAGTGACTTGCCCAGGGTCACACAGCTAGGAAATGCTTTAATGGGAAATGGGACAAAGTAGAGGAGATCACTGTGGGCCCCCATATTCTAGCTTCATGTAAAGGGCTTATCCTCCTTTTTGAGTTAAAATTAGTTATCTGACTCTAAGAAGAGAAGAGGCTTCTGCACAAATCTAGCCTATGTGACAAATCTAGGCGGTGTGACCCGCCCTCAAGGTGCTACTCTAGCATTAATGACAAGAGTACAGTTCTCACCACACTGTAGGTAAAGAGGCCTGTATTTTCCTGAAGGCCTGAAAGCTGGGGAAGTAGAGCAGGGCCAGTCAGCCAGCAACAGAAGCAGATCCTCACACATCCTTTTTCGCATCATCCCGATTGGCTCAGCTCAAGGTCCCTATGATGGGATTACTTAGCATGTGAGTAAAATTCCCCTTCTACTCATATCCTTAGTCTGGGAAGCTAGAGAAGAGTCTTTTGATCCCAGGGAAAGGGAAGCCAGGTTACTGTGAAAGGAGAATAAAAGAAGGCAGACCAAAGGTTTCAAGACTAGGATCGAAGAAGGTCCCGGATGAGGGTCCATGAGAGGGAGGAAGGATGTGCAGCCTAGAGAGAAACCAGAAAGTAATCAACATAAACACAAATAACCAGAGTCAGCAAAACCTGAGTATAGGAGAAGGAAACTTGAAAAGTCTTATTTTTAAAAAGTTTCTTTTTTTTTCTTTTTTTTGCAAATGCTATTTTGGCCCAAGAACTAAAAGGGGGTGGGAGGTAGCAAAGTTAATTATTTCTCATAATCAGTAATTAAGATTAGATAACAAAGCCTTCGGCAAAGAACTATTCTAATGATAGAAGACCAGCATCTCGGGAAATAAAATACAGCATTAGCATAACGGTATATGCAAAATACACAGAGCCACTGCCACAGTTAACTTGGCATTGAATGATTAAATAGGAATTCATAATTAGAAAAATCCACAGTGTAATTTATTGGGCCTTCCCCACTGCTCTGGTTCATTAGGAGCTGATTACCCAACAGTGACCTCTAGTGGCCCAAGGCTTTCTACTGCCATATTGTTTCTCTTAAAGAGACAGCTCAGATGGACTATTTTAACCTAAATAGCAATTAATTTAAAGAATGAATGCTTTTTCTACTATATTATCCTCTTCAGTGCAACTTTCTCTTCTTCCCTCAAAATATATTATCTGTAGCAAATAGAGTCTTAATAAATGTTTACTGTTTATAGCTAAAAATTCTTAATTTATTCAATACTATTTGTAATATTACATTAGAAGTTTATTTTTTGCTTGGGAAAATTGACATTATACATTCTGTCCAGTTAGGAAAAAAATAACATTGGCTGTAAGGTTATATTTCTGTTAATATGTGTTGACTGATCATTAACACATGGAGTATACTAAAAAACATGCTTTAAAATATATAGATCCTAGTAAATCCAAGTTAACATTTACAGAAGTGTATGTAAAAGGTCAATTGATGGACCACAGTAAAAATGTAACTCATTAATTACATTTTTATTTCAGAAAAGCTCAGTGTGCACATCCACCACAAGAATAAAACTGCTGTTCAATGCACAGGCCAGGGCCTCCCATGGCCAATCTCTGCCTTAAAAGTAATTCATTTACCTTTAAAAGTCATCTATGTCCCTGTAAAAGTAACATAAGAAAAAAATTAAAACCCAAATTTACAAGTACATTGCTTTCATTTCTTGCATTTCGGGTAAACTGGTTGTTAAAATGTCTATTCATCAGACTTTAAACAGAAGGCTGATAATTTCAAGAGAAGAATTTTGGTTTTTATAGAAAACAGATTTTCCCTCGTCCCTCCCCCCCGAACCAATGCTGGTTCTCTGAACAAGGGCCACATCTCTAGCATCTCTGAATCATATAGTTAAGCCTCCAATAAATCTAAGGTAGAAACAAAAAGAGAAGCCTACACAGCTCCTTCATTTCCCATTTCTGTAGAAAGAACACGGATGTTAGATTCCAGTTGTTTTCAGTGATGATTTAATATAGTGGCTGGATAATGAGTTGGACCTTCTGCAGCAACTGAATCACCATTTAATGCTATTATCAACAGTTCATGACCCACCAGCACGAAATGTCAACCTGATTAATCTAAATGCTGCTGACCTCAAAAAAGAGTCCCTTACCCCTCCAGTAGAAGAGTTATTAACACCTATTGTTCTTCAATACATAAACACGTAATAAAGCAGAGCTCTAAGGAAAACAAGAGAATCTTTTCAGAGAAAATGGTAGAATGAGGTAAAATCTGAACCAATCAGGCCAGGGAGAAAGTCAGAGAATGACATTTAATCCTAATCAAACAAGATGTAACTTCTCCCCAAAACAGAAAGCTTTATTTACATGCTCTACATTAGTAATATATTATTTATACGTGTGTACGTAAAATTCCTCTTTAACAATTGTTATAGTTCCTGACACACACTCAAATGGCGGCATTATAAAAGCCACAAAGAGTGACTTCAGTAATCTTCATCTTCAACCTGCTAGTATCTAAATACAGAGAATACTTTGATAGAGCTATAAACACCAATGCTTGCATATGCCGGTAGGTCCCCTGCCCAGCCAGGGGTGAAAGGGAAGAGCAGTTTTTGGTTTCTCAGTGTCAATGGAGCATTTTTCAGGATATGCTAGTTTTGAAAAGATCAAAACACTGAAAGGCTTCGACATTTCAAAAGAGACTGAGGAAAAACAACTGTAAAACTCCTCTAAGATCATGGAAAAGCACCCATCTTCCAAGCAATTTTCAGAGAGGCTCATTAGGGCTTAAATTAAATGGCTGATATCTAGTTAGGATCAGAATAAATTTTTTATTACGGTAAGTCTATTGTTAAAATGCTTTTTTGGAGTTATATAAACCTGAACACAGAAAAAAATTAAGCTTTGACTAGAACAACTAGATTATATGAATTTAACATTTAGTTAGCTCTAAAAGAACCTGAGAATGAAATCTTTAAAGTAAGTGTTTTGGTAATAAGCAATATAAATCAAACTAATTTATATTTGATGACTAGCTTTTTAAAAACCACTCCTTTCTACATGTTCTACAAAGCTTTTTAAATGACAAATAATTTTTGAATAGTAATTATCTAACAATATCTGTGAAAGAATTTTAGTATATATATTAATTTTCTCAAAACAGAAATTTGTAATTGTGAATCAGGGGCATAATTTTAAAAATTTTGATCAGGCATTTAGTGCTTTAATGTCAACCTATGTCAATGATATTACTTTGAAAAAAATATATAAGAAGTTGTTTTTTAAAAAATCTTAGTAGGATTCTACAGCTGATTTTCACATTCAGGATTCCTTTGCTATGGCAGGGCACAGAAATGGTCAAGAAAGCAGCACATAAACCATGCTTCACATCAGCAAATATTCACACCAGCCAAAGCACATCTATGCCTCATTTACCTACCCTGACTAAGCATGACCAGTCCGCACCCACTACCCAGGAGACTTGAATATCCTAGTATAGCATACGGCAGGCCAAATCTCCTATCCACTTACCAATTTTAAAACTTACTTTTTTTTTTAAAGTATGGGTTCTTCTGAAACAGCTTCTTTGCTTTTTCACAGAGTAGGTATCTTTAGAGAAAATAAATATGGCATAGCCTCCATCCCTACCTTAGAGTTAAAAGCCTGAACATTATTAGCTTGAATTGCAGAAAATTAAAAGTAATCAGTTCCAGACTGATTTTATTTTTCCTATATGCCCTCAATTAAGAATCCTACTTTTCCATCTACTTAATTGAGAGAGAGAGAGAGAGAGAAACTATGAGAATATATAAGAAGTGGTATCTTCTCTAAATCCCAAAAAGGCAAAAACAGGTTTGCTCTGTAGGTTTATAATTGGGAGGATGAGATGGAGTGGGATAGGGAAATTTAAATACCACATAGGATTTTTAGTTTAGTTTCTGCTGTCACAAAGGACTAGAATAATTACAGCAATATTAAGTATCTGATCCTAAGATGCCTCACTTTATGCTTCTCTCATAACTTGACACTGTGAACACAAGTTAGTCATATCTATATTAAGGCCTTCATGGTGGCTAGAGGAAAGAGAGAAGAAGGGTTTCTAAGTGTCAATGATTTGGAAAAGTGGTTGTTTTGTTTCGAGGTTTTTCTTACTGGATTTTTAAAATAAAGTTTTTTTTTTAATTTTCAAAACACATGCATAGATAATTTTCAACATTCACTCTTGCAAAATCTTGTGTTCCAATTTTTTTTCTCCCTCCCTTCTTCCTATCCCCTGGCTCTCTCCATCACAAGACCATTGGAAATGGCCTGAATCACCTCATTGTTGAAAAGAGCCATGTCCATCAGAATTTATGATCACTTAATCTCCTTATTGCTGTGTATAATGTTCTCTTGGTTCTACTTACTTCATTTAGCATCAGTTCATGTAATTCTCTCCAGGCCTTTCTGAAATCATTCTGCTGACCATTTCTTATAGAACAATAATATTCCATAACATTCATATACCATAACTCATTCAGCCATTCTCCAAATGATGGGCATCCACTCAGGTTCCAGTTCCTTGACACTAAAAAAGACTGCTACAAACATTTTTGTATATGTGTCTCCTTTTCCCTTTTTTATGATCTCTTTGGGATCTTTTGGGATACAGGCCCAGTATAGAGACTGCTGGATCAAAGGGTTTGCACAATTTGCACAGCCCTTTGGGCATAGTTCCAAATTGCTGTCCAGAATGGTTAGATGAGTTCACAACTCTACCAACAATGTATTAGTACCCCAATTTCCCCACATTCTGTCCAACATTCATCATTATTTTTTCCTATCATTTTAACCAATCTGAGAATCCAGTAGTTCTTACCAGATTTCTAAAAGGGCAGGAGTTAAGAGAAAAAAGTAAATTACTTCACACTGCCCCAAGGATCCATCTATATATAGGTATACTCTGCTTTATGCAGCATAATGCTATTATGAATGTAGGACAATCAGCTGTCATTTCATGCCCTTCTTCCTCTGAGCAGCTCTACCACCGCCCCACCAAGGGTCTTGGGCATGAGGACTCTGCCAGGACCAGACAGACCAGCCACCTCCTTTCACAGAGGAGCCCAGGAGGTGACAGTCAAACCTCAAGGCCATTACAAAGCAGAGACTGAAGGTCAGTGGCAAGAATCTAGTTGAGGCACATTCCTGCCTATTCTGCTTCCTATGATCACGTTACTCAAGGACACAAAGGTAGCCCATGGTCACATGGCAAGGTATTGGCAGAACACAGACCCAACACTGGCTCCTGAATTCTAGGTCATGGTCTTCTATCTATAATAAACTTCCTTTCAGGAGAGAAGTTGCTGGGAGCTTTTGTGCACAGTGAACATTTTTAATTGAATTTATTTTTCAATATACTAGCGGAGGTAATAATTAAAAGGAATCAAATGGTGAATCTTGTTGTAAAATGAATATCTTAATAAATCCAGTTTCTCTATTTATAATGGGTTTATCTAAAACAGGAACTACAAAAGAATAAATGCTTTCCTGATTCTACATTTTCTCCAGCTGAAATTCTATTTACTACTACTGAGATCAAACAAATGCTATCTCCTTCAAGCAGCAGTTTTTGATCTTCCCAGACAAGTGACCCTCCCCTCATTTGGACTCTTGAAACACTAAGGATTTTATCATTTGACTCTGTAATATATGTGTGACATGGTTTACTTGTACTAAACTATTCACTTTTAAAGAAAAAATGATAGTTATTTTTGTACTCTTCCCTTCCCATCCTTCTGCATTATACACACATAAAAAAATTCCTGCAATAAAGGTATTATATACTAGAATACAGGTATTCCACAATTATAAAAATATTCTCTGATTTTCTGTTGAGTGATTTACTGAGCTAAGGTCAGCCCTGATACCAACAATGTTCCCAGACACACTACATGAATGCTTATGGAAAAGGAAAGAAAGAAAATCTAAAAGGGAAGGTCAAAAAAAGAGTAGATTTTAGAACTGATCAGGACAGCATACTTTAGATTGTGCTTCATCAATCACAAGCTCTCAGACTTAAGAATTAGAAAGTTAAAAATTAATCATAAGTTTACTTCTTTTTGATCTAATATCAAACATTGATTGGGCCAAATTATGTGAAACATAATCAGTTAATAATCTTTAGTCTGTCTCTGCAGAATATGCAAAAAATGACTAGTATGCATTTATATGCTTAAGTAATAAGGCTTCTTTACTTTCAATTTTTATATTAATGACATTTAATAACAATAAGGCAATCAATATTTTAAAGAGACAAGAACACTGAATCTGACCACAAAATAAATACTTAAAAATCTTGCTTGAACACCCAATTCTAAAATTAGAAGAAATGCAAGCATGATGGTTATTTCCAATTTGAATTTTCTTAAGAGAGATCCTGAGTCTCCCTCCAGTAAGCCTTACTCAGCCAACATTTGATTAACTTGCCAAACCAAGAGAAATGGCTTCCAGAGGCAACATCCGATTAGAATATGAACTTATCTCTAAAATCTTATGAAGAAGAATGATGGATGATATGAACAGTATAATCTCATAAGTTAGAAGGAAGCAGAGGAGGCTAAAGAAAGTTTGGTAAAATATCCAACTAAGTAAAGTCATCCCAACGACACTCGAGGTTGAAAACAGAAAGGGACTACTAACAGGAGAAAAATGGAAAAGATTTGAAAAAATTATATAACAAATTCTTTCTCAGGAATAATGGGATAATCCATCACACTTGGAGTTTAACACCACAGACCCTGAAATAGTTACAAAAAATGAAGAAAAGAGACCAAATGGGGAAAACAGCTACAATTGACCAAACAGAAGAGTTGTGCTGCAAGTAAATAACTGTGAGGGCCTTGAGATTTCTGTTTACAAAGAAGGGGAGGGGAAGATACCAACCAAAGTCCTGGGAAAAGTCTCAGACATAATTAACATAAAAAATTCGACGATTAAGAAAAATTCAATAACTGGTAACCAATGTGCCTACTCTCCCATCTATTCAACAACACGAAATGCAGGAATCTTCAATGACAGTTTTAGTAGGGACCAAACAAACTTTCCCAAATTACAGCCAATAATGTTATCTATCTTTACCATTTCACATGTGACTGAAAGAGTAAAAAACATAAGCACCCATTTTGTCTAATTTCTGCTAATTATGGAAAAGTTCAGTAGGACAAAATGGTGTGTTAAGAGCTCTTTTACTGCAAAATATGTCATATATATCTATGTATATGTATAGATAGACAGACAGACAGAAAGATAGATAGATCAAGATCATTCAGTCTTCCTCGGAGGATGACAATTGTAGCAGTCTTACTAAAAGATCCTCCCCTCTAATAAACATCAATCATGGACCACACACACAAATGTATGCTTGCCAAAGTATTTACCAGTGTGATAGAAGAGGTCCACTCTAAAGTTGTAGTCAAAGGTGATTCCTTGTAAATAGTGAGGGAAGATAACACTGTGCTGACTACATGAAAGCCACTTTTAAGTCTTCTGAAAAAAAATCTACAACTCAAAGAAGTCTGATTGTTTACCTCACAAAGGAAGATCAAATAAAGATCATCCAATATTATGTGTCTGTGCTTCTCTGAAATGGCCAATACTGATGGACAATGAGCTGGGCCTAGAATTAAAACAAAGATGGAGAGCACTTGGGATGGTTTTAGGCAAATTACAAAATACTTTACTGACCTCAAGCTTGCTCTAACAGCAAAGTCCCATCTTCTGAAAACAAATACTTTACAATATTGCTGGAATGTCAATGCTTCTGACAAATCAAAGATAAGGATCACGTAAAA
The DNA here is from genome assembly GCF_016432865.1 of Antechinus flavipes. Taxonomy (NCBI): domain Eukaryota; kingdom Metazoa; phylum Chordata; class Mammalia; order Dasyuromorphia; family Dasyuridae; genus Antechinus; species Antechinus flavipes. The sequence continues at coordinate 16,747,140 of NC_067402.1, forward strand.
AGGTCATGAAAAGATGGAGGGTGAGTGTAGATGGGCTGAAACTAAAGCATATCATCAAGGTGATAAGAGATGAGCTAGTCATGTGGCAAGAGAAGGGATGACAAGTGGATGGATTGCCAGAGTCATCACAGAACTTTGCCATGTGGAAGGAAATGATGAAGGCCTCCCACAAGTTGAGTGGACCTCTTTTTGGGTGGTAAACTTTTGGAAGGACATGAAAAGTCACACAAGGTGGGCTGGCACTGTTGGAAGAAACCCTTAAATAAAGGAGATCACAGCCCCATTGGAATACTGAGAGATGTTGCTATCACAACAGAAAAACTCTGTTGGGCGGCCCATCAAAGGGATTCTCCAACTTCCATGGAAGAGATGCAGCAAAGTCTCAGTCAAGGAAGGCCCCTTTCCAGGATAATGAGATTCTGCCCTTCTTGTTTGCACATGGTATACTAATTACATCAAGTTCTAGAACATGGCAGTCTCTCCTAAATGAGACCCATAATTACTCTAAAGAGTCTGACATAACCATATACAAAGAAAACATCAAATACATTATGAATGCTGTTGTCCAGATAATTTTGTGCAATCAAGTGGACAATCTATATGAATCCATGCATACATGATACTATCTATGTCAGATATATCTATATGTATATGTGCATATATCAGAAAGGATTCTAAATGGACAATAAATTGAACAGGAGAAAAAGCTCTTTGTAAAGTTATTTTTAAAAACCCTAAGATCCTCCTTAAAACAAATGCTCATTTAAAAAGAAATTCCAGTGTTTTTATGATGTGTCTGAATGGCTAAGAGTCATGGAAAGTTATGATTTCTGAAGAAACAAAACTAGGGACAGTGTAATCAGAGTGGGTCTGACTAGGCTGTACCCTATTATAAGTGGAAAATTACAGATGAGAAATAGAATGTTAAATAGCACCAAGGAAATGGATGAGTGGAAAAAGAAGCTACCGTAGTTACAAGATAAGAGATGAGATGACCAGTGGGCAGCCCTCATGCTCCATTCTGGGCATCCCAGGAACGTAATAAAAATCGTACTGTCAAGAGAATTCCAGGGGCCAGCTTAACAGGAAGATGGGATGAGACTCCTCAGGATGGGTGAGTGTGGATGGAAGACAAGGTGCATTGTTAAAGGGAGTTTTTACATCAGTGAGATCCCAGATCCACTGGCATTTTGGAGAAAATCAGATTGATAGCATAATTTTGTATGATCACAGCAACAGAGTTAGAAACAGAAGAGACGTTAGATGTCATTCAGTCCAGCCTTTCATTTTACAGGTGAGGAAACTGAGGCACAGAAGGGACAGGTAATGTACTTGAGGCCATACAGGTCTTGCAAGCGACAAAACTGGAATTTGAACTCAGATCCACTCATTCCAAGCTCATCCTTTGGCATTAGCGTTAACATTAATTAATTAAAATTGACATTAATGTTAAAATTATTAACTTACTTAAGAGTTTTGATACTATTATGATTACAAAATCATTTGCAAACAGTGATGTAGTGAATAGAGTTGTACCTAAGAGTCAAGGAACCTGGACTGAAAACCTCCCTAACTCAGATATTCAGATGCTGCTCTCTGTGAAATGAGTAAATCACTTGGCCTTAGTTAAGTTTCTTCCCCTCTAAAACTTCCCATCACACCTGCATCCACTATGTCACAGAGTTGTGAACAAACCTCAAGTGCTGAATGTATCTACAGGAACATGATTATTGCCTCCTTTTGCTCATCCTATATTTGCTGGAGCTCAGAGAAAGGTGGTCCTGGACCAGCTGCCATCATATTCTTCGTATATATTTAATGGCCTCCAAACTATCGCCCAGTTGGATAAAACAGCCCCTTTTTATAATGGAAGAAAAGTACTAGAATGTTAACAACGGAGGGTGACATGTACCTTTCCATATTCCCAGGTGAGGTTGATTTTTTTCTGTCTTCTATTTTGAAAACTTTTTGTTCCACATGACTTTAGTAACATCTATTATTCCTAAATTCGGATAGAATAATACTGTCTGAAGGACAGTGGACAGCAGGTCTGTCTTTGATAATGGTTTACTTCCAGTACAGTTTATTGAATGCATTTTCAACCTATTTTGAGGTCTTTATTTGTAGAATGGAAATTCATTATCTCTCCGTTTATGAAGGCTGGACAACTTATGATGGCTAATTGTAGCTGCTAGGTCATGTCTTGTTAGGTATTTGATTCATGCTAAAATTCTGCAGTCTGTATCGATTTCATACAGTTTCTACTGTTATCTTGCATAATTTGCATTAATCAGTAAGTCTGAGATCATTAAGATGATGCATCTGTAATTTCTGATAGAAATGAATTAGTCCTGAATTGTATTATATATCTTCTTACTATTAATAATAATAAGCTAAAATTTCACAAAATGAAACAACCCTCCCAAATTCTAGTTAGATAAACATTGGTGAGGGGTGGGAGTACAACTGTGATTAGCTTATAAGTGAGTACTACATTTAACATGTTTCCAATTTAACCATTTACTTAAGAGGAAACAATCACATCCTTCTCACTGAGATATGCACACTACTATTGTAAATATTGTCCAGTTTAGAATTAAAATGAACTGAAATTAAGGATTGCATGAAAAATCAACCATACATTACAATCAGAAGGAAGTAATTTAAAAAATTATTTGAAAAAATTTATTGCAAAATCTTTTAATTGCAATTATTGCAATTTATTATTATTTTATATTACTTATATATATTATTTAATATTATATATATAATATTATTGCAAAATATATTTTAAATATTTAAATAAAGAGTTTCAGATAATAAAACACATTTGCCTTCACTTGGCAGAAGTGGGGAGCTATGGACATTGAATGTTGTATACACTGACACTCATTCTGTTATTTTGCTTAAGGGTTTTTATTTGTAATAAGAGAATTCTCAGTGGGAAGAAGACATGTTAGGAAATAATTGTGGTGTAATGGGCAAATGAAATTAGTAAAAGAAATAAAATAGTTACACTCCTACCAAAAAAAAAAAGTTTTAGATTGGAACTGAATTCCGATTGGTCTATATGGAAAGAAAACAACTCCAGACCTACCACAGACCCACCAGCCTGGGCCTTTTGCTCAAATAACTCTGTTTCAAGAGATCACTGTTTCCGTCTGTAAAACAGCATTGATAGAGCTGCTTGGGTTTTAGACCAGAGATAAGGGAATACACATATATACACACTGATGATAAGTGAGTTTTGTAGTTAAATGTCTACAAATGTATATGTGCAATAATTGAGGTTCATGCATTTGACTTTACTCATTAGAATCTAAAGAAGGAAGGAAGAAGTGAAAGTCCTACTACTTTGGCTTTTTATGACATCTTAGTTGCTTTCCCTGATTTTAAAAGGTCTAATCAAAATCAAGGGAAGAAAATGAATCAATTGCAATAGCCTTAAATGGACATTTCTCAATTAAAAACCAAACCAAACCAGTCCACAAAGTAACTGACTTAGTCCAATCTTCCCTTCACTACAAATACATGAAGCCCTTTTTTGTCCTTCGCTCTGATCCCAGTCTTTCCCCTACAGAAGAGGAGGGGAAGTAACAATACAGGGAGAACTTTAAAAAAAACAAAAACAAAAACAAAAAACCCCACTTTCCTGGAAGGCCATTCACAGAGACAGTGGAGGGAAAAGCAATTTAAGAGAATAAGAAAATAATGTAAATTCACAACTACATGTATCCCTTAGCAGCCAATTTTACTGTTTTGATCACTATTTGGCATCTTCAAGAGCTCCTCCCGAAAGGTTTCAGTATCTTCTCACTCTCATTCAGTCTTTTGACAGTATTTTTAAACCCACCAGGAGTTCAAGATGATTTTCATTAGCAATGCGGATCACTTGACTCAGAATATTCAGACACCCACCAGAAGCTTGCCACCTATTTCCTGTTTTTTAGGAGGGTATGAGACCCTCCAATCAGCAATCCATCCCCAGGTTCTCACCCTTGGGCCAAAATAACTGCTTGGGGACCTGGTCACTTCCTCTCAAGGTACTCAATGTTCTTATCTGAAGAGATAAGAACCACTTCACACTTAGGGCCAGTCTTTCCATCACAACAGTCTGTTGGGGTAGACAGGAAAATGAATAAATCTCTTTACTGAAGGGGTTAGACTGGGCTACTAAGGCTCTTCCAGTTCCATGGTTTAGTCCATAGCATTGAATCTGTTCCAGAAGCCCTCTAAAATTTCCCTCACCATGGCAATGATAATAGCATTTAGCCTAAAAAGACAATTATTTCATGTTATTCAAATAATAGTTAAGAGCAGTAAAGCAAAAATAAATACCCCCATATATCATTGCCAGATTGGTATAATTTTACAAACTGTTATAAATATGTTACAAACAAAACCCCATTTAACACAGAAGAATCCTCACTTTATTAACTTCTAGCCAATTTTTATAGTTATAATCCAAGGACCTAAATACTCATTGTTTCACTTAACATATGGTTTTTGAGGAACCAATTCACAATCTGGGCAAGATTTACTAGACTCCAACCATAGGGGCCCATGCAAGAGAACTATTCTGAGGGTCTGAAACAGCATTCGTTATATAAAGACTAATAGTAAAGCAATTCTCAAGTGAGAAAAAAAAATCATCAGGTCTAAAATGCCAATGGAATGAAAACTAGAATAATGGGAACATTTCCCCCTCACTTCGTTTAAAAACCCTTTTGAAGGGTTTTACATACAGGAAAGTGTTGCTAGATCCATTAGAATGGAGGTCTCTGTCCCGTGATATGGTTGTTTCCTTCTCATCCTTTGGGTAAGATTAGAAAAGCCATACTCTATTTGGAATTTCTCTGGTGGCAAAGAATTGGAAACTGTGGGAATGCCCATCAATTGGAGAATGGCTGAATGAGGTGTATGATTGAGATGGAATACTATTGTGCTACAAGAAATGATGAACAGAATGTACTCAGAAAAACCTGGGAAAACTAACATGAACTGGTGCAAAGTGAAATGAGCAGAACCAAGAGAACACTGTACATGTAACAGTAATATTGTAAGATGATCAACTGTGAATGAATTAGCAATTCTCTGCAATACACTGATCCAAAATAGTTCTAAAGATCTTATGATGAAAAATGCTACCCATCTTCAGAGAGAGAACTGATGGGAATCTAAATACAAACTGAATACATTTTTTTTAACTTTAGTTTTCTTGAGCTTAATTTTGCCCTATGTTTTCTTTCAGAAGATGACTAATATAGAAATGTTTGTACAATTTATATCTTATCATAGAATACATACATGTATGACCTATATCATACTGTTTGCCTTTCCAATGAGGGGGTAGGGAGAAGGAGAAAACCTAGAATTCAATTTTAAAAACCAATGGTGAAAATTGTTTTTATATGTAATTGAGGGAAAACAAAATACTAAAATAAAATTTTTTAAGTGTTTTGTGTTTCGGGCCTCCAAACACACCAAGATCAACACACATGATCAAGATATTCCTATTGAACTACAAGACAAACTAGAAATATGTATTGAGAAAGAAAAGCACTAAATTTTTCCATTCCTACATAGAGATACTCAAAAAAAATTCATTTAATTTCAAAGAAATAAAAATGAGTAATTTTATAAGAAATTCAAAATGAGAAAAATGGCCCTTCTGTTTACATAATATAGGAAGTTCCTCATGCAGCCAAACTATAAATGGCAAAAAGAAGTAAGTCTTCAATAAGAAAGGTCATAAATCCAAATCCTAACCTTAAGAAGCTCTTAAAAACACAAAACTAACTCAAGAAAGGGAAGGTCCAAGTGATTAAGAACCAAGCCTGTTACTCTCCTTCCATGGATTCCCCGTTACTCTCCTTCCATGGATTCCCCACCCTACCACTGATCTAATCCCACCATGTTCTCTCAGAAGTTTGCCCAACATGCCCAAGGTCTTCCTCCCTTTCCCCTGACACTAGGATGGGACCACTGGCTCTCCAGGTCTGCCATCTTTCTCACTCTCCAGATGGCCAGCCTAGGTTCCTTGATGAAACCTGATTCTCAGCGATGTATTGATGCTCACTTATCACAGAAGCAGCTCTCTCTTGGCTTCCTTATGCCTTGCTTGTCATAGGACAACATCAATATTTAATATTGTTTCCACAGGAAGCTGAGAGTCATTAAAAAAAAATCTGCAACCTCCCCTACAGCAGTCCAGGCCTGGATTGCTCCTCCTCCTCCTGTTCAACTCCAGGACCAATTTTTTATGTAGAAATAGAAAGAATACGGCCCATATCATTGGCTGTCCTAGATATCCATGTCAATGGGCGACTTGTATAGGCTTCAGGTCCCAATACATGCTATAATCTTGGCAACAGACATTCTTTCCTATGTGAATGGCCAAGTTAAATCTGGTAGTCATAGATCTCTTCCATGAGAATCTGCAACGTTCAGGGCTTGATGCAATCATCATAAACAGGGGCACTGGCAATACCGAACTCTCCATGGAGTGAGCTTTCATTCTGTGCTGGGACTTCTCTGCTACCCTGTTGCCTTATTATTATAAACATTTACATTCTAAAATCTCTCCTAGAGTGGAAGACAGAATAAGTCGGAGAGCTATCAAGACTGCTCTAATGTGCCATTTTTCTTCTTTGTCACCCCAGTATCTAGCATGTAGAATAGATGCTTCATAAATATTTGTTGAACCGAACTAAAGGAACTTTGTAATTTTAACTTTTTAAATGGAAATCTTGTAATTGTACATCATGCAGAACATAGGGCTAAATGAATAATGATCCCAGTACTGGTCCTTGTAGCATAAAAAAGCCCCTGACATTAGCTTGCTTTTTTCATAATTTGCCCCTCTCTCTTCATAAAGGTGAAAAAGGATGTTATATGTAGCTTCAGCATTCCCTGAGCAATGTGACATGGCTGACTTTCTATAAAATTAATTAGCAAATCTAAATATTGGAGCCTGCTTTCTTCCAAGTGTTTCTCACATTCACCATTAAATGATCATTCCTTGTTTCTGTGGGTGTCCTTTGACCTATCACCACCATTTCTGTATCATTAACACAATGGGCAGGCATCTTACTGTCAGTCTAAATCCACTCTTGTATTTCAAAAATCTGTGCGAGAGTCTTTATGGAGGATTTATTTCAAAGCTTGAAAACTCTATTATCATAAGATAATGATACCAGATCTCAGTTTTCTTCAACTCCACCATTAAGGGCTCAATGTTAAAAGAAAATGCAACCATAAAGACATTACAAATTGCTTTTTTTAAAAATTCTACAACAAACGATTCTGTCACGAAATCCACTCCACAATATTATTGCATATTCTGAATAATGTTCTGCCTCCTGGGTTGATCAGAAAGATGACAAGGGGAATGATTCTATCATGGCAATGATCTCTGATCTCATCTAGTGATAGTCCCTTCAATGGGAAAATTCACAATCCATCCCTGCCTTCCCTTCCTGCAAGACTTATATCCATGTCCAAAAAATGTGCAATATATTTGCAGCCTTCTTTGCAATGTCATGGCATTGTGTAGCAGCTGGAGAAATAATAAAATAAAAATATTTTCATGCATCCTAGAATTGTCTAGCAATGGAGTAGCTCTACTAACTGAGGGAAGTAAGTATATGGTTCAGAAGTCAATCTCCCGTAATCTTCAATTTGTCAATGAATCCGTGATCTCAATGGTCAAAGTGCTTTTTCCACTCATAGATGGCATTTCTCCATGATTTCTCCCTCTGGGTGAACTGTCCCCATCCATTCCAGTAAATTCCGCACATTCAATCCACCAACAAGCCAGAAACTCTGGCCCAGTGGAACCTCATTGATACTAAGGCAACAGCTAGACTAGTCACTCTCAATCCAAAACCGGCCAGCCCTCCTTTTCAGTCGTGTGTGTTTGTGGACATTTTAGGCCACTTTTCACATAGAAGTCATCAGTGGTAATAAGCTGAACTCTGACCCTGAATCTTCCCAGAGTCCTCTGAGTGGTCTATGATTGTAACTGGAAATAAGGTTAGGTCTGGAAGCTCCTTGAGGCAGAGATCATTTTAGTTTTATCTTATCCTCAGTGCCTAGACCTATGGCCCAAAGAGAACAGGCACTTAATACATTTTCTTTTTTAAAATTAAATTGAATATAAAAATTATGTTCCATGACTTGCCAGTACATAGTATTATTGAGAGAAGAGTGAGAGTAAATAGATGAACTAGAAATTTAAAAAAACACACAGAGAAAATCAAATTGTTTTTGCAGACTCATATCATCACAGTCTGTGAGCAAGAGGTATCACAATGACTGATACTTTTGAAAGTTTTAGGATAAGAAAATTTTCCACCACCAAGAGTTTTATTTTCAGAAAATCTATGATATTAGCATATGCAACCAGTATCAATTTAGCTTTATTTTGCTTCAGTCGGAGAGGAAATAACTCGGAGCTTTAAGGTAGAAGAAAGCTTACTGGTGTCATTAGGTCTTGAGAAAAACTACCAACTTCATCAGCAACATTTCCTATTTTTCAGTTGTGATTTCTACTTTTCCCATGTTATTTTTTTTAGCTCTGGCAGCAGCCTTTGTCCATTAAGATGATTTGCCTTTTCCTTGAGCAATGACCAAGAGGTTTTTTTTTAAAAGAGTAAAGGTAGAAATGACAAGGTGGAGGGGAATAAAGATATACTTTTGAGGGGGAAAAAGGTTTCCCACACACACAGAGAGCCTCTCCTAAAGAATGCCATCTGCAAAGGAGGGTCAAGAATTATATGAGCAAAACTACAAAACACTTTCCACACAAATAAAGTCAGATCTAAGCAATTGGGAAAATATCAAGTGCTCTTGGATAGGTCGAGTGAATATAATAAAGATGACAATACTCCCTAATCTACTTATTTAGTGCTATACCAATCAAACTCTCAAAGAAATTATTTTACTGACCTAGAAAAAATAACAACAAAATTCAGCTGGAAGAACAAAAGGTCAAGAATTAATGAAGAGAAAAGCAAATCAATGTGCCCTAGCTGTACCAGATCTAAAACTATATTATAAAGCTGCGGTTATCAAAACCATTTGGTACTGGCTAAGAAATAGAGTGGTGGATCAATGGAATAGTTAGGTTCGCAGAACAAAATAGCCAATGACTACACCAATCTAGTATTTAACAAATCCAAAGGCCCCAGCTTTTGGGATAAAAATTCACTATTTGACAAACTGCTGGGAAAACTGGAAAGTAGTATGGCAGAAACTAGGCATGGATCCACACCTATTCATATACCAATATAAGGTCAAAATGGGTTCGTGATCTAGACATAAAGAATGAGATTATAAACAAATTAGAAGAACATAGGATAGTTTATCTCTCAGATCTGTGGAGGAGGAAGGAATTCATTACCAAAGAAGAAGTAGAGATCATTATTGAGCACAAAATAGAGAATTTTGATTATATTAAAATATATATATAAATACATTTTATATTTATAAATATAAATATATAAATATAAATATATTTATACAAATATATTATACAAATATATTATACAAATATATAAAAATAAAAATATATATAAAAAAGTTTTTGTACAAATAAAACTAATGCAGACAAGATTAGAAGAGATGCAATAAACTGGGAAAACATTTTTACATTCAAAGGTTCTGATAAAAGCCTCATTTTCAAAATATATAGAGAATTGACTCAAATTTATAATAATTCAAGACATTCCCCTTTTGATAAATAATCAAAGGATATGAACAGACAATTTTCAGATGAAGAAATTGAAATTATTTGTAGTCACATGAAAGGGTGCTCCAAATCACTATTGATCAGAGAAATGCAAATTAAGACAATTCTAAGATACCACTATCCATCTGTCAGATTGGCTAAAAAGAAAAGATCATGACAAATGTTGGAGGAGATGTGGGAAAATGATACATTGTCAGTGGAGTTGTGAATTGATCCAACCATTCTGGACAGCAGTTTAGAACTAAGCTTAAAAAGTTACCAAACTGTGCATACCCTTTGGCCCAGCAGTTTCTACTAGACTTATATCCCAAAGAGATTTTAAAGGAGAGAAAGGGATCCACATGTGCAAAAAATGTTTGTGGCAGCCCTTTTTATAGTGGCTAGAAGCTGGAAGCTAAGTGGATGCCCATCAGCTGGAGAATGGCTGAATAAATTGTGGTATATGAATGTCATGGAATATTATTGTTCTGTAAGAAACAACCAGCACAGATGATTTCAGAGAGGCCTGTCATGGCAGAGACAGGAACTGATGCTGAGGGAAGTAAGCAGAATCAGGAGATCATTATACACGGCAACAACAAGATTATATAATGATCAATTCTGACGGACATGGCTCTCTTCAACATCAAGATGATTCAAACCAGTTCCACTTGATCAGTGATGAAGAGAGCCATCTACACCCAGAGAGAGAACCATGGGAACAGAGTGTGGAACACAACATAGCACTGTCACAATGTTGTTTGTTGTTTGCTTGCATTTTGTTTTCTTTCTCGGTTTTTCTTTTTCTTCCTTCTTGATTTGATTTTTCTTGTGCAGCAAGATAACTGTATAAATATGTATACATACATTGGATTTAACATGTATTTTAACATATTAACATATATTGGAACCTGCCAACTAGGGGAAGGGGTGGAGAGAAGGAGGGAAAAATTTGAAACAAAAGGTTTTGCAAGGGTCAATGCTGAAAAAATTACCCATGCATAAGTTTTGTAAATAAAAAGTTTTAATAAAAAGAATGCCATCTGGATTTTCTGACTCGGGTCAGTACATCCATGCGCTCTACAATCTGACCCTACAGCATACATAATTCACAGTCTGTAAAAACAACCACTGTCCAAAGTGCTGAGATTTGCTGTGGTCCGTCTGTGGGACTTCACAGACAGAGGGACCTCCTGTGAGGAAATTCCCCCTACCAATGCATGTCAGCGTCACCTGCCGTGCAACTTGGAATTCTCTGAGTGTTGTCTGTGCCATAATACAGCCAAAGTGTTGAAGAAGAAGAACCTGAATCCAGGGCCTCTTGTCTCATCTTGTCTCTATCCACAATAGCTTCTCTCAGACACAATCACAAGGCAAATGAACCAATATTCTAACAATCAATATTTCCTTAAACTTTCCCTTTGCAGTGCAAAGCACTGCAAGCAGTGAATGGTGGGAAAGACCTGACCACCAAGCCGGCCCCCAAAACGTACTTCTATGTGACTGCAGTCCTTCTCAGAGGCTTAGCAGGCTCCCTCGTCTGGAAAGTGAGAATGACACTCAATACTTGTCTCTGAGGGCTATTGCGGACCAAGTGCTTTACAAATCTTAAAGGGTCGTGCGAACGTGAGTTATTGTTATCACACAAAATCATGTGCACATGTGCACTATTTTCTCTTACAATCAGCACCAACTTCTGCCCCTGCCATTTACTGGGAGAGGACCACTCTGAGAAAGGCTGTGCGAGCCTGCCAAACATCTGTCTTGGTTACGGACCCAGCGCTCCACTGCCCTGGGTACTGCCCCAAGGCCACAAAGTGCTCTTCGGCTCAAGCTCTATCTCCTCCTCTTCCTCTCTGCCCTCTTTTCACCCACCAGAGTGCCTGCCAGGATGCTTTCTGCCCTAACCAGAATGGCAGAGACCACTGGGAAGGAATCCATGCTCCTGCAGACTTGACAAGGCTGCTGATTCCGCCTCCTCCCTGACCTGGAGCCTAAATGAGCCTCTTCAGCTCTTCTGCTCATTCTCCAGATCCTGCCTTCTGGGCCCAAGCAGAGGAAGCCCCCTGCCTCTTCCCAAAGACCACCATCCATCCCCCGTGAGCTTCTCTTCCCCAGCCTACACATGACCAGGGGCTTCCACTGATCCCCAAGGCTCCTGCCTCGTCCTCAGGGTGCCTTTGCCTGGAGTTCCTCCCACTGCTCAATCTCCTCCCTAACACAGTGTGACAGAGGAGGGCTGAGAAGGGCGGCCTCCAAGGGACCATCCTTGCCTTCCTCCAGAGTCTTCCTCCCTGCTGCCCCCCTCCCCCCATTACTGTGAGAGCTCTGCAAAGCTCTTTCTGTATAGCACCAAGCTGAGGATCCTTCTCATTTTGTAAATGACAAATTCACGGCTTGGGCCCAGGCAGCGAGCTGCCCAAAGGCACAAGATCCACACAGGTCACATGCGAGATCTGGAACAAGATCATCCAGCGACCCCATGACAGGCCATCGCATACAGAGCCTTCTTCAGACAAACTCCCCCCCACCCCCTCCCCATTTCATCTCCTCATTTTTAGCCAAGAGTTCAAATCTGGCCAGATCTTTCTGCAGTGTCAGCATTCTCTGCTGATTCTCATCTTCAGTCCCAATACACAGAACTATCTATGGCTTTGTCCAAGGCAATGACCACAATGTTCCACTGCCCAGGCCCCAGCCCGGATCTCTGAGGCATTCCCCTGCCAAGATGACCACTGATAACTCTTCAGCGAAAGCTAACCCACCCACCCTAAAGCGAATCCCTCAGTTGTATCTGGGCTCTAACCAGTGTCTATCCATCTCTTCCACCAGGAGATTATGATTTCTGAAACGCAGTGAAATCTACCCAGGAGTAGAGGCAGACCCCCAGGGGTCCGGCGACGATGACGTCCTTTGCCGGGTGCCTTTGTTCGCTTGTTCTGTGGTCTGGACCAGGTGCCCCGTCCCGTCCGCACTAACAGTGAGGCAGTCACTTGCAGCCTTGAGCCCAAGGCCGGTCTCCAGAGAAGTGGCAGTGAGCTCCATTTCTGACCAGGGGGCCCATACCCTGGTGGAGGATTCTGTAAGGACACCCAACCGCGGGGAACCTCCTGCAGCTTCCTAACTCAAGCAATCCAGCAGCAACACACCCCTAAGCCTGGTCCTAAAGACCCACGCCAGGGGAAGTCCTAGTACCATGAACAGACTTGAGAGTTTCCAAAAAGTAACACAAAGTAACACCTATGGCCAGTCTCGTGGCCCCTCCTCTGGATCCCAGATTCTGTGCTCCGGCCCCACATGGCAGACACAATCTGTCTTGGCTTTCCTCCAGCAGGTTCAACTTAACTGCAGCATAGCCCCGTTCTCATGGCGGGCATGGCTCGGGCACATTGGCACTGGCCTGAGAGTTGCTGCCTCTGTCACTGAAGCCGCTATAACCAGCATTTCTCCGGTTGCTATCACAGAGACATCTCAGACATCTCCATGAATGGTTCCCCTTCTTCCTCCTAGTATTTTCATACTCTCCTTTAGGCCCATGGCATCATAGAAAAATAAATTTATGCCTGTCAACTGCCTTTTGTGTTTTACATTTTTAAAATAATATTTTATTTTTTGTCTATTCATGTAAAAACAATTTTAATATTTATTTTCTAAAATTTTGAGCTCCAAATTCTTTCCCTTCTTTTTTTCTTCCCTGAAATGGTAAGCAGTTTGATATGGGTTATACATGTGCAATCACGCAAAAAACATTTCCATATTAGTCATGTTGTAAAAGAAAACTCAGACCAAAATAAAAGGAACAAAAATAATACAGAAAGTGAAAAATAGTATGTTTTGATCTGCATCTGGACTCCCTTGGTTCTTTCTATGAAAGTGGATAGCTTTGCTCATCCCGAAGCTTTTGGGATTGTCTTGGATCACTGTCTTGTTAAATCATTCCACAGCCCTATCCATGGCATTTCAGCTTGTCTTTGTGTCTTTCTCTTTTCAGATTCTGAGCAGCTTTTGCCAGGTCTCTCCATTTTCAGAAGTAAAAATGGTCCTTTTTTAGGCAAAGGTAACCAGAGAATGCATTTCCTACCACGGGCTAAAAATGAACAATCACACAGCGTGTTGAGTATAATTTGAAAGTCTGACTCTGCTCTACTGGCTTCATTTATTGCAGAGGGTCTGACTGTTCTTTCTTTACCTCCGGAGATAAGGGGAAAAAAGCAAGGAGAAGGGAGGTGACATGGGTTTCCTTTCAATTTCAGAGTCATTTTGGAAACTGGTTACTATATAGCTAAGTTTTTACTGCATCTAACTCTAGAAGACTCAATATTTTTATATTTAATAAATTGAATTTCATTTTCTGCCCCTAAAAGACTTAAAAAGCAAAATCTTTGTAATTACAAGCATAACCGCTGACTTGCTGTGTGATCTTTTTCTCATGTTCCTTAGACAGATCTGTGTAGCAGAACACGAGATATAAATTATCTTGGCTTTGTGGTTGTTCTGGACTCTAAGTTCCTTAGCCAAATCCACCTTTTTGGATATGACTGAGTCTCTTTGCCACTTTACTTAATTAAAGTCACAGGATTGAAGTTACCAAAAGAAAAAAGAAAAAAAAAGATTTTATATACAAAGTGCAAAGGAAAGGAGGGAATTCTGCACCATAGTTTAATGTTGACCAAGGTCTAAAGATGACAAACAACAAGGCCAAGAGAAGTAGAAGATGAGAACAGGCCCCGCTGTAATAATGCAGTTCTAACAGTAAGACATTATGAGTTTATACGCCACAGTAAATGGTAAGGAATGGTTTCCTCGGCCCAAAGGAGAGCACAAAGGAGAGTCAGAACGCTCCAAGCAGCCTCAGCTTCTAGTCTTGGGCATCGAAGGACTCGGGGGGGGGGGCAGGAAAACTATCACTCACACCATTCCCTGCCCACCCCCAAAAAAGGCAAAGGAGATTTCAGAGACTCCCTGAGAAGGGAAGGAAGGAGGCCTGGGATGGGAAAGGCAGAAGAAGGAGGCAGAGCCCAGCATGGAGAGCCACACAAGAAAGTTCTGGCCCTAGAAGATGCCGTTGTACGAAGAGTGATCAGAAACTAAAAGATGAGTAACTCAGAAACTCCTCTTAAGGAGACCAGGCCAGCTAAGCTTCCGAGCCCTCAAAGCCGACAAAGACCCTCCCACTGGAGTCTCGTTTTGGAGAGCGCTGTCTCTCTGCCACCCAGAGTGGGAGTCAGAAGTGAGACCTTCCTGGGCCAGCCTTCTCGGAGGATTCTGGCCCTTCTGGAGACCTGCAGGAACCCTTCACTCATACAGGGTTAAGAAGAGTGGGATTCTAGTCCCAGCTCCACCACTAATTAACCAGCTAAATCCAGATCAGGCATTGACAACAAGCACTTAGAAAATAGTGGGGAAAGTGCCAGAGGTGGAGACAGAAAGCTCCGCTGGCTTTGTGCCCTAACAAGTCATGAGCCTCTGACAGCCTCCATTTACTCATCTGTAATATGGGAGTACTAATACTGTACGAGGGCAGCTAGGTGGCACAGCGCATAGCCCTCCATTCTAGAGTCAGGCCAGCTTACCTTCCTGAATTCAACTATGGCCTCAGCTACTTAGTAGCCATGTGACCCCAGGCAAATCACTTCACTCTGTTTGCCTTAGTTTCCTCCTCTGTAAAATAAGCTGGAGAAGAAATCATTGAGAGGATAAAATATTCAGTGTTTTGAACATTGTTTTCAACTATTATTAGTATCATTGCCTCATTTTCTTTATCTATAAAATGGGCATAACATATCCTATATAATGAAGCATAAAGCTCTTGGAAATATTAAATATGATTACACATATTCCAAAAGTCTTAGCGCAGTTTTAAGCTATTAAGGCTTAAAACTTTTACAGCATCCCATTAAACCTCACAAATGCACTAAGACTTTGGAAACACTCAAAACAAAAGGGGTTTGAAAAAGCATCAAGTACCATACAGTGATAAGGTATTATTATTAATAATAAATATAATATGATGCTTTGGGTAGGCTAGGTTTATTACAATAAATGCTAAGAAACCATTCACATTCTCTTCCTGACCCGGAATTTGGTAGTATCGATTATCCTTTGGAACTAAAAAACAGGCTTAGCATTTGGAAATCTTTACTACAAAAAAGTTTTCACTGTCATGGTATTTATAAGAAGGACATCCGATAGGCACTCCTTTAAAAGGGATTTTATATTCAAGTCTCTTATTTTCTCTTTAAAATGGATTTTACGTCCAAATCTCTTATTTTCTCCTTAATATGGATTTTACATCCAAGTGTCTTATTTTCTCTTCATATAAAAATCTTAGGAAGCTTTCTTAGGAGATTTCTAATCATAGAAATATGAGACAGCAAAATTAGCAACTTTAATACTGATGTAATTTTGAATTATAGGCACAAAGTTTGACATCTGTCACACTTAATCGAATCTTGGGGAAGGAAAGATATAAATACAGTTCTCTCCTACATGCAAATTATATTTATATAAAATATATATATATATACTATATATATAATTTATATAAAAGTAGACTAGAAGGGACTTCAAAGCAAATCAAATCAGTGATTTTAACTTATAGTTCTGATGATATCCCCGATATTATCGGATAAATGATTCCATGAATGAATCCTTTTGCAGTAATCAATGGACGTAAGATGCAATTTTTTTTTTTAAATCAGCAGCATCCCAAAAAACAAATGTACCGCTCTAAGGAAAACACATAGGAAAACCCCCTCTCCACTTGACAGTCCCTACGTGCTGTCGGGATGCCTCTTAAATTTGGTTTCCAGATTTGAAAGGTGCCCCGTAATCCAGAAGGAGCAGGCTCCGGCCCAAGCAAAGCAAACAGATTGGGCTGTTCCTTGCACATGAATAGAATTACCCTGAGAAGGGTCAGTCGGTCTCAGCAGAGCCACGGCAGCCGCAGCGTCCTCACAGGGGCGGATTTCTTAAGCTTAACAACCCTCACTGGTGACTTGTTACATGCTCCTGTCGGTCCCTATAGGTCCGGTACCCTGACAGGCCATTATGAAAAACCTCCCTAGCAGGGCCACTGGCTGTCAGAAGCCACCAGCTGGCCTGCCCCGGCCCTGCCGTCGCCAGGGTCCAGCTGCCAGTCTGGGCGTTGCTGTCCATGCTGAGCAGCGTGCGGCCCAGCTGCTGTGTGGTCACGTCCATCTGGAGCTCTCCAGCTAGACAAATCTCCATGGCTGTCAGCCCCCTTCAGCAAGCCTTGTTATGCAAATTCAATTACTCAAGTGTGCCCTATTACTGCTGGCTAACTGCTCCGAGAACCAATCTCACACTGACAGTCAGTTCACATTTTTTGCTCACCAAAAGTACCTCATTTATTCTTGCCTGACTATTCCCTTGTATCATTAAAGTAGAACAGCCCAAGTCCACGGGACTATAACCTCTCTGCAGTGGGCTACTGGGCTCCACAAAGAGCTCGGAGGGAAATTAATTACAAAAGAAAACCTTCTGATCAAACATGATAGGGTCTTAAAGCAGCAGCTTCCCTACACGCCTCCAAGATGATTTTACTCCCCAAAATACGAGTTTGAAAAGCAGAACAAGCACAAGGAAAATCCAGTTTAACAAGGCGTACTTGATAGGAAGGAAGCTGAAGCTGCTCATTTCACTACTGAAATCCAATGAGCTGAAAGCCAAGTGAGCAGGGGCAGCATTTCAGGCAGGGAATATTCAGGTGGGTAGATCAGCAGAGGCTCCGATGGGGATTTATTAAAGGAATGGTGCTTAGAGCTTTTGCTCAATTAAGAGAGGCTCTCTTTGAATCGTATAAAAATTATTTGAGGCTGACTAGCAATACAAATATCATTCAGGCCACGGGTTGGACCCCAGCTGTCCCCTACAGGCTGAGAGATGGCTCCATTTTCAAATGTTTTTATTATATTGCATTTGGATCCCTCTCTTTGTCTCACCACATTATAACTGATATCACGTGTATCTGTATAAGTCTTCTCTCCCCGTTAGATAGTAAGGTCCTGGAAGACAGGGTCTATATTATTTTCCATCTTAATATCCCCAAGACCTCCTACAACGGCTGGCACAAAGTCACTATTTGATAACTGCCTGCTGAATTGAATGCCCCTGGATATCGTTATCAATTTAGCGTATCAACTCATGAAACAATTGAATAGCAATCATGGCCATTTCCCCCTCCCCATTTTGAGGTAAAATCTGTCCCTTGAGCTAGTTAAAATGCCCAAGAGAGAGATGAACATAAAAGTAATTATACTTTTTAAACCAGGAGCCTTCACAGTGCAGGTACATGAGTTTAGAGAGAAATGAGCAAAAAGTAAAGGTCTATTTTATGAATCATAACATGATATAAATACCAAAGACAAACTTGGTTTGAAATGGCTGTTATAAATCTGTGATTTATACCACTGCTCCTAGGATCTCCCTCCCAGGGAAGCTGCACAATTCCCAGCTCCAGAATTTCAGGACTTCTGACCTGCTCCAATGGATCTCTGATGTCATTGCTGGTATTCCCTCTAACAAGAAAAATTATAACCCACCGGTATCCCCTCATCCGATAGAATGACCGTCCATGTTAAAATCTTCCCAGGCACTTTTTGATACAGGAAAAAGAATACAGCTTTGATTGTGAAATTGAAAGAAAGAATAAACATGCACAATGCACGAACCAAATGTGAAACTTGTCTCAGCTAAAAGTACTTGTAAATATTGCCAAAAAGTGAGAGGAAAAGGGTAATAAATATTAAACAAAAGAGAACTTAATAGTAATTGTACAAATATAGAATAGTAAACTATGTCATGTAAATATGGAAGCTACATGTTAGGTAAAGCACAGATTTACAGATCCATTTTACTTCTGGCTAGAATTAAAATCCCTCATTTCTTTCTTTGGCATTAATGTTTTTCATGTTTTAGAACCTAAAACAAAAGGTAGAACTTCTCTTTTTGATGAAGTAACAATGGACACTAAAATGTTATTATATAACATTGGTGTAAACAATTTAGCTACTTGGCCAGAGAAATGCTGAGAACATCCTCTCTTCATTGCAGACCTGCAGAGATGACCAAAACCATGAGTTCATTTCATGCATGAGTCTAGAAAACTGTACCTAACTCTTTTAATCTTTTCTACAGTTCACTAGGTCCAGTAGCAGGTTCCTTTGTATCAAGTATGATCTGACCAGCACAATGAATAAAAACTCATTCAGGAAAACTTCTTTATATTAAAATTAGAACAGCATATTTTAACTCCCTTGTATTATTTCTCTGAAATTTTTTTAAAGGTTTCTTTAAATCAGGGCAGCTGTATAGTACAATGGATAGAGCATTGGGTTTGGAATCACAAAGACTCCTCTTCCTGACTTCAAATCCAGCCTTAGACACTTACTAGCTACGTGCCTGGGCAAGTCACTTTACCCTGTTATTCCTGTCTCAGTTTCCTCGCCTATAAGAATGAGTTGGAGAAGGAAATGACTTTATTCCAACATCTCTGTCAAGAAAACCCCAAATGGGGTCATGAAGAGTCAGACACGACCACAAAGAGTTGGATACAACTGAAAAAACTAAATTGGAGAATCATGATAAAAGGCTACTTTCCCTTTCTTGAATTAGCCCTTCTTCTAATCAATGTTTGTTAAGTTATGATCTATTCTCCATGGGGAACAAAGGATCTTCATCAGTTCAGGCTCAGAGCAATAGTCAAAGTTTCAAGGATCCAGTTTTGTATCAATCCTTTCACTATCAAAGTTCTGAACTGGGGGAGACTCCACAAAGACAGAGTCAATTGTCCTTTCAACTCTGGCAACAGATGATTAAGTGAATGTTCCCTTGAAGTTAAGCTCCCTGGGAAAAAGCCAACACAAAAATTTCTCTAGTGATGCTGGACTTTTTTTAGTGTAATACCTATCAAGCCATTTTGAATAAAAATGACATTCTACATAGAAAGCTTCACTTCCCCATAATATTATCTATTAAAATTAAAATCCCCTAGGAGAATCTCATCCAAGAGGGAGGTTAGTGAATAACATAACTCACACTTTATTTACTCAAGTGGGTAAAAGACAAATGAATAATACAAGTCTTCATATCCCTATTTGGCAAAAAAAGAACATGAAGCCTCAGGGTTACAGGGGACGAGTCACTCGTATAACTATTAAGTGGCCCAGTTGGAATACCAGCTCAGACTCTCCTGCCTCCAAATGCTGTGACCATTCTATTACCCAAAGCTGCTCCTCCCATTTTAAGAAAACTTTGTTATTGGATAATCCTTTCACCCAAAAGGGGGTCCCAAGAAAAAACCTGGAGAATAGCAGCACAATAAAGCGATATTCTATGAATACCAGGGCATTATAAGTGGCTATAAAAATTTGCCAATTACTTCATAAATATAGATCTATTCTATTTTACATGCAATATGAAATTTTTTAAAAAAACTTTCTGCCTACTCTAAAAAGTAAAAGCAGTTTTTCTCTCTTTTCTTTCCTTTTTGACCTGATCTTTCTTGTACAGTATAATAAATGTAGAAATATGTATAGAAAAATTGTATATGTTTAACATAGATTGAATTGCTTGCTGTCAAAGGGAGGGAGTGGGGGAAAAGAAGGAGAAAAAACACAAGGTTTTTCAAGGGATACAAATTATCCTCGTATGTATTTTGAAAATAAAACGCTATTATTTAAAAAGTAAAAGAAAAAGTAAAAGCAAGTCTCCAAGGATCTAAGGGAGGGGGTGGGGAAAAGAAGGAGAAAAATTTGAAACACAAGGTTTTGCAAGGGATACAAACTATCTTGTATGTATTTTGAAAATAAAACGCTATTATTTAAAAAGTAAAAGCAAGTCTCCAAGTGCCTCAGCCACCTAAGTTGGGCTTTTCATGTACAGGGATGGAAAGAAACTGGTCTTACTAATATTTCATGATCTGATGGGCTCATGCTCTGGACAATGCCTCTGTCCTCGCCACCCAGTCACAATGGCAGATCTCTTGCCCCATTCTCCACTTTAAGCGTCTTCTCCAGGACCTGTAGTTGGAGAAAAGCCATCCCCGCTCCTTCCTCCACTTCTTTCTTGGCTCCCTAAGTCTCTCCAGACTTCTCCTGGACCTCACAGGAGTCATTTCTCCCGACCCCCTCAATACCATTTTCAGCATGTAGACGTCCTCTTCCTCCTTAGAATGTAAGTTCCTTGAAGGCAAGCATTGTCTCACTTCTTGTCTGTATTTGTATTTCCAGTGCTTAGCACAATGTCTATTATTTAGTCAACACTTAATAAATACTTGTTGACTTTATTTGACTATGATCTGATCTTGCTTCCAAAGGACTTAGGATGAGACAAGCTACCTACCTCAGGGAAAAGTGATAGCCTCAGGGTGCAAACTAACATAGATCTTTTGGACTGACCAATATGGGAATTTGTTTTGCTTGACTGTATTTATTATGAGAGAGTTTTTTTTTTTCTTTTTTCCCAACAGTAGGGGAAAAGAAGGGGAGAAGAGGGAAAAAGGAAGGAAAAATGCATTTTTGTTCATCTTGAATTTTTTCATTTAATTTTATAAAAAGAAAATCTACAAATGAATTTGCCACTTGCAATGCTTTCAGCCAGATGCTTTTTAAAAATTATTAATCTTTAAATATTTGCTTTAAAGATGATATGAAGAGAAGGAAATATTATTTAAAGATCTATACTGTAACAGGATAATCTTAGTTTTTATATTTAAAAGAATTTTACTGTAAAATTCTACTTTGATTCTTAACTATAATAAAGCAAGTATATTCTGGCTTATTCTCCCAGAGTCAAGCTTGGAATTAATGTTGGCTTCCAAAAGGCCATGCCTATAGCGCAGATTCTTCTATAGAGCTGGCAAGAGCAAAGGCCTGGTGGCAGCCTGTAATTACCATTCAAGGTCTATCATAATTTAGGAGAGGCTAGGCTAGCCACACAGGGGTGAATTTTTCAGCCATGGTACCCCACAGAAAGCATCTCAGGCATACAAGAGTTTCAATCTGGTCAGGAGGACCCACACTGATTAAATTAATTTTTTTCAAAGATACACACACATATACACACATGTGTATATGTATATATATATATATATACACACATACACACATATATGTATATATGTATGTATGTATTATACAAGGCACTATACAAAATCATTATTTTTAAAGATATATTCCCTGTCCCCAAAAGACTAATTCTGAACTATTAATATAAAGAACAAGTGGCACTTGAGAAGAATCAAAATAACAAAAGAATATGTCTGCAAATTAATATGTCACTGTGTTGACTGACTTCTTGCACTCTCCCCACCTCCAACACACAAACGCTTCTAATCATAATATTTCTTTCTTGGTGGAGAGAACAGTTTAAAAGAGGAGAGAAGAAAAGTTACACATAAAAAAATAAGAGAATGGGAAAAAAACAAAAACAAAAACAAAGGGCAGAGAAGGAAAAGCTCAGTAGATTCTGGTATTTTTCATGGGCTCCCTTCTTGGAAAGCCCAACTCTAATATGCTTAAGGGAGACAATAAATGTCAAGAAACAATCCCACAAGAAAGCCGTCAGCTGTTCCCAGGAAGAGAGGGTATAGGAAAAGGAAATGGGAATTCAGCAGTCCAACCAGAGAAGAAAGGAGAAAGAACAGAGACAAGACATGGAACGGAAGAAAAAGTCAAAGCATATGATGGGAAAGAAAGAAGAAGGGAGCAGTAGGAGCAGGCAAGACGGCACGCTCTGGGTCCCTGAATTTTCCATAAGTAACCCATCAAAATCAAGCCAATCTGCCTAAACAACCTCCCGGTGCATCCCCCATGCAGGGAGCAGACAGGGAGGATTCTGGGAAGATGAGGGAACAGGCTGGAAAATTCCAAGCTCCCCAGATTTCCCCCACAAACAGAAGAAATTTGCGCCTCAGGGCAAACACAGACTGGGCAAGACTTGAGGCAGAACTGGGTGACTCCTGGAACAACTGGAAAAAAGACCCAAGACCCAGATTAACCTCAGGCTAGCTCCACAGAAAAGCCAAGGGGGGAGCCCTGGGGCTAGGCAGGAGCCACAGGAACTTTCAGACAGCTTGGGGAGTCCCAGGTCTGAGTCTGGGAAACCTCAGATTTAACCTGGGCTGACCAGGAACACCAGGCCCAGCTGTGCTGCAGAGTCCCAGCCCTGGGAGAGAAGGAGCCAGCACACCAGGGGTGAGAAGCAGTGGGGCAGGGATGCTGCTGGCTGTGGGCACTTCTAGGAGAGTGGAGTTTTTGGTTTGGGCTTCCAGGTCATAGGGGAGAGCTCAAGGGAAGCTAGAGGCACCATACCCCCTCCCTGCCCCATGAGTCGAGGTGTTCACACTAATACTTCCCATTAAAAAAAATAATAATAAAGAATCATCAAAGAAAGAACCAATCATAGAAACTTAGTATAGGAACAGGGAAGACTGAGGTTCCTCTTCAGAGGAGGATCTTGAAGAAAAAAAGCTTCTACCCAAAGAGTAATATAAAATGGCTTCCTGCTCAGAAAGAATGCATAGAATTCAAAAAAAAAAAAAAAAGAATTTACAAATCAAATGAGAGACATAAAAGAAAAACTAAAAATACTAAAAAAAATCCAAGAAAAACAAGAAGAGTGTAAAAAAAAAAAAAGTTAACCAACTAGAAAAGGAGATAAAGAAACTCGAAGATGAACATAACTCTGAAAATTAGAATTGGGCAAGAGGAAGCTAGTGAAGCTATGAGAGACCAAGAAATCACAAAACAGATTATAAAGAATGAAAAAAATAGAAAATCATGTGAAACATAAGAAAAATAACAGACCTAGAGAACAGATCAAAAAGAGAAAATATAAAAATAATTGAATTACCTGAAATGGGTAACCAAAAACAGGACCTTGACACAATAATGCAAGAATCAATCCAAGAACAGGAAGGGAAAATAGAAATAGAAAAAATCCACCAATTACCATCTCAACAATAGCCTTTGTGGGAAACAGATAGAAATATTATTACCAAATTTCAAAAACCTCCCAGATCAAAAAGAAAATTTTGCAAGAAACAAGAAAAAAGAAACAATTTAAATATACTAGGGCTACAATTAGATTTGAACAGGACTTATCAGCCTCCACAATAAAAGACCTATCAGATGGAAAATGCCATCTGTATCCAGAAAAAGAACTAAGGAGACTGAATGTAAATCAATATAAGCTATGTTTACTTCTTTTTTCTGTTTTTTTTCTCTCTCCCATGTATTTTCCCTTTTGCTCTGATTTTTCTCTCCTAACATGATTCATAAAGCAATGGGTATTAAAAGTAAATAAATTAACTAGGAAAAAAAAAAAAGATAAGATGCAGAGGAAGAACTGACACAGAGGCATTAGAAGGGGGAAGAGGACTTGTAGTTCTGAAAAACTACTCACATCAGGAATGGGTTCAATAGGCAACACTACATATATACCATGAAGGGTACAGCACCCTCCAAAATCTATAAAGAAATAGAGGGGTGGGTTGGGTGAAGGGGAAAGAAGACAAAGGAAGGATCCATGGGTAGGGGGAGATTAAGTAATACCAAGGCAAGTTAAGGAGTAGAATTAAAGCAAAGAGTTAGCTGGGATAAGAAAGATGTGTGTGTGTGTTACATGTGTTTGGGGGGTGGAGGGGAGTGAGGAGGTGTGTGTGTGTACGTATATATGTAAACATAAATATATCTTTGCTTAACTATGCCTTGCTTGGGGTAGCTGGGGAGGATGAAATAGGAAAAACAGTAATATAAAAAGGTGCATTGTAGAGAAGAACAGACTGGTCAGCTTCTAGATCCACCTTCTGGGCTCCAGAGCACTTGGGAGAGCGCAGTGCCTTGGTCATGCTCCATGTGTAACTCCGTGGAATCAGAGACTGGACTGACAGCCCACTGAAGGCTGGGCCCTCTTTGTAGTGGCAAGAAACTGGAAACTGAGTGGATGCCCATCAGTTGGAAAATGGCTAAATAAATTGTGGTACATGAATATTATGGAATATTATTGTTCAGTAAGAAATGACCAACAGGATGATTTCAGAAAGGCCTGGAGAGATTTAAGGAACTGATGATGAATGAAATGAGCAGAACCAGATCATCATTGTACACAGCAACAAGCAAGATTATATGATGATCATTTCTGTTTCCCCCCATGGAAGCTTTGTAAGCTTGTAAGCTCCTTGAGGGCAGGGACTTGCATTTTTTTCTTTCTTTGTATCCCTAGTGCTTAGTAGGGTGCCTGGCACACAGTCAGAACTTAATGCTTATTGACTGAATAACTGACTAAAATCACAAAAAGTGTTCTTTTCTTTTGTTTTTTGATGTGAAGTTCACACTAGAGGAAAGCATAGTAGGACTGAGTAATAAAAACATACTCCTTGAGAACCAGGCTTCCTGATTCTTTTCCTGGAGGTTCTGAGTGAACACAAAATCTAGTCCCATCAATTTGAATGCTATTCCTTTACAAAGAAAAGCTGCTGTCCACCAACAATACATAGCTTCTTGATAGTCCCGGAAAAAAATAAATCTAAAAAAAAAGAAAGTAGTATTTCTACACAAATACAAATCACCATCACCTACAGAGCTATTAAAGATTCAGAAATTTGGAAATATAAACAAGAATCATCCAGGATACAAGAAGTGTTAATCTGCTGGTGTGGTTGGTCACTCCTAGAGTATTCTGGGTATAGTGATCCATTTACTCTAAAGGAAATGGAAAGACAAAACCAGTGATTTTCCTAGAGTAAACTTCCATCCAGCACACTTATTGTAGCATTTATCACCCAAACCAAAGCCACCAGAAAATATGTCCATTGGCTCCAAGTGAAAGGAGACAGACAAAGGCCCTTAAATACCTAATGGTATGTTCCCAGCAAGAGGTCATAAACCTAACACCACTGAAAGAAAAATGCAATCAGAGCTCTGCAGACTTAGACAGGAATCGTTTCCATCCTATCTGTCTCCCCTTTTCTCCAGCATAAAAACTAGCCAGACTTAGCTGTGATGTACATTTCTTCATCCTAAGACTTAGGAGATTAGGGCCCCACAAATACCAAAAAAGATAGGAAACAGAGGGCTTCTTTTCCAAACCAGTTTCATCACGGCCACATCATTTCAGTGACTAACCCAACAGATAAACACAGAGAAGGCCATATCCTGAAAGACAAGCAAGATAGAAAATGAACACTGTTCAAAAAATGCCCATAGTAGCAAAGCACAGAGAGTCAATTAGTGGTTCAGGAGTAACTTCTCAGACGTGAAATCCATGCCATAAATTTTACCTCTCACAACAAAGATCCTTTTATTACATTCAAACATTCAGAGCACCTCACTCTATCAGATTCCTAGCATCTATTTATCCTAATAGCTCAGCATACACACTTCCTTTAATATCAGCAGGGCCCATCATTTCTCCTTTCACCAATAAAGACTACAATTCCTTCCACATTTTAGTTAAAAATTCAATTCAACAAGTTCATTAAATGCCTACTATGTATTCAGTAAATGTGTTACGATAAAATGTAGATAAGATACAGTTCCTGCTTTCAGAGACTTTTTTAATAGACTAGTTGGGAAATAGGATACAAAAACCAAATATAAGATATTATATAAGGGCGTTAACAAGGAACAAAATTAATCAAGAAGAAAGAAACTGGTAACCTAAAAGGGGATCAATAAAGGCTTAATGTGGAATATGGCCTTTGCGTTGGAGTTTAGGATGAAGACAGCAGTCTCCCTGTGGCCAAAACCATTAAACAATGAATGGCCACTCTTCCCATGGTGAGTTTCTGTGAACTTAGATTGGCAGGTCCCCTGACAAAAACCATACAACACAATCTAGTAGAGGACACATAACAGAGGCTTTTCCACCCTATAAGAACTTATCATCCATTGAACTGAGCTTTTAGCAAAGCTATAGCTTTGCTATATATTGCTATATAAATATACATATTGCTATATATTACTATAGCAAACATACTTGTGAAATGATTTTTCCCTGTGTCTGTTTTCCTCCAAAACAAAAACTTAATTAAAATGCCTCTATTTAGCTTATCTTAGGAGAAATAAAATTTGCTTACAGAGTGGCAATAGTAAATCAGCAGAAGAGCACTTATGGTTGAAAGAATTTTCATTCTGAACCTTTTATTACCATTTTGAAAAATTTGAACTAAAATTTTTTAAATGACTTGTGAGACTAAATATAAGATAATAATACAAATTAAAGGGGAAATATATATAAAATAGCAGGTTGTATTTTTAAAGAAAAATTTAAAAAATCAAAAAAAATAAATAAGTAGACCCTTGATGACTACTGGCCTACACAACGGAACAAATTTTTAATAGGGTATTTTGTTGGTTGTGGATCTTCCTTTCATTGCTACATGTCCCAGCTCCTTAAGAATACTCTCTAATTTAGCTAGCCTGGTTCTCTGCTGATAAGACATGAGGTCAACAACAGACCCTGCTAAAAGCCTATCCAGCACAGTAAGACCTGTTGAGTTTACATTGGAGAGAATCGTTTTGGAGAACTCAAGGTTACTTCCATAACTCCATACCATGAGGTAAGAGAGTTGGGCTTTATGACAAGCTGTTCTACATAAGATAAGAGATGGAGAGTGACACTAGCTGATCTCACCATTCATTCCTCATTTAGCATCCTGCCAGCACCTCTTATTTTCCCTTTTCCATAGACCTAAGCCAAGAGCCAAAAAACAATTCCCAGGAACCAACTTCAATTCCCCTTCCTTAACTTGCATTCAATTCAAACTTCATTTACCATCCTCACTCAATAACCTTTGCTCCTTTGAAATTCATAAATTTACTGCCCAACAGGGATTCTGGTAGGGCAAGTAGGTTTTACAGTGGATAGAGCACTGGGCCTGGAGGCTAGAAGTTCAAAGTTGGCCTCTGATACTACCTATGTGATCCTGGCCAAGTCACTTCACCCTGTTAGCCTCAGTTTCCTCATCTGTAAAATGAGCAGGGGAAGGAAATAACAAACCTCTCCAATATCTTTGCCGAAAAAACCTCAAATGGGATCACAACTAAACAATAATAACATTCCTGAAATATTCTTCCTCCACTAGGCCTCTCAGCTTCCCTAGCTTCCTTCAAAACCAAATTCAAGGGGCAGCTAGGTGGTGCAGTGGATAGAGCACCAGCCCTGAAATCAGGAGGACCTGAGTTCAAATCTCAGACACTTAACACTTCCTAGCTGTGTGATCCTGGACAAGGCACTTAACCCCAAATGCCTCAGGGTAAAAAAAAAAAAAAACCTCTCAAATCCCACCTTCTGCTGGGGCTTTTCCCCATCCCTTCTTTCCCAGCCAGTCACTTCCATCTGAGACATCTTTCCATTTACACTGTATTTAATCTGTGGATATGGCTGGGATCTGATTCTTGTAAATAATGAATCCCCTAAAATTTTGATATGAATTCACCCTGCATATTTTCATTGGGCTGGAACCAATTACCAGATTTTACATAACTATAACTTCAACTACTGCAAATTTGCATATAAGCGACCACTTCAGGGGAGTCATAATTGTACCAAAGGGACCTAGCATACTTATTTATTTGCATGCAGCCTCCGCCGTTATTGAGCTCCTTGAGGGATCATTGTCTTTTTGATTTGTATATACAGTGTTTGGTACAGTGCTCTGCATACAGGAGAGCCAAATAAATGCTTTTTTCATCACTTTGTTCGTTCAATCATTTTCACTGCTCTCTAGACTACACGTCTTACTCAAAAAATTTTCTCTGCAGATAAAACTCTTTACTCTGGAAATTTACTCCAGCCTTGGATGTCTTACACCGGAAGGACTCTGCCCCTGTAGCCTCTCCCTCTGATTGGCTGGTTCCTCCAGGAACTTAAGGAAGACGCCCAAATCCAGTCCCTTTTCATTCCTCTCCCGGCTGCCTTCCTCCATCTGGACTCTCCACAATCCCTCTTCCCCGACTTTTCAGCTTCCTGTCCCATCCAAATAGAGCTCCTTAAGGACAGGAAGCCATTCTCTTTCTGTTTGGGTCTGAATTCCCAGTCCTTAGTACAGCGCCCAACATGTAATACAAGCACCTAATCGGCGCATATTTATTTAACCGCACTCTCCATTCATGCCCGTCACATCTTGCCCCGCTACTTTGGCTTCTAGAAGCTCCCCCGTGGCCCCGCTTCTCATGGAAACCTTCTGCGAGCGGCTTCCACAGGATCCCCGCTGATCTGGGCTCAGGGGCCCTGCAGCTTGGCCAGTGCGCACCTGCTCAGGCCGGATGCTCGGCCGGCTCTCGCCTTTCCAGCCAGGAGCGCCCTCCGCCCTTTGGGGGCCTTCCTCCACAGCGCCTCCGCCACTTGGGGCTTCCTAACTCTCACCCGCCCCATCAGTTTGCAGGATTCAGGGATCCTCTCTCCGGAGATGGCTTTCGGCCCTAGAGGCTCTTTACCAACTGCCTGCTGGGTACTGCCAGGGTTGGCTATCGGGACAGACCACAGAAGAACCCATTCTCTCTTCTACAAAGTCTCTTCGGAACTTCCTCCGGTATTACCCCGGGAACCACCGACCTCCCGCGACGCAGGTTCCCAACGCTGGTGGCCTCTCCCTCACTCAGCCCAAACACCTAAGCACACACCGCCATTCCTGACTGCCCGGCAGGCCTGCGTGGCGGTGGCCAGAAAGCAGGGCCTGGAGTCGGGGAGGCCCGGATTCAAATCCAGCCTCAGACGCTTCCCAGCTTTGTAACTCTGGGCAAGTCACCACCTTTGTCCGCCTCAGTTTTCTCAGCTGTAAGAAAAGGGATGATAGCACCGACCTCCAGGCCGCTGAACAGATCAAAGGAGATAAAAGCTGTTTTACATCGGGCCTGCGGGTTCTAAATAGGTCCTGCTCCCACGTCGGATGGCCACCTCGTGCGTTCAGGACCTCCCACCAGAACTGCCCTAACTGCCGCATCCCAAACCTCTCCCCGTCGCAGCTACCAAAATTGTTCTCCTAAAGCCTGGGTCTGACTAGATCGCTCCCCTATTCAAGAACCGCCAGGAACCCGCTTCTGCACAGACAAAATTCACGCAGCAGAGGCTGAAACTGGGGCATGAAGTGAATAAATCGCTTATTTTCACAGTGTTTTTCTTCAAAAGTTTCCACAAGACCCTCTCACCATTGATCAAATGAGATCAATAACAAGAAATAAAACAACAGGATGGAATCTGAAGGTGAAAATGCTTTTCCAATTTTTGTTCTATTCCTTTTGCAGAAGCTATCTCACACTGAAGATCTCACCCTGCAGCTCCTTCCTCCCTGTAACCTTCCTCCCTGCAGCCCCTTCCTCCCTGTAACCTTCCTCCCTGCAGCCCTTCCTGTCTGTAACCTTCACTGGAGAAACACCCAGGTGGGCCATACCCTTCCCCTCTCCACTCTCATCTCGACACTAAATTTCCCTCTCTTGGCTTTTGTGGTTCTGATTCCTCTCCTGCCTATTTTTGTGCTGTTTTTCCCCACTAGAATATAATGAATTTTGTCATCTTAATATTAAAGTTGCTACTATTTAAAAAAAATACGACAAACAGATCATAGATCTCTCATAGTTGTGGGTGGGACTTTAAAAAAAAAAAAAAAACAGGGGATACAGACAATTACCAAAAATAAATTAGCAATACTGAAAAGCTTCTACACAACAAAACTAATGCACTGAAGATAAGAAAGAAAATGGCTGAATGGAAAAAAATCTTTATATCAAATTTCTCTGATAAGAATTTGGCATAAAAACAATGAACAAATGTGTGATTCCAAGGAAGAGAGATGAAAAGACATTTCCAATCCATCACTTTTCAGAGAAGACAGGTCCATGAGTATTGTAACATTGTAGGTGCCTTCAGATTTTTTTGATGTACTGATCAATTATGTTAATTTTTTCCTTTTTTTGGGGGGAAGGGATTTTAAAAATACTATTTATTATATGAAATAGCTCTCTAGGAGAGGGAAGGATATTAGGAAAACCATGGTGGCTTTAAAAATATATATAAAGAATGTAAGCTCCTTGAGGACAAGAATTGTCTTTGCTTTTACTTATATTTGCATTATCAGTTCCTGGAATATAGTAAACACTTCATAATAATCATATATATATGTATGTATAAATATATAAGTATATATTAAGTTACAAATATAAAAATATATGTGTTAAGCCAATATAACTTTGGTAACGGAGTGTTCATCTGCATCAGATTTATACAAATGTTTAATTACAATAAACAAAATGGACCAGATAGGAAAAAAATGAAGAAATCAGTAGTCATTTTTGCATTCCAGCCTGCCTGGTCACTGGTCACTAATTTCTCCATTAACAATAAATCCATTGAAAAATCACACAAAACTACCCAAGTTGGTTTTATGAAATGTCTAGGTTCTTGCCTTTCTTACAGTAATATTTCCACTTTTCCAACAAAAAACACAAAGTAATTTGTGTCTTTACAAATTAATACACTCAGGCAGCT
Source organism: Antechinus flavipes (assembly GCF_016432865.1). Taxonomy (NCBI): domain Eukaryota; kingdom Metazoa; phylum Chordata; class Mammalia; order Dasyuromorphia; family Dasyuridae; genus Antechinus; species Antechinus flavipes. The sequence goes on from NC_067402.1 coordinate 16,778,380, forward strand.
AGGTGGCAGAATGGATAGAATGCTGGTCCTGAAGTCAGGAGGACCTGACTTCTAATCTGGCCTCAGACACTTAACACTTCCTGGTTGTGTGACCCTGGGAAAGTCACTTAACCCCAATTACTTCAGGGGAAAAAATAATAAAATTAATGTACTCACAAAATATTCATCTTCCTTTTTAGCCCAAAATCCTTATTAAACCTTTAAAATTGGACAATATGGATTGTCTAGCATAGGTCTCAAACACAGGAGGGATTTCTTTTGTTATTGAGCCAACGGAAACCACTTGAACAGATAAAAAGGGGGGGGGCTATTTTTCTGGCCCAAAATTCTCACTCAGGTAGGAGAATCTAACTTGACCTTGGTGCTGTCATGATGTGATTAGCCCCTACAATTTCTTTCTAATCTTATTTGAAGAGGAAAGAGGGAAAATGGACTCAGTTGAACCTTAACTTTTAATCATATTCCTTTTAGACATTTTTGCGGCCCCACTGTGAATCTCATTTCCCTGGAATTTTCTCATACTAAAGGTAGAGAACTAGGGTACATAACTAAAAAAAAAATGCCAAAAAGATGTTGATCAAAATGATTTCAGAGAGGCCTGGAGAGAATTACATGAACTAATGCTGAGTGAAATGAGCAGAACTAAGAGATCATTGTACACGGCAACAACAAGATTTTATGAAGATCAATTCTGATGAACATGGCAACAATGAGATGATTCAGATCAGTTCCAATGATCTTGTGATAAAGAGAGTCATCCACAACCAGAGAAAGGACTATGGGAAGCGAGTGTGAATCACAACAGAGCATTTTCACTCTTTTTGTTGTTATTTGCTTGTATTTTGTTTTCTTTTTCATTTTTTTTCTTTTTTGATCTGATCTTTCTTGTGCAGCATAACTATATAAATATGAATATATATGTTGCATTTAACATATTTTAACATAACATATATTGGATTGCTTGCCGTCTAGGAGAGGGGGTGAGGGGAAAGGTAGAAAATTTTGGAACACAAGGTTTTGCAAGGATTAATGTTGAAAAATTAACTATGTATATGTTTTGAAAATAAAAAGCTTTAATTTTAAAAATGTTGATACATTGAATCCTACGTCACCTAGACTCCAGTCACTTGTCATCTTTGTAAGTAGTCAATGACAAGGTTTATTGTTAATATTTTATTTTACATACAAAAAGGTAGCCTTTTGAGGAAAGATTAAATTCAAATCAAGAAAGCCTCATCTACCTTCTGAGCAACTGAGGAACTAGTGAAAGGCTGTTATCTTGTACTCTGAATTACGTTATAAAGAAAACAAACATGCATACACACAGATCACTGTATATGCACATGCATGTGTACAAGTATACACACATAGGTGTATTATATATATATATATATACATGTACACAGATATGTCAAATGTATCAATGTAAAACATAAGTATTAAGGTCTTTTTATATATGTCAGTATATAAAGGAAGAAGGCTTCTCTCACCCCTATATAGATTATAGGAACCACACAGCTCCTGTTTCTGTTCTGAATCTAGAAAATTATCCAGAGAATAATCCGGAATTCTCTACTATGCAAAGCGCATAAGGATAAAGTGAGTTTTGTTTCTTCAAACAGAATTAACTCACTCAGTCAAAGCTGCTCTTTTCAAAATTTGCAAAATATTGCAAATACCAGGTTTTGCCAGGCTTTGGTAGAAGTTAGGTTCTATACCACAAAAGCTGGACAGCTTTGAAAGCTAAAGGTTGATTTAAATTATATATATATATATATACACACACACACACATATATATGTATATATATTTTAAAGTTGAACAAAATGGAGACCTGCATTTTCATGTACAATATTTGTTTCTATTCTAGTATATATACATATATATATGCAAATCTGCATTCTCTTTGATTTTTACATTTAGAATAAAAGTAAAAATTATTTTTTCCCAGAAGCAATTGGGGTTAAGTGGTTCACCAGGGTCACACAGCTAAGAAGTGTTAAGTATCAGAGGCCACATTTACACTCAGGTTCTCCTGACTCCAGGACTGGAGCTCTATGCACTATACACATCTAGCTGCCCCTAAAAATTAATTTTTTAAAACATAGTGTTCTATATTTTAATCTATATGCTTTTTTTGTTTAAATATACCGTCTTCAGTGTCACTATTAAAAACAGCATGTGATAAATTAGATTCTAAATTACTAAAAAGAAACAGATGTACTTTTAATTCTCTATCAAATCAAAAAACACTATTTTTGAGGGAGAAATATGCATATTTCTGGTTCATTTCTAATGGTTTTTAATAACCTAAATAATGCAAATAAAAATTAAATTTTTACAATTAAAAAGGAGAAATTAAAATATAATTAGTGTAAATTCTTAAACCATCCCCTATTCTTTACTAAAGAGACAACTACAACAGTTAGGCCAGTATGACCAATTCACCAGACAGTGACTGGAATAAACAATCAAGAAAGCGAGACAGGATTTGTAGCATTGTGTTTTACTGCAGTTTTATTACTTAAATACAGCAAACAAAATTCTAAAGGTTAAATGCTATTAATGTAACAAGAATAGCATCAAAACCCAATAATATATACTCTGAAGTGTCTCATTAACATTATGAAAGTAGACAGTTGAAAAAAAAAAGTTTGTAAAGTTTGGTACCCTGGGAAAAAATACAACATTATGGAAAACTGGGATAAAAACCAAGCCAAGGAAACAGAGATGGTGCCGTTCTTGGGTCTCTCCCAATTTCTTTAACCTGACACAAACCACTCTTGAAATCTCAGAATCCTCTCATCAGAAGTTACAGAGGGAGCTGACAAGATTTCAGTTTTATAAAAACTTGGCTTCTCCCAATTGTTCTTGTTTTTTCTTTCATTCAACAAGATTCAAGCTTTTAAGAAAACTAAAGTAAGACTTTAATTCTCTCATTATTTATTAAGTTAACTTCTAGAAAGTGTTCCAATGGCCTGTGTCAAGTGAAAAGAGCACTTTTCAGGGCTTTCATTTTACATTAAGAACACCAAATAACTTCTGGAATACCAGAATGTTAGGGCTAGACAAGAACATCAAGACTCCCCACCCCTTCTCACTCATTTCTAGTGAGAAAACTGAGACCCAGAGTAGTGAGGGGACACCTCCTCCCCCACTGCAAATTCTATTCTTCTAAACTCCCACTCAGTGCTGAGCTCTTCCCCCTGCACCATTATTTACACTTTGAATGGTGGGACAGATAGTGAGAGAATAAAAATCAAAAAGTATGTAACCCCCAACTTGTAGATTATAATGAATAAAACTTCTTTTGGAACTTAAAAATCCTAACTGAATTATGTTGTCTGTTAGTAATACTGGTCCCATTCTTAGAGCAATTAATCTGAGTCTGCCAGGTTTTCTTCTCCTTCCCCAAACTCCTCTCACTGAAAGTATTCTTTTAAAATTGTTCAAGATGATATTTGGAACTTGGAACTTGTTGGCCCAGACCCTATAAAATGTGGGGCTCTCAGCCTCCTGTCGGGGAGCTTCCACCATTAAAACCTGATTGAACTGAGACCCCCAAAATGCCCTTCCAACATGTAACCGATTCTTCTTCACGTGGGGAGACCTAGGCGTAAAGTTGTTCATTAGCCCTCATCCTCTTTAATTCCTTCCCTGAGATGATTTTATATAGCAACATTCATTGAGTCAACTCTTTCTCTCTCCACTCTCCCCACCCCAGATATGGCTTCTTTAGGAAAGGTCTGGAAATGACGTCCTTGCATTAGTTTACTTCAGCCGCTGACACTAGGAAAAAATAGGGCTCTTGTGTACTTGCCTCATTATGAATTTTTTTTAAAAATTATGCGTCAGGATGTTTTATTTATCACCTTGACAACTTTACTTTTCCTTTGGATTAACTAAAAAGGTAGGCTCAAACTGAGCTTGTCAGTTTTATTATTCTTTCAATTCAAGATATATGACAGCCAAAAAAAACAGCAAACGTAGTGATCATGTTTTAAAAACCAGGGTTTGGTACAATTTACACATGACAACCAACTTTACATATAGTTAAATTGGCTGCTCTCTGTTCATATTCAAGAATGGATAAATGTGTTCAAACTACAGCGAGTGTTTGTTTTTCTTTATTAAACATTCTCTGTTAGAAAATGTCAAATACTTTTACATGAGGGAATATTATAGTGGGTATACATTTACTGTAACTTGCAAGTGTTAAATTAGAAAAAGGTGTTAGTTACACCTCTCGAGAAACTTTTGATCTACAGAAATCCCAAAATCTAGTCATTATTTGAATGTTTTAACAGTTACAATAGGAACCCATTTGCTGACTCAGAACAATTTAACAGCAGAAAATACTAGATATCTAAGGGGAAAAACAGGGTGGTTTATTAAAATTACTCTCTACTCACCTCCGTTACTTTTAGGCCTTCGCTTTGTAAATCAACAAAATCTAGTGCATGAAATGGCTATGTGTCTACGTGCTAAAATAATCAAGCTAAATGATTTTCATAAAGTGTAGTTTTGGAAAGAATACCCACAATACCTCTTAAAATGTGCAAAAATCCACATAACGAAGAATTTTATGTTTTATCTCTACCATCTTTCCTCAATGATCTGCCCCAAACAGAAGAGTGACTTTTCTCTTCTTTTCCTAATCTTCCTGGTCAACCTCTTCCCCCCCCCCTCAACAAAAAAGATAATTTAATTGGAGCTCTGATTCCCTTTCCCTGCCTTTCTTTTATGTCTGCTAGATTCCCAGGCATCACTCACTCACACTAGTGCTCTTTCCAAATGCAAAGAGGAAACCAAGAACCAAAATTCTACATTATTAAAAATAACACAAATCTTAACTATTAAGGACTTTATTTTTAAATAGGATCAGTGTTTTTTTTTTCAAAATTTTTGGCTCCCACACAAGCAAGGAATAATGCTCCAAGAGGAAAATACAGAGATGGCATACAGCATGAAATTGCCCTCGAGTCCCATCAGTGCCCAGTATTCCAACGTCCGGACTGGGCCGCTTCTGTCACTTTTCCAGAAAGCAGGCACAGTTGTCACAAAGCTAGCCAACTGTATCAAATTTGATTGTTTTACTAGCCCTGTCTCTCACAAAAGCCCTGGTGAGACATTCTAACACGTTAAACCAAGAAGTGGTCAGGCAGCAGGAGGCACAATCTGCAAAGACCAACTAGTCAAGCTTTTTGATGTTCTGTAAGTAGCCGGATCAGTGCACAGCAAAGCTAAAAAACAGACCATTGTATCAAGTTTAAAAGTTTAATATGGGAGGGTCAAAAGGCATTATTCCCTTCTGCCTTGGCCACTCTTCCATATAAAATATCTGCATTCTAAAAACAAAATAAACCTTTTTAATTTTTAGATTTTTTTTAAAAAAGAACTCAGATTTTATTTTTTTTCCAACCATAATATTACCCAGACGTTCCATGAAAATCATTTAAAATGTAATACAACCAAACCAAACCTTGCTCTTCAGGGTGGGAGGTCAGGCATTTACTTTGAAAACATATACTGTTCTTAAACAGGTTATGCACATTAAGAAATCTCTGAGAGGCAGCAGTGGCACAGGATGAGTGGCATTCTGTAACATTTGATAAATGACTAGAGCTTGTCGTTAATTTTATCGCCCTGCAGAGTGAATACATTTTAAAAAATAAAGTCAATAGAATCCAAGCTGAGCCTTACTGATTTTGACTGTTAAGTCAGCATTTTATACAGAATGCATCCCTCCCATTTAAATATTATGTAAACCTTTTCATGAGTTTCCTCATTTATTTTACTCCAGATTTATTTAGAGGCCAAGTATTAATATCGATTTGAAACCCAGAGAACATCAGCCATAAAGCACTCCTATAAAGCTAGCAATAGGGATCTTTTTAATCTTTTTTTTTACATGATCACTTTCTTATAATGAGTTAAATGCAAACAACTATAAAGACTCCCACACAACTAGCACAGGAAACTGCAAGATTTACTTCCACAGGAAATAGATTTTAAGACGTGCACACTATCTAATGAAACTCAAAGCTACACTCATGAAAAGACCAAGCAACAGTCACCTTTCGGTGTTTATCGCTCACGTTCACGCTGTTTTTAAGGCTGAGAGCTAAGTGGGCACACAATACTGCCAGCCCTTGGGAAATTACTTCAAGGAGTGCTCCTAAAAGGAAACCATGGGAAACTGCTAATCATTTTGAAATGTGCATCTCACTCAAAAGAAGGCTAGATGGAGGTTTCTAAAACTTCCATTTGCTTTCACTTGCGACACTGGGACCCTCAGACATGAGGGAGACCTTAGACAGCCCCCCTTCTTTCTTTCCCCCTCCTCCTCCCCAGGATGCACAGATGCATTTCACTCTAATATCAGGGCTTGGGACCACAGGATAAAAGCAAATCTCCTAGCCTGGCCCTGGGCTGCGATTGGACGCCCCCTGGTGGCGCAGATGCCCCACCACCCACCGAGCATCCTCTGCCCCCCAGACCACTGGTTCCTGCCATGGCAGAGCCTCCATCCTGTAAATGGAGAATTAAGACTCCACGGAGTCTCTCGGGCCTTCTGGGTGCTACAGGCGACCCAAGGAAAAACCCCTCGAATTGGAAGAAAGGAGACAACCAGAAGGCTGCTGGGGGTAAGGCTCACAAAGGTGGGGGAGGCGAGGGTTGCCGAGTGGCTTTGTAAAATTACACTGTATAATTAATTCCATGGTAAGAATGTTTTTATGGTGTGTTTTGGTGACCTTTTATTACCATCAAGTTCACAATGCTGGTGGGCTTCCTTTTAATCCCTCCGCAGACAAAGGCCCTAAATAAACACAGATCCCTTCCTGGGAAAAAGTCCACTCTGGTTAAATGGTAAGGAAATGAGTAAATCATTAGTAATCTTTAAAGCCAAAGCTATAAACTCAAGTTACCTTAAGTTAAAATGAAAGTGTCCGGCCAGAGTTTCAAAGTTCTGTCACAGATAGAAATCTCCAGTTCTTGACTCCAGACTAGGCGCCAGCTGATAAACAAACAATTTAAGTCAAGAGCTGGAGAATTCCCAGCTTTTTCACTTAATGGCTTGGGCCCAGAGTATTTATTGCCTCCAGTTTTATTCTCACTTAGCTCTAAGAGGAAATTTAAACTCATCATTATCTCAAAGCCCAGCCGGGCAGCAGCAGCTCACCTGGTCCGGCTCCCCTTGCTCCATACCAGGTTGAGTCCCCACCAGAAGTGATGTAATAGTGTAAACTAATTAACTATAGTTTTAGGGTGACTTTTTAATAGGCTAAATAAATTTTGTTCAATATGGTTTATATTCCCACTTGGGGCAGTAATGATTCCAAAAGGTTTAACTTTACAGTTTCCAGTCCAAACTACTAGTGAAAACTGAAAAGGACAATGGGATTACAAAGAAAAAAAAATGAACTCTTGTCAGGAGCCCTTAAGTATTACATATCACGGTTTGAAGGATCTTCTGTCTCTGATGTGCTCTTTTACTCTTAACTCCTAAACCATCTGCAGTGCTGGTGAAGGCCAACCAAACCCCAAGGTTTACACGACAGGAGAGATGGAAGGTCACCATCCCCAAATAGCGATTTAGGTGATTTAGTGTAAACGTACATAAGCCATACAGAACTTAAAAGGAGAGGCCAATTAAGCCCTGGAAGATAAAGCTATCACATATTCCCAAATGCTCTAAAAAGTTTTTTTAAAGCATGCTAAAATTATTGAGTGTTTTTAAAATGAAATATATGTAATGCCAGCCCACAAACCCTTCCCCAAATGATATGCTCCATTTCCCACAAATTGGTGTCCCCATCCAAGATTTTATTTTTAAATATTTTATTCTAAAATCTGATTAACTGTAAGCACCTGACATTTGCACAAGATTAATTCTTTCCCTCTGTTACTTATCTGATGAAAAGACATTAGAGGAAAACGACAATGGTCTAAAGTAAAGGGTTAATAAAATCCTGTAAAGCAAAAGGGTTGGGGGAGGAGGATTTTATTTCTCTCCCTTGGAAAAAAAAAAGTTTTATTAACCTGACTTGGCTGAAAAAGCCAATTAACTATTTTAATGTTTGCCAATACTCTATTCCTTTAAAATATGGATAAGTATACTAAACAGTTAGTGTTACTCCCAAGAAAAAGGTATTACTCCTAAGAATAGGATGAATAACAGGAAAATGAAATGCAGATTTAGGGTCAACTGTTACAAACAGAACTTCTTCATTTTCTTCAATGAAAATTCTCTAGGAAAATTTTATACATCTGAGAAAGGGTACAATCATTCTCTATTTTTATTTCATGAAGTTGCAATCTCAAAAAAGAAAAGACGCTGGCTAACTTTTAGTATCCTTAACGCCTGAATAAAGGCTACTCCATTCCCATGAGAGAAATATCCTCATTTGGCATTATATCCCCCCCTTTACCTTTTATCTCTCTGTTCTAAGTTCAATTTGAAGAGACAAATAAATGATCTGGTATGTTTAGAAGAAGAAGAAAAAAAGAAATGTCTTCATTCTAACACTGAGGCAGTGCAGAGGAATTGACAACATAAAATTTGAGGTAAACACACAAAATCTCTTCACTCAGGTCAGGTTACGGGCATTCCAAGATAGAGGAGCACTCATAATGCACTTGTCTGCCGTGTTATCTAACTTGGCAATGAACTGTGGACTGCAGTTAAAATGTGCATTTAAATTTTAAATGTCTACAAGTAAAGTGAGTAAAACTAAATCGGAATTCTATAAGAAATACAAATAGAAAGACTAATTCCTACCGGATTACATACTTTCCAGGCCTGACATTTGCAAGTATGCTTTTCTTGACCATTATCAAAAATATTTTTAAAAATAAAACTAAAACTGACGGATGGCATTTTGAGCACATGACAGGCAGACTTGTAAAATTCCTAATGTCCACTCCCCCATCTCTAATACCTTTTAGAGATCACTCAGAGACAATGATAGACATGAAATATACACCTATGTGGAAAATAATTTCATACTATTTAGAAACCACTGGATATTCATAGAAAAATAAATTCTAATAAAAAGCAATAATAAAAAAATAAAAGAAAAAAAAGAAAAAGAAATTCTATATAATGAATACTGTATTTATTTACATTTATGTACACATACAACACACACGCGCGCGCACACACACACACATGTGAGGAGATTGATTTGCTAGACCACTCCAAGTCTCTACTATAAAAGGTGGCGAATCTTACATTACTCCAACAGAGCCAGTTGTGTCTGGTCTGTCCTACATCCTGAGTGGCAATTACAGGACATTAAAAATTCCCTGGGCTTAAACTTCAGGCTGGACCCCTGCCTTATCCACATGCTTCCCTTCCCACTCAAAGCATATCGGGGGGAGGGGAGGAGAAAGAAGGGGGAGATGGAGAGCCAAGTCCCTCCACAGGAAAAATCTTGGTAGTAATATAAGAAGTAATCCTCCTAATTATTACAAGTTAGAAAACTGCTTTGCAATTTGAATTGGGGCTTTAGATTTAGAGGAATAGGAAATGCAAATAGGCAGAAAGTGTATATTGAGGGAAATTCATGAATTAAAACAATATTTTCCAGACAATAACTATGATGGGGCAAAATCTAGATTAAAGTTAACATTCTAACTTATCACCATCTTCTCAAAAAGGTAAGTTATAAATAATCTTATCTTAGGCAGTCATCTTTACAGGTATTAAGCACTTATTAACAACTTATTTAGACACCAGTCTGGAAGCTGATGTAGAGGACTCCCTCCCTTGCCAGAGAATGCTAATGATTGCAGCAGGCTATGTCTGCTTTTAGAATTATTGACCACTTCTTTCTGGGATCTTGTAACAGAATATAGAAAATGCAATAAGGAAAAATATAGGATTCTTATTATGTTAGCAAAAGGAGAAATGTAATAGATACAAAAGAACAAAAATACATGTTATTGGAAAATATTAATCACTAAAATGCAAAGAATTTGACTGTATCTCAGTTAATATATACTACATTTTAAAAGAACGGACCTGCCTACTATAAAAAAAAAAAAAAAGCAGAACAAATTTCTTTCATTCTAAGAGTTCCTGCTGTCTGAGACAAAATCGGACCTGTAGAGAAATGATAATGCTAATTATTAATCAATATTTTTGCAGATGGGATTAATCTAGAATACAAGAATAAATTTCAGTGCTATTTAATACAGCTTCAATAAGAAATCATCAATTGGAACAACCAGAACAGAAATCTCTAGAGTCGTACCTATATGAAGATTTTAAAACTTGGAAAGTTATTCATTTAATGAATATGAATGCAACTTTTTTCAAGAGAAAGAAAGCTTAAATTTTCCATTTTAAAGATTGCAACTAACAATTACATTACCTAATAATGTTAATAAGAATAACTGATAATACACATTGCTGTCCTTTAACAGTAACGTATTATGTTAAAACACTGGAGATTTTTAGAAAACAGCCAAGATATTCCTCCTTCCCCTCATATATAATGTCAAGTAAGTCTAAGTTCAGTTAAATGAAATTTGGTAAAATACTTTGCTTCTGGACAAAAATAGCATGTTTCTGCCTGAAGCCAAGTAAAATTGCCAAGTTATAAACCTAAGAAAAGTTTCTAATGGAAATGCCAACAGACCCTTAACTATAATGGCCCTGTAGGTGCCAAAATATCAATTATTTTTGTTTTTTGCCATAAATCAGATAGAGGGAGAGTGGAAAATCTAGAGGTATCTGATTTAGTCAACAGTAAAAGGCCAAGACTGAACACTTTATTTTAAAAACAATCATGGCATAGATCTAACTAAAGTCTCTAAAAGGTTTTTACCCTTAAAATTTAGCAAGCAAGTCATACTTGAAATTCTTCATAGCTTGTTAAATGCAAACTACTTAACAAGCTTTGCTGCCTCCTACTCAATATTCTAGAAATCCCTCAAACTACAAAATTAACCCAGGCAAACTAAAGTATAATAGAAATGGTAAATCTACGTGTAGCTATTCATACACACACGAACACTGACATGCTCGGTTCTTCATTTTGGACACTGATTCACACCCAGATCAGACTCCCTAGAGATGTCCACAAAGATGGTCGGCTCAGTTGCCTATTTCCACACAAGGCAATTACCAAACTCCTCCAGATTGGTGTCAGCTAGGAAAGCAGGCCCTTGGAGGCTACAAGGCCCGTAGTACTTTGCCTTAAGCACAAATACAGAATTTTCTAATCCCCACTCTATCCAGAAGAGTTTGACAAAAACTCAGTCTTCATCTGCTCAACTTCAAGCCGTGGGACCATGGTAGAACCTTTCCTCCACTTCAGGCCAAACTTATTTTTCCAGAAACCCTAAACCCTAAAAGTGTTCAGTAAAGCCTAAGGCCACATAGTTGCCACATAGAAGATCCCTGATAAACATTTCTTAAACTGAATTTAATTATTATCATACATCCAGTCATCTGGTTTTGTGAGAAACTCCAAAGTATGGTGTAAGGCTGCAGGAATGGGTTTTAATTCAAGATCAATTAAAATCATTACTTTTTTTAGATAGAGATTAATTCCTTTAATTCATGGTCAGCCCTTTTAGAAATACTATTAATCCTAAGTGGAGCCACTTAAAAAGTGCAGTTAACTCACGAGAATATGAATATTACTGGACAATGTCATGAAAAGTACATGTATGTCCTGAGCACGGGTCACTATTGTATCATAAATAACCCTTGGATCACAATAGCGATATATCTGTTGTGGATTAAACGTTAATTTAGAACAACAGAATTCTGGAATTCTAACAGAACCAACAGGTCATCTTGTCCAATCCGCTCATTTCAGAAGCAGCAGCTGAAACCTGGACAGAAGACGAGCCCATTCCAAATCCGAAAGCCCTCCTAGGGCCCCATACTTTGGGAGAAATGGCCCCGGGGCCCCAAAATGACCAGGTTTAGGATGAGAGGAGGAATACCTCAAAGAAACTTCAACCCTCTGTAAGCCTTCAGGCCAGGAGTCCCCTGACCCACTGCCTCCATATTAGGCAGCATCAAATGGTGGTATCCTCCATATAAACAGGGAAATGGGGGGGGGGGGCAATAATAGGGGTACTGAATGACAGGTTCCCTCTTCCACAGGCTGAGTCTTTGATGCAGCACTCACGTTCGGGAGAGAGATCTGGCCGGGGTTTTGGAATCACGGTACAAGAACCATCATTCACCCCGCGGGAGCAGAGGAGACCACCACGAGAGAAGGGAGGGGGGCTGAAACCCAGGCCGTGGGATTTCGTGGGCTGAAGGCCCAGAAATGGATACAGGGGTGCAATCAGAGGGCCAGGAAAGGACCAAGTGAGAGAGACAAGTCTGAGAAGCCAGGAGGGGAGCACCCAACAAGTGCTGCCTTCATGGAGGCCTGACCCGGCAAGCACAGCCTTCACGGAGGTTCAGCCTGGCAAGAGCATTCTTCATGGGGACAAGTGCAGCCTTCACAGGGACACACACAGCCTTCATGGAGGCTTGCCTGGCGCCCACAACCTTCATGGAGGCACCCGCAGCCTTCACGGAGTCCCGTCCCCGGAGGTTCGACTCCTGAGCCACTTTCTCCCTGTCTCCCTTCTGTGGTCAGGCTGCGCAGCAGGGGGTGGAAGACAAGCTTCCTGCAGACAGTGACCAGCATTGCTTCTGCCCCTGCTTCCCCAGCGCCCAGCACAGGGCTCCAGAATGCGGGTGGATTGGCCGGGAAACCAGAGTGACCAAAGGTCAAGGTGCAACAGCATCAGGAGGGCAAAAAGTGAGAAAATGTCATCCGTCACATTCAGGATCACTGATAATCTTAGGGAAAGTCACCTCAGGCAAGTCTTGTCAAAGATCTGAAAAGTGGCGAGTGAGGAAGTAAAGGCAGATGGTAGGGTTATTTGTCCTCGGGAGGGCAGGCCCTGACCGGACCTGAGGAGCCAGGCCTGGGCACAGTCACCAGCCTCACTTTCCCCTCCAGAACCATCTGGCTCCCTGGCCAGAGACAGACACAACTGGAGATGGCCCAGATGCAGCGGGAGTCCTGGCTTTTTTAAGTAAGGGCTTCGATAGGTCTGTTTGATGGGGACAACGCCAATCAGTGATGAAGACCAGGCGACAACTGAGGCAAAGGATCTCTCTTTCCCCCAGTCCAAGGGAATCTAAATGAATCCGTGACTCTGGAGGGGAGTCCCCCAGGGTTTCTGGCCAGTGCAGAGATGACTGCTGTGACTCACACAATGGGGCTTGGCCTAGGACCTATTGGTGGCCAACGAGAATGGCCGTTATTATTATTATAGGGAGAGAGGGCTATGGGACTTAGACATCTAAAGCAAGCTCAAGAGCTGCACAGAGAGTGGGAGACGGGCAGCTGGTCCAGTAGCTAGAACTGGAACTAGAGGCAGGGAAGCCAAGGTGGAAGCCCCCCAGCTCCATCCCAGACATGACCATGAGCAAGCCACGGCTCTAGGCCTCAGCTTCCTCTTCGCCACCAATGTCACCCAGCGAGGGTGTTAGACCAGAAACTCTGTGGTCCTGTTAGCTAAAAAAGGTTTCTAGGCAGCTGGCAGGGCCAAGTCAAGATCCGGTAACCCAAAGCTACGGTGGGTGCGAACCTTTCTCCCGCCTCAGATAAGGCAGACATGGATCTGAAAAGGCATGAGAGATGCTAGGGTAAAGCAGCAAGAGATGGAGGAGGGGGGAGGGCTCCTACGCCTGAAAACCCTCCCCAAAAAACTGACAGCGACCACCAATCTCGGCTCCCATGGTCAAGCTTCTTTTCCTCTTGAAATCACTTTTTGTCTATTGTGCAGATAATTTTAATTTATTCATATGTGCAAATGTTGTGGCCGCTAGTGGAAGAGAAGCTCTTTAAGGGCCTGGATGGCTACCTGTCCACTTCTGAACTTCTAGCTACCAGTACGGGCTATGAGACCCATTGGCCTAAGGATCTCCAGGGAAAATATCCCTTCTGCCAAAACAGACCAGCACCTTCTGTTGCTCATAGAGTTTCCTGAAACGCTGAGAGGTCGAGTCTCGCTGAGGGCCTCAGATCCAGCCAGTGTCATTGTCGCCCTGAACCCCAGTTCTGGATCAGTCTCTGCTCTCTTTCCTTTCCCACTTTTACAATCACCAAAGTCACCAAGAAAGGACTTAATTGTTTGTGAAACTGAGCAATTCTCATAGTTAGACTAAATGTGACCTAGAAAGCCAATGCTTACCCAAGATCCTGCCCAGAAAAGGTGCCTTCATGGTCCCTTCTCATCAAGGCTCTGAACTGTCGTGATTCAAAGTTAGCTTAATAGGATATGAGAGCTCATTTTACTTATTTCTTCAGCTGATAAGATACTATAGTTTACATTTCTTTTTCTTGAAATACCGTTTGAAATGTAGAAGTGATTTTTGTGAATACTCCTGAGAAAAGCCTCACTTAAACTGTTTCACTGCTTCAGAAAGAGGCAAAGCAAAGAATCTGATTTGGTTCATCACGGAGCTGCTGCCTTTGACACAAAAGTCAGAACGATGTTTGCAGTTGCACTACAAAGATCTAAAAAGGATCTTAATTCCACAGTAAAAGGACTTTAATCCAGAGGGAGAAATGTTTTAATTTCCTTTAAGAGAAGGAAAAAAAGAAAGAAAACAGGTAGACTTCCTGCCCTATAAATTTCTGTGGCAGTCCCAAAAGGGTCTGTGATGGGGTACTTTTGCAGGTAGTAAGAGGTATAGTTAGAACATTCTCTCTTCCTTGACTTCTCAGGAGGGTTGGCACTTTGGCGATTTTCACCCACTGAAGGCCCTGCCCCATGGAGATGGCATAAGGAATAAAAATGCCCAGTCTAGAAAATGCCCATTGAGAGGTGAAATGAGAGCTCCCTTCAAGCAAAAGCTGGAAGAGGAACTATAATGATTCTGTCTGGCCCCAAGGAACTCCCAGAGGTCCTTGGCAAAGGGTCCCTTCAGGCCTGATGTCAGGAGCTCCCTCAGGCGGGAGCTGTAACCCAACAAGGGCTTGCTGGGAGACAGGCACCAGCCAGACCATGAGGCCTCTGAGGTCCCTCCAAGATCAAGGCTTCCTCTCAGACTCTGGGCTAAGCTTCCTGGCTAACTCCATCTCAGGCCTCCTGCCATCATCTGGTCCTGGATCCCCTGCAGAGAACCCAGAAAACTGATGGAGCATGCTACCGTAAACCAACCTAAAGAGGGAGGGAGGAAAATAGGGTACCCAGGCACTAAAGTAAATTGCTTCCAAACCTTGATCTCAAAAGAAAAAAGGATTTCATCTGATCCTGGGGAAGAAACAGGCATAAAAACAGAGCTCTTTCTTTTTGCTTCATTGAGACTCTATTTCATGGAAGATCATTTTTGGCTACTGACCCTAAAAGATTCCATTGTGAGATAAGTATCCACAGGGCAGGATTTATAATGTTACCTGTTAAATAAATGCTTTCAGATCTGATTAAAAATGAGAGCTTTCACTGACCAGACATAAATGCAAACTGCCAACACAAAATAACTACTGCACCTGGAGCATGAGGAAAGCTGCCAATTTTCCCCACGATGGGAAACATTTTCTGGAAATTTTATTACTAAGATTATTTACATGCATTTTTATTATATTAGACTTTTTGTGAAATGAACATTTTTTTAAAGAAGTTTTAAAAAGTAACTGCAAAGACAAATACCAATACAAGTTATTTCAAGATGTATACAAAACTACCCAATATTTCTAAGGAAGAATATTTCTAAGAAAATCTAGAATTTATCAGCTAATGAAAGTCACTTGAATTACTCGGTACTCCAGTAAGGCGACTAAGGGAATAAAACCAAAATGAAAAACTTGCTTATTCTGGAGAATTAATTATTAATTATTCACATAGAAAAATAATCTCATGGAAAATGTGCAACAAATCTCAGCATTTCCATGGTTGGGAATCTGGAGAAGTCAAAGCTTGAAAAGCCATCCTGAGATGGGCAGAAGTTGATTATCTCTACAACCTAATAAAAGGTGAGCTCCTGAAGGATAGGGGACAGCTATTTCTTCTATTTGTAAACTGAGGCCTTAAGGAAGTAGCACAGTGGTTGGAGTGCAGGACTTGGAATCTGGAAGACTTGAGTTATAATTCTGCTTCAGACACATGAGCTAATGGGACCTTAGTCAATTCACCTTTCTCTGCCTCAGCTCACTACCTCCTAGGGTTGGGGTGAAGATAAAGGAGATAATACTGGTTAAGTCCTTTCCAAACCTTTTCTACAGTGCTCTATAAACACCACCTATTATTGACAATAATAACAAAAGCAATTTCTGTCCAACCTGGAGCATTTTTAAATGGCTGTCCCATATGCCTAGAATGCTCTCCCTTCTTTTCTCTGACTCCTGGTTTCATTCAAGCCCAACTAAACCCCCTCTCCTCCAGAAAGCCTTTGCCAGTCCCTCTTCATTCCAGTGCTTTCCTTCCCTTGGTTGATTATTTCCAATTTCTCCTTATGGGTAGGGACTATCTCTTGCCTGTCTTTATAGTTCCAGCATTTAGCAGAGTTCCTAGAACACAGTAAACCTTTAATGTTTACTGACTGACTGATAAACAAGGTCATTTGCAAAACACAGAGAAAGGAGATGAAAAAGCAGCAAATATAACCTACCAGAGAAAGCAATGTATCAACTTATCTAAATCAGGGAATCCCAAAAGCATTTTTAGGAAAAACTGGAAAGAGAGCAACATGTAGACATGAAATGAAATTGATTCTATATCAGGAAATGTTGGTGATTTAAAAACAAAAAAAAATTATCAATGAAAATAAATATTTAATTTTTTTTTTAAAAAGAACTAAAATAAGAGTCACTGCCACACATTTATATGTTTTCACCAGATCACCAGAAAATGATGTTTTCACCAGAACATAAAGGTGTGCTAATCCCCTATCAATGTTGGTCTGTGGAGAACACATTATTAAAAAATATGAAACAGAATCAACCAAATTCTAGATTTAAAGCTAGATGAACCTTAGAGATCACTTTCTCCAACTTATTAATATTTTAAAAGAGAGAGAGAGAGAGAGAGAATATTTGAGAGATTGACTGAAGGCCACATAAAGATCAAATAGAAGAAAAGATCTAAACCTGTATAAAATAATAACAGCAACAACAACAAAAATTACAGACAAATTATCTTTGAGATAAGATTTATTGATTAATGTAGGTCATGAAGAGGAAAAAGTAGAAAATGCAAGCTCTCAATGCTGATTCTAAAAACTGAGCAAACATCGAGCAAAACCTGACTGGCTAGACTTAGCCATGAGGAGCTTGTTACCTTTTATAACCTGACAGACGACAAATCCCCATTATGCAACTGCAGACCCTGAAATATCCTTCAAAATCAACAAATAAACTGCACTGAAACCTGACCGCCATCCCTGGCAGAACTGCTGCCCACGGTCACACAGACACAGCGGAGATCCAGACCAATGAAACAATAAGATTTTAATGGATGTCACTATACCAAAGGCTAACAGAGTCCAAACTATGTGGAATAAAAAGTTTCAAACAATAAAGACTTCACGGAGGAAATTAAAATCAAGTTATCACCATTCACCTTTCAGAAATATCCCAAAGATGCTTTCAGGGAGTCTAAAAAAGATAATACAAGTCAGAATTTTTTTCCAATTATAAACAGAAGTTCTTTTTATCCATCTGTGCAATAATCCATAGAATGTCATATTTAAAGGAATAATATATAGTAATTTGTCCCAGGATCATTTCTATTTGAACTCTTGAAAATCTTGAAAAAGATGAGAATACTAATACACTCATCTTCAAAGATTTGTTACTTCATTGTCAAGAGAACTCCTTCCACCCAAACAGATTGCAGTCCATCCAGAACTAACAGTCTCCAGGAATGATCCAAAATTTAGAAAACTGGGTGATTTGTCCATGATGATGCAGACATAGCTGGTTTCAGAGGCAGGACCAAAACCCAGGTGTTCCTAATTCCCAGTCTCCTACTCTGTCCTACAGCAGCAATGTCAAACATAAGGTCACTACACTCCTGTGGATGGCAGAAACTAAATTAAAATGTATAATAATAATTGGAAAATATTTGAAAATTTTAATACAGTAAAAAATAAGTAACATCACATTTTAAAACTAAGTCAACGTGCAGCCTACTGGGATCCTCCTGAAAGCATTAGAGGCCCTTATTTCTATTTCAGCCCTACCGCAGGCTGCTTCTCCATTAGTAGCAGCTGAAGTCATATAGCACATTAAGGTACAGGGAGCTCCTTACATACATTATCTCATCTGATCTTTGAAATAATCCTGGGAGATAGATACCATGCTACCCATCCAACAGATGAAGAAAGATGAGGCCCATGAAGGAGCTGTCCAGGGTCACAGGGCCATCAGCAGTAGTGGTAGGCAGTGCTCAAACTGTAGGCTTTTGGGGGGAATTTCTATAGCACGTCACATCTTTTTTTGGTTATACACTTGACTAAAAAGTGAAACAAATAGGAGATTCTGATATAAAAGTTTTGGTTTTAAGAAAGCATTTGACTCATCCGTGCCAAATATCACTTTCAAGGGTCTCTTTGGACAAGTCTCCTGAGATATGCAAAATTATACAGGATCGCAAGAGAGCAGGACTCCCAACTCGTTCAACAATCTGCTGGATCCCAGTAACAACCGAGAGGTCAAGCACGTATGTTTACCATGAGTGTTAGGGAAAGCATCCAACATGAGGTTCAATGGGAAAAGTTTCCTATCAGTCTTTCAAAAGCTACTTTTTGTAGATGACATCGTCATTCAATGAACAAAGTCTCTAAGCATTCCAAAGCCTCCTTGGTGAAATCCAGACTGATGCAAAAGACACTGGCTTAACTATTCACAATGAAAAAATAACATGGATGAAAAATGCCGACTGCCAAGACTATAATACACAGCCAGCTGGGAAGCTCAAATTAGTCCATCAATGAAAGTGTCTTGGACAAGTACAGCAGATGGATAATTATTTGGGACAAACCGAGGAAGAGATCTGGCTGAATTTCATTTAGGAATGATTCAGTGCCTTTAATGACCCTAAATTATTCCTAACAAAAACAACAGCATCCCTTTGTACTATCCTAGCCCCTCTGCTCCCCTCAAGTTAAAGCCGCTCATTCTTCAAAGGCATTCAGAATTTTGGGAGACTCGATTGACCAGGGAGACTTCAAGGCCCAGATTCCTGCCACCACCAGAGGCCAGGGGAAGTGCCAGCGGAAGTGCATAGAGGAAGTGCCCAGAGGAAGTAGCCCGGGGAAACATCTAGAGGAGGTGCACAGAGGAAGCCCAGGGGAAGTACCCAGAGGAAATATCCCAGAAGAAGTACACAGAGGAAGTGCCCAGAGGAAATATCCAGAGGAAGTGCACAGAGGAAGCCCAGAGGAAATATCCAGAGGAAGTGCACAGAGGAAGCCCAGAGGAAATACCCAGAGGAAGTGCCCAGAGGAAATATCCAGAGGAAGTACCCAGAGGAAATATCCAGAGGAAGTACACAGAGGAAGTGCCCAGAGGAAATATCCAGAGGAAGTGCACAGAGGAAGCCCAGAGGAAGTGCCCAGAGGAAATATCCAGAGGAAGTACCCAGAGGAAATATCCAGAGGCAGTACACAGAGGAAGCCCAGAGGAAATACCCAGAAAAAATATCCAGAGGAAGTGCCCAAAGGAAATGCCCAGAGAAAATATCCAGAGGAAGTACACAGAAGAAGCCCAGAGGAAATACCCAGAGGAAGTGCCCAGAGGAAACATCCAGAGGAAGTGCCCAGAGGAAGTACCCAGAGGAAATACCCAGAGGAAGTACACGGAGAAAGCCCAGAGGAAGTACCCAGAAGAAATATCCAGAGGAAGTACCCAGAAGAAATATCCAGAGGAAGTACCCAGAGGAAATGCCCAAGAAAATATCCAGAGGAAGTGCACAGAGGAAGCCCAGAGGAAATGCCCAGAGGAAATATCCAGAGGAAGTACCCAGAGGAAATATCCAGAGGAAGTACACAGAGGAAGCCCAGAGGAAATACCCAGAAGAAATATCCAGAGGAAGTGCCCAGAGGAAATGCCCAGAGAAAATATCCAGAGGAAGTACCCAGAGGAAATGCCCAGAGAAAATATCCAGAGGAAGTACACAGAAGAAGCCCAGAGGAAATACCCGGAGGAAGTGCCCAGAGGAAGTACCCAGGGGAAATATCCAGAGGAAGTACACGGAGAAAGCCCAGAGGAAGTACCCAGAAGAAATATCCAGAGGAAGTGCCCAGAGGAAATGCCCAGAGAAAATATTCAGAGGAAGTACCCAGAAGAGATATCCAGAGGAAGTGCTCAGAGGAAGCCCCAAGAGCTCTGATACCTGAGTAGTGCATCATGGCAGGTAACTCAGATGAGAGAGATGACAAAAATCAGTGGAGTAAACCTTCTAATGTCTATCCTTGTTGAAAAAAATCCTTCTCCTGCTATGACTAAAAAAAATCTTTTTATTAAGTGTTAAATGAGTTAGAGTGTCTCCAGCCTGAGTGAAAAACAATCTTCTAATATTACTATCTAACATAAAATATGAAACGCAATAGTCACAGAACCAAGAGAGCAAAAAATTCAAGTGTCAAGGGAAGGGCCAGGTGGCCAGAAGCAGGCGCCAAAACAGCCCTAATTATGAGCTGCCTGGAATACCTGGCACAAAAGCCGTCCCTGGGGAAATCTAGACTAAAGAAGAGAGTAGAACCATCACATACTGAGAACAGACAGAACAAATGGAGTGGCCCAGGGATAACCTTGTCATGTCGAGAGAGCAAGAGGAAGAAAAGCTCCCACGTGTCTGAAAAATCCTTTGTGGAAAGTTTGAGTTAAAATGTGGCCAGTTCCAGCTGGAGAAAAAGAATCTGCGGACTGTGAGCCCACTCCAGGGAAGGTGCTCCGACGTGGAAGACAACATCTCTCACTCTCCGAAGGATTAATGGCAGACCCTTGTGGCCTGATGTCTCTGACAGCACAGCCTAACACCCAAAGAAGAGTACCTTCTTTCAGTCTTCCAAAGTACCCCACTTTGTAATTGTTTCCCTCTTCATTCGAAAGGGAGAAGAGAAAACAAAACAGTGGGAAAGGAAACACAAGAACCATAATAGCATAAGTGAAAGCTGATTCAAAGAGGCTGAACCAAAAGGTCCTGAAAAGGAGAGAACAAAAATCAATCTCAGGGGCAGAACCAAAGTGTCAAAATTTAGTCTTTTGGTTTGCTTTTCACAGGTGAAAATCTCACCTGGAGCATGTTAAGAAATGACCGCACAGAAGAGAAAGGCATCAATGAAATGTTTCTAAAAATAAACATGATAAACGCCAATTGAAGAATTTCTCAGTGTAATAGTGAATCACCAAGTCACTGGGCTCACTGATTCAGGGACAGTGCCAGGAAAAAACAGGTCCCTCTGTCCCCTTCCCCATTCCCATTAGGACATCATGAATCTATCAAGGAGGTTCTTGTTTTGCCCAACACGGATTTCCCTTCATATATGCCATGAGCAGATGAGATGGAGATGTCAGGTACCAGGGAGAAGGACACAGTTCTCCCTGGGGTCCCACACCAGGAGGCAACCAAAATGGTTAAAAGGGACAGAGATCCAGCGCAATCAGTTGGCAAGCCCTTAGCAAGAACAAGCTCTGTGAGAGACTCGTAGGGGATGAAGACAAAATAAAACCATCCTTCCCCGCTCCCCCACCCCCAAAGACCCAGCTCCATCCTTGGGCAGTGGAAGAACTTGCGGCCAGGTTACCAGGCTTCCATCGGCCCTCTGGAACAAGAGATTGTGCACAGTGGGCTTGGCGGAGAGAAGACTAGGACGATTTCCTTCTCACTGTCATCTGCTGAGGACTGAGTCCAGAGCCTGGGACATAGGAGACAAACTTTAAAAACATATGGGGCTCAGCTGTCCAACAGTGAAGGGCAGCAGATGACCTCAAATTGGTCCCCATTTTAAAAAAGAATAGAACCTGTAAATGCAAAGCCAGTGAACCTGACGGTCCTGATAAAGTGCTGGATTACATCATGAAAAAGGGACTTAAGGTTCTTGAAAACGAGAAGAGCTTCTGTTGAGAGGAAGTCAAGCAGACCACAAAGCACACTTCTTGCCTCGTGACAGAGGAGGGGGTCTCCCAGAACAGAACAGCACACATACTTTCAGGTGCGGTCAAGGCAGTACTTATGCTGCTCCTGGATTCAGTTCTGTTGGACGGAGGTAGGAGAGACGTGGGGGAGAGACAGTGATACTTTTTTTTTAAAGCATCAATGAAAAAAAATTTTAAGTCATGCTAAGTTAAACTACTATCTTTTTTCCCCTGGGTTACTTGACCACTTAATCAGGGAATGGTTATAAGCACCATATATTTAAATAAATTTAAACATATTAAATGCTTTTAATAAAGGATCTCAAGCAATCGTTTGAATAATCAGTTGGTCAAGCAACAAGAATTTATTAGGTGCCTGTTGTGGGCCAGGCACAGTGGGCATGAATGTAACAGCCGCTGCCTCACTTGAAGATATTCAGATGTGTTTTGGTGGATTTTAAACTGTATGAATGGACACTGACCAAATGGGACAGCTCCCAAGAAAGCCACCAAAGAGTAGTTAAAGAAACTATGTATATCTAATCTGAAGATGAGAAGTCCTTGAGGGATGTGATAAATACCGTCAGATACTGAAAAGGCCATCGTGTGAAAGAGGAATTCCACTTTTTCTGCTTACTCCTGGGGAAAAGACGAGGAGGAGGGGACAGAAGATGCTGCATGTGAGACGGAGACTCCCCAACGAGGTGATTTCCCCCCAAAATAGAAGGCAGCAGATAACGCCTTCCTGGAGTTCTCACATGTAGGGCGCAATGTTGTGGGGGGATTCTTATCCCAGGATGGGCTGGCCTGGACGGCCACGGAGGCTCTGCCCACCTCAGACTCTGGGCCTTTGGGACAGGCCCCCAAACGGCCAGAGTAGGAGAGAAGCAATCTCAACACAGGGCTGACAGAGAGTCTGCATGGCCTACCGGAAGCACGTGACCAAACAATCCACAGTTCAGTTTAACTAAGATGCATATTAAGAAAAAACAGAGGGGCAAAAAACAAGGTTGTAAAGGGAGCTGGCACTGCACCAGGAAGGAAAAGAAGGACCCTGAAAGAGACCCAAGGAAGCTCTTGGAACCTGGGGGGATGAGGGGCAGGAGGGAGGAGAGAAGGGTGGGTCCTGTGCATTAGGCAGATACAGGAAGGGTGAAGGGCAGCCCGGCATAGGAGACAGGAGCCAAGAAAGCCCAAGGTTCAGGAATGGCCCCGAGTGAGCCACTGCACTTCTCAGATCACTAGAACATAAATTGCAGAGAGAGCGCCAACCAATAGTGGCAGAGGGCATTTCCTCATCTGGGAGTTCCCTGTACCATAAACATTACAGGCTCTGTCCTGGGCCCTCATCCAGATCTTTTGTGGACAGATTGGAGTGATGAGAAACTGGAGACAGAGACAGACCAGGCAAGGAGTGACGAGACCCCGAACGAGGATACTGCCAGTGTGGGTGCCAAAGAAAAGGATGGGGTACTGTACACAAATGGCCAAGCTGCAGCCTATAAGCCAGTTAGCAAAAATCAAGGCAACTCCAAAATTCCTTAAAGGGTTACTTTTTTAATTTTTCATTTCAAAAGTTTAATTTTCCAATAACTACAGTGACACTACAAGTCGTTCTGACTACTAAGCAGTCTAATTATAACAATACCAATTATACAAAAACAGACCACCAAGATGGGAGGTCTGACCATTACAAGTGATCTTATCAAAGAGCCTGCTCCTGCCCCCAGCTGTTTTCTAGCCCAGGTTCCAACCTTTTGGGCCAGGCTTTCACTCACCTGCATTTATAAGGCTACCCACCTACCCACAAAGGCCCCCGCAATCTGCTTTATTTCATGTAAATTAACATTCTGGGAAATTTAGAGTGCTGTAGCAATCCTTGAGACAAGAGGCAGGGGGAGGAACGGATGCCTAAGTGATCCTAAAACCAGGAAGGACAACTGCTACTGCTTCAGACAGATAGGCAGGCAGGCAGGCAGGCAGACAGACAGACAGACAAAGAGGCAGGCAGGTAGGCAGACAGACAGACTGATAGATACAGACAAATAACCAGCCAGACAGATAGGTACAGACAAATAAACAGGCAGACAGACAGATTGATACAGACAAATAAACAGGCAGATAGGTACATACAAATAAACAGGCAGACAGACAGATTGATACAGACAAATAACCAGGCAGACAGGTAGATACAGACAAATAGACAGACAGATGATAAATACAGACAAATAAACAGGCAGACAGACAAGTAGGCAGACAGACCGTCAGACAGGTAGATATAGAGGCAGGCAGACAGGAAGGCAGGCAGACAGACAAATACAAATTAACGGGCAGACAGGCAGACCAGCAGGCAGGTAGATAGAGAAGCAGACAGACAGACAGACAAATACAGACAGATAAGCTGGGTAGAAAAGCAGACAGACAGCCAGGCCAGCAAGTAGACAGATAGAGAGGTATATAGGCAGGCAGACAGGCAGGCAAGCAGACAGGCAGATGGAAAGTATCTAAGTGTAACTACCACTCACCACCAGAGACAGGGCTATCCATGAAAACTGCTCCCATTTTTTCAACTTCCTTTGCCAGTTCTTTTGATACCGCAGGGTCAATTGTACTGGAGTCTATTAATAAAGAACCTTTCTTCACTCTCCTAAGAAATACATAAAAATATCTGTTATTTTTCTGTTCTGAATGGACAGTGCACATTAAAAACATATGGAATGAGCTTTTTTGCTAATCATTCCAAAGCAAGGAAGCAGATTAAACCAAACTAAAGGTGCTCCTAATGTGGACCATTCTTCCACTCCCTGAGAAGAAAAAAAAAAGAAACAGACACAGAGAAAGGCAAAGAGCAAAAAGTCTCCCTGATGTTGGTTTAAAAGAAGTGAGCCAATATGGCCATAACTAAAGTGAGCACAAATCGGACAGTTTCTGTCCCCATCATCCACATGCACAGATTGCAAACTGTTACACACAGTTTCTTCTAGATAAACTATCCAAGCTGAAGAAGCAGAGAAAGAGGCTGAGGGAGAAAGATGGAGAGAGAGAGAAAAAAAGAAGGGAGGGGTAGGGCAAAGGGGAAAGGGACAGAAAGGGGGAAAAGGAAAGGGAGGCAGAAGCTGAGAGAAGGAAAGGAAAAGGGGGAAACACCTCTCTACCAGCATAGCACCTCATTATTTTGGGCATTGTGATTTTTTAAAAATAATGACAAAAATCCAGCATAATAATTGTGGAAATAAATATTTTGAAAATAAAAAGCTTTATATTAAAAAAAAAGAAAGTAACAAAATCAATTCGCTGAAAGATAAAGTGAATAAATCTGGGGATCTCCTAGAGTCATTTTTTTTTCTTCCCCATTCTCTTTGGTGAATTAACATAAAAAGGGATAAGAAAAAAATTCTTCCCCTCCATTACCTTTCTCCCTTCTCTACCAGGAGGAGCAAAGTCTCTATCAGAATGGCCACAAGGGGGCGCCACAGTGCACAGCAGCCCTGACTTCAACTCCATCCTAACTCACTGGTCCAGGGGCCCTGGGCAGGAGACTTTTCAAAAGTGACCTCTGTGTGCCTCCTTTTCCTCATTTGTAAAATGGGGTTAAAAGGAGCACTCCCTGCAGTTCTGTGGGGAGGATAAAATCCGAGCCTATTTGCCAAAAGCTTGGAACTCTAAAAATGCACTCTGGGTACAAGCATTGTCCTTAACAACAAGAAAAGCAGAAAAGTCTCTTCAAGCAATCCAGAGAGAGAACTTTGGGGAAAAGTGGATCAAAGCGTTGAATTTTCACCTCTTTTTGCTATTGTTGTTGTTTATCTGCTTGGCTTTTTTTTCTTTTTAGTGTTTTTCTCCCTTTTGATATTTTTCTTACGCAGCATGGCAACTGTGGAAATATGTTTAAAAAAGAATTGCATGTTTTTAACCTATATGTTGGAATGCTTTCTGTCTTAGGGATGAGGAGGGAGAGGGAGAAAAATTTGGAACACAAGGTTTTGCAAAGGTGAATGCTGAAAGTTATCTTTGTATGTATTGAAAAAAATAGAATGCTATCAAAAAATAAATATGAAGTCGTGGCTATCAGAATGTTTAGGAGAGCTAAAACAACACACATAAGTGACACAAATACAGAAACACCCAAAGTGACTTGTGAGGGAGTGGGGGAATGGGTGGTAAAACTAATATTCCCGGTAACAACTAAAATAAATAAACAAAACCAAAGGAAAGTCCCCCCCCAAAAAGAAACAGAAAACCCATTGGGAATGTTGCTAATGGCTGAACAGAAGGGCCTGAAAGCTCCCCATTACAAGCGGACACTCACTTGAGAATCCCCTTGGGCCCGGTGTAAACTTCGAGGGCGTTGTGGCTGGTGGGCAGCATCGTGATGATTCGGTCTGCTCTCTCTGCCACGTCTGCTGGGGAAGCCACCACCTTTGGGAAGAAAGGACACAGGCCATGGTTATAAACGTGAGGCGTGCATACAGCATTCATCCCGCTTTAAAATGAAGGTTCCGGCAGTTTCTAGAATGCAATGATGCAGAATTAGTTACTTTACCAAAGGGGGATTCCTGAGATGACTGAACACATGCTTATTTTGAGATAACCAGAAAACCCAAGCACAACTTCCCTGTCTAAAAGATACATTCCTTCTCTTCCTACAAACCCCGTTTCTATGGAATCAAAGTAGACTGTTTGCTTTAAGAAGTGTGAAGGGAATGATGGGGGAAAGGGCAAACCATAGCGGTCTTGGGAACAGACACAGAAATCCCCAAGGGTTCCTCTAGCTTAGCCTCCGTATCCACTGGCAGATACTTTGGCTGGCAAACCCGTGAGGAAGGGCAGCCCGGCTACATTACTGACAAGGCAGGTTTGTGGGAAGCCAAAGGAAGCTGAAGGCACGGGAGGAAGCCCCTGCCCCCCTCATCTTCTAGCAAACAGCCCCAAGTCCGGCTGCGGGGCAGCATTCGCTGGGACCAAGAGGGGACTGACTGTCCCCTTGGGTGACTGTGTTGGAATGGAAGAAGAGGCTGAACCCCAGGGAACAGAAGCTTCCTGTAAACTCGGGCTGATTTAGGTTTGCCTTTCAGTCACCAGATGAACATGCAAGCACCTGCTATCAATCAATCAGCATTTCCTAAGGTCTTCTGGTGCCAAGAACTAGACCCTAAGGATGTGATCAATCAATATTTATTAAGCGGCTACGTGATTGATCAACATTTATTAAACGGTTACTATATGCCAAGCACTGGGCTAGACCCTAAGGGCATGATCAATCAACATTTATTAAATGGCTACTATAAGTCAAGAGGACTATGGGAACTTAGTGTGGATCATAACTTAACATTCTCACTCTTTTTTTGTTGTTGTTGTTTGCATTTTGTTTTCTTAATCATTTTCTTTCCCTTTTGAACTGATTTTTCTTGTGTAGCAAGACAATTATATAAATATTTACATATATTGGATTTAACAAATATTTTAACATGTATAACATATATTGGATTACTTGCCATCTAGGGGAGGAGATGAGGGGAAAGGGGGAAAATTTGGAACACAAGGCTATGCAAGGGTCAGTGTTGAAAAATTATCCGTGCATATGTTTTGAAAATAAAAGGCTTTAATAAAAAAAATTTAAGGATAACATTAATTTTAAAAAGAATACACTAAATTTTTTACATCAGCATTATTTGTTATAGAAACAATTAGATGTCCATCATTTGGAGAATGGTCAATAGATTGTGATACATGAGTATGATGGATTAGTATTGCATGGCAAGCAATGATGAATATGAAGAATTCAGAAAAGCAAAGGAAGACTCATATGAACTGATACAATATGAAAGGAGGAAAACAATACAACCAGTGACTATGACAATGAAAAGTGCCAAAAATGAAACTGAACACTGTCAAATTATAAAGACCAAACTTTAGTTCAAAAAAAGGGATGTGAGAATGCACAGCCTTCCCCTCTTTGAAGAGATGGGGGACTATGGGGTAGCACACTGCATATAATATTGAACTTGGCTAATTTTGCTGAACTGTTTTTTTTTCTTTATAATAAGGAATTGTTCTCTGAGAGAGGAAGGAACATCACATTGAGAAATTTAGATGATATAAAAATAAAAAATATTATAAAGATTAAAAAAAAAGAAATTAATATCCTAGAAAAACAAAAGGGAAGGGTTTTTGTAAGGATGCCAGGATGAGCTTTCCCCTTCATTGGAAAACTTTAAAACTCTCTTAACTTTCTCAGCTTTTAATGAACTCTTTTTCATTTCTTTTGTATACCAAACAGTGCACTAGATGACGTAGGGTACTGGATGCCTTCTCCATCCTCTGCCCAAAGGGCAGGAACCCAGCAGACCACACCTCCCCCGAGCTCCCAAACCTACTTGACTCTGATGCCCCAAGCTTACCCCTTCTAGCCTGAAGACGCCCGGTGGCATCTGAGACAAGCAGTGACATAAAGGACATCCTCATATCACCTAGTCCCAAAGAGCACTCTCTAGAACTCCAAGGAATCCTAACTCCGAGAGGGTGTACAATGGCAATGTGAACCAGGGAAGGCTGAGTGAGAGAGCAAGAAACCTGGTGCAAAAAGAACAAGGCTCTAAAGCAACTGGTTCTGCTCTTCACTCTCTCTGGACAAGATGAGGGCAAGCGAATCCCCCACTTGGGGCCACAGGCCTTCCTCTGTAAAACAAAGGAGTGGAGCTAGATGCTTCTAATTAACTTTTCATCTTCTCAGACTGACGGACATCTAGAAGTCCATGTGCCCAAAGGCTGCCCAGGAAGATTAGGTCCAGGGCATCAGCGGGCCTGGGGTGCCCACAGCAGCACTCTCCAAGGCCTGCTGGGCAGGTTGAGCCTGCAGAGGAAGGCTGAAGGCCTGTGGGGAAAATCCCATCGTATTCAGTCCTTTCAAATAGAATAAACATCAGTGAACCTCATCACCTGATCTAAGGTGCAGATCCCCCTAATGCAGACTCAACACCTTTGAAGGGGAAGAGAGGTGGCACAGCGGGCAAAGCAACAGGCCCAGTCAGGACTCCTCTGACAAGTTCAGAACCAGGCTCAGACGTTCACCAGCTGAGTGACTCGGGCAAGTCACTGCACCCAGTTTGCTTCAGTTTCCTTGTCATCATATGAGCGGAAGAAGGAAATAGAAAACCTCTCCAGTATCTCTGCCAAAAAAATCCTAAATGGGGTCAGAAAGAGTCAGATGTGACTGAAATAACTAAACAACAAATGGGATGAGAAAGGGGGGGGGAGGGAGAAGAAGGGGATAGGAAGGAGGAGGAAAAGGAAGAAGACAATGAGAAGAGAAAAGAATAAGGGGGAAAGGGAAGAGGACAATGAGAAGAGGAAAGATTAAGGGGGGAGGGGGAGCACAAGAGAGAAAAGGAGGAGGAGTCTGCCATGACACCACAGATCCCCTACAAAGGCTATGTCCCAGGTTGGGATTCACTTTCACTGGCCAGATATTATCCAACAGTCACAGAGTGTGGAGAGCAGAAGGAGCTGGAGGAGGACAGTCCAGAATAAGAATCATGCTGATTGATTCCAGCTCCCAGAAAAAATGGCCACCAGAAACAGGATCAGCTTGATGGAAAGATCACTAAAAGGAGGTGTCCTCTATGCACAGCTGAGATACATACAGAAAAGTCATGCTATCCTTTCTAGAAAAAACAGTCACCCAAAGCAAGTTCAGTCTTTTGGTCCTTGAATGACAGGTTCCATGTAAGCACAAAGGGGTCAAGAATTCAGCAAAGAAAGATGACCACGTCCTCCTCAAACTTCCTGCTCCAGGGTTTTCAAATCCCTAAAAGTGCTGAAGCCCACCACTGTTTCAGAACTACTTGGAACACTGCAAAACCTCCCTGCCAACTTCTTCAAGCATGGCCAATATGGTGGAGCTCACTAGGCCAAAGGCTTTAAAAGTTCTCAATTTTATAAGACCTGAGAGACTGCCAGATGAAAACCCATGAGAATTACTTAACCAAACATTCTTAACCTTACAACTTGAGAACAACAAAATGGTTTCCAAGTTTTTTAACGGGAAACCAAATGAAGGAGAATGTAAGCTTAACTGGGCCAGAAAACTCCCCCCAAAAGGCCTCCATATTCTGCTGACCCTTGGGCACAAAGAGCTAAGCTTTGTGGAAAACCCCACATTCTAAAAGTCAAGCCTGTTCCTTTGGGACTGGACCTTAAAAGGAACCAAAACTAAGTGGTTGGGGAGAGGGAAGGACCATCTTAAACAAGATGTCTCCCAAACTGTTCTCCTACAACCATTCTTCTTTCAGACATTTTAAAAATCTGTTTGCAGTTCTTGTTCAAGTCCTTGGAAGTTGCCGCCAGCTATAAAAAAGATCGGATATTGGATCCATAGGCTACTCTCCCTAGCTTTTTGGCTTTCGCATGGCTAGTCCAGGCAATCTGCCCCCTCCATTAAAGCAGAGGGTTCAGTGATACCGAATAACTGAAAAGAAGCTGGCTTGTGTAAAGCAGTTTTTCAATTCAGCCGTCCCTGCTCTTTGTTCGTCTCTTCCAGCATCCACCTGCTGGTCTATCTCAGCCCTTCCCAGGGCTGCACTGACTCCACGAGCACTGACTCTGACTGACTCACCCACTGGACAAACTTCTCTTTTTTGATCTTAAATTCACTAAGTGACTTTTCACAGAGGTTTGGGTCTTGTGTTACAAAAGATGCTGCCCAACTCCCCCCATCCCACCCCATCAAAAGCACAACAGAGACCCCACTCTTGAGGGCTGTCCAATTCAGTACTATTCAAAGTGGAGAGAAGATGAGCCAAAGTTACATTCTGGTGACAGGTGTTGTTAAAGTGATATAAAATCTCCAATCCCATTTTCACATGGAAATAAACACATAATTGGGAAGTCATATTCTTAACCAATAATCAAAGAAATAAATTTAATCAACATGAATTATTACAGAATCAAAGAACCTGAGAATTAAAAGGGGTGTCAATGTCAAGATCATTTTATCCAACCAAGATAAGAAAATGAATTAAACAAGCAACCATCAGGCCTCTGTTTGAAGACTTCCAATGAGGAAGAATTCACCATCTCTTCAGGCAGCTCACTGAATTCTACAAAATTCAAATGGTTTTATGAAGTCTTTCCTGATATTCATCCTAAGTCTGGTTCTTTGTCCTCTCTACCCACTGTCCATGGTCCTATTCTTGGGGCCAAAAAGACATAGCTAATTCCTGCTCCTCTCTACAGATACTGGAAAACAACTCACATGTGTGTAAAGGACTTTATAAATGGGAGTTATTATTAATATTACAGAAAAAAATTGTTCTCTTCTTGTTTGATATAGTTCAGATAGAAATGCCCTGAACCAAATCTCTATCCTATTATTTGTATTTTCATTTAATGGTCACTATATATGTGTGCGTGTGTCTATATGCATGTACATATGTAATATTATGCAGGGGTCCTCAAACTTTTAAAATAGGGGGCCAGTTCACTGTCACTCAGACTAGAGTAAAAACAAAAACTTTGTTTTGTGGGCCTTTAAATAAAGAAACTTCATAGCACTGGGTGAGGGGAATAAACATCCTCAGCTGCCACATCTGGCCGTGGGCCGTAGTTTGAGGACCCCTGTATAGACAGATATATGGATATGCATGATAGGTGGGTAAAATAATGCCTTTGGAACAATGTTAGCAGCAGAGAGGATGTTGGGGATAACATATATCTCTCACTGCATTTGAATTTTGAATGGCTTTTTTAGAGTTTGGAAATTTGAGTATTTTGGTATAGTAAAATCTAAGTAAGTCCTTTTTTTTTTTTTTTTGAGTTTTTACATATCAGTGTTCTATGTGGGCAACTGTGGGTAGCTCAATCTGTCACAACATTGCAGTTCCAAAACAATTTACTGGTCGAGTTCTCAAGGATATTTTGAGGTCCATAAAGGGATTTGTTGTCTATTAGTTTACGAAGATACAGAGTTTCTGATGACTAATTCTAGGCTCCATATCATATCTTTCTTGTTTTTACTTAATATTATTTTACTTCCTCCCCCAATACATGTAAATTTGGTTCAACATTCATCTTTATAAGATGCTGAGTTACAAATTTTTCTCTCCTCTTCCTTTCCCCTTCCCCAAGACAGCAAACAATTTGAGAGATGTTATATATGTACAATCATGTTAAACATATTTCCACATTAGTCATGTTGCCCAACTTCATGTTCATATCTAGTTCATATCCAGGTTCATTAGATGCTATTTTTTATTTTTTATAACAGCTTTTTATTTTCAAAATACATGCAAAGATAGTTTTTAATATTCACCTTTGCAAAACTTTGTGTTCCAAATTTTTCTCTCCCTCCCCACTCCCCAAGACAGCAAGTAATCCAATATAGGTTAAACATGTGCAGTTCTTCTCAGCATATTTCCATATTTAGCATGCTGAGGTGAGCCTGCAATGCTGAGTTGTACAGTTACAGTCAATTTCTTTCATCAATATCATCACAGTGTCAACGTCGTCATTATCATTAAATCTGGGCTCTTTAAGGATAACCTTTCTGTAATTTCTCATAGTCAACACCTGGTCTTGAATTGTCATAAACTCTCCATATTCATGACCAAATCCGCATGACTCAATTATTTTTTTCTGGGTTTCTTTATCACCGTATCATTGACTGAGTTAATGAAAATAGTGCTCATGGAAGGCATTATGATGTTTTTCTTCAGTCTTGGCTATTTTATCAGCTCTACGTTATACCCAAGAAATCCAATGACCTGTCTTCAGCCTTTAGTAAATATTATGATCAATATATGTTCTCTGAAAAATGCAAGCTCTATAAAGACAAGAGCTATCTTATTCTTTGTCTTCCCCAACCCTTTCTACAAAGCACTTCCTATAAGCACTTAATAACTATGTGACAAACTGAATTTAGTATTAGTTTAATTTAATAGGACAGCAGAGCAAGCAACTGTGTTGAATTATGTTTCAGAAAAGACCATGAGACTAAATACTCATTCTATCATTGAGCACCAGTTCAAGGTCATCAATAAACTAGAAAGTATCCACAGGAAGGGAACCAAGATGGTCAAATGTCTAGAGTGTGTTATGTGAGGTCTAATTGAAAGAAAAGGAGAAATTGATAAATAATCGAACAGACAATCTTCAGGCAAAGAAATTAAAGCCCTTTCCAATCCCATGAAAAAAAATGCTCTAAATCACTGTTGATTAAAGAAATGCAAATGAAGACAACTCTGAGGTACCACCTCCTACCTCTCAGATTGTCTAAAATGATAGGAAAAGATAATGACAAATATTGGAGGGGATATAGGAAAAATGGGACACTAATACATTGTTGGTGGAGTTGTTAAATGATCCAACAATTCTGGAGAACAATTTAGAACTCTCCCCAAAGGCATGCCCTTTGATCCAGTAGCCTCACTACTGGAACTATATCCCAAAGAGATATATATATTTTAGTGGCAGTTGAAATTGAATGGATACCCATCAATTGGGGATTGGCTAAATAAGTTATGGCATATGAATGTAATAGAATATGATGAGCAGGCTGATTTCATAAAAGCCTAGAAAGACTTACATAAACTGATGCTGAGTGAAGAGAACAGAACCCAGAGAACACTATACATAGTAATAACAAAATTATGTGATCAGCAACTGTGATGGTCTTGGCTCTTCTCCTTAACATGGTGATTCAAGATAATTCCAAAAGACTTGGGATGGATAATATCATCCAGAGAAAGAACCATGGAAACTGAATGTGGATCAAAACATACTATTTTCACCTTGTTTTGTTTGGTTTTCCTCTTTTGTTCTGATTTTTCTTTCAAAACATGACAAGTATGGAAGAACATTTAAAAGGACTGTATATATTTAACCTATATCAGATTGCATGCTGTCCTGGAAAAAGGGGAAGGGAGGGAGAAAAAATCTGGAATACCAAGTCTTACAAAAATGAATACTGAAAACTATCTTTATATATATTTGGAAAAACAAAATGCTACTGAAAATTTTTTTAAAGTAAATAACTGGGAATGTCGTACCCAGAGAAGAGACTGCTTTGGGGAATATATAATAAGTGTTCCTACATTTCAATGGCTTTGAGATTTGTTTTCTTTAGCTCCAGAGGAAAAAACCCAGGGAATGGGAAGGTCATTTGAAGTGAAATCAGAAAGCCCTCCCTATGAAAGCTATGCAGAAGGGACTGTTCTACTTCTAGAAATGGAGGGCTTCTCATCAGCCAAGACCTTCA
Organism: Antechinus flavipes; assembly: GCF_016432865.1. Lineage (NCBI taxonomy): Eukaryota > Metazoa > Chordata > Mammalia > Dasyuromorphia > Dasyuridae > Antechinus > Antechinus flavipes. Next base: position 16,812,745 of record NC_067402.1, read on the forward strand.
AGAAGAAGCTGGATGAGCTTGGTCAGGCATGGTCTAGAGCGAATTCCTTTCAGCTATGGATGTGACCAAGTGATTACTGGGTCTCCTTCCAGTCTCAAATCATATGCATTAATAGCATTATTACTATCTACACTAAATTATGTATAACAGTATTATAAAATCTTGTGTCAAATTCTGATATTTTTCATGATTCCTGTCTTAATTTCTCTGAAACAGATCAGAAGATAAAAGAATCTTTGCAAACAGATCCCAGAATTCAAAATGATTTGGGGGAGAGAGATGGGGGAAATGTCATGGGCATCATCAAGGAGACTTTTGGAAAGACATGTACTTTGGTCAGTCAGTCTTCATTTGGGAACGTGGATTAGGCCAAACCATTATGCTACCTGCCTTCTGCTTGATGGAAATCCCAACCAAAAAAAGAGCACTAAGTTCAGTTGTTTTACATTAAAACAAAGTCAGTTTTCTTCACCTAATACGTGATGTTATGAAAAGCACACCTTAAGCCATACAAACTTTCACTGTAGGTTTCCATCCTGTAATACCACAACAGGTGATTGCTTCACATGTCACAACATTCCAGCCTCTGTCTTGAACAGCAGCCACATTCCAGATGTGCCAGGGAGTGACTCTGGCACTGAACCCATAAAACCGCTTCTTTCCATCTCAGCCCCAAGTTCTGTTCTGGACTGCAACATCAGTGATGCTTTCCTGGGGGCTTTCTCCCTTTTAGGAGTCATTTTAAAGGCTTTTTAAGGATGTACTATAATCTGTAGGAATTAAGGCAATGAAACTTCTAAAAATAATTTATCATAATTCGTGCATTTCCTTTTAAAAGTAGGCCCTGGAGCAAAGCTTCTTAAATTATGAGCCACAATTTCACATGGGGTAAGATTACTTAATGTGGAGATCACAAAATCATGATTACCAGTAAATGTATGATTTGCATACCTATTTTACATTTCTATATACTCAGAATCACATAAAAAAATTTCTCAGGCAGAAAGGGATAGAGAGTGGAAAAGTTTTAAGAAGCTCTTCCCTAAATTATGCTGAAATGGCTATCAAACTGTATGCCCTTTGATACAGCAGCAGTTCTACTGGGCTTATACCCCAAAGAGATCTTAAAGGAGGGAAAGGGACCCCCAAGTACAAAAATGTTTGGGGCAGCCCTCTTTGTAGTGGCAAGAAACTGGAAACTGAATGGATGCCCATCAGTTGGGGAATGGGTAAATAAGTGATGGTACATGAATGTTATGGAATATTGTTGCTCTGGAAGAAAAGATCAACAGGATGATTTCAGAGAGACGTGGAAAGACTTAGATGAACTGATGCCGAGTGAAATGAGCAGAACCAGGATCATTATAAGGTACAGCAAGATATATGATGATCAATTCTGATGGATATGACTCTTTTCAACAATGAGATGATTCAGGCCAATTCCAATGATCTTGTGATGGAGTGAGCCATCTGCACCCAGAGAGAGGACTATGAGAACTGAGTGTGGAACACAAAAAGTATTTTCACCTTTTTTTATTGTTTGCTTGCCTTTTTTTTCCTTTTTGATTTAATTTTTGTTGTATAGCATGACAATTATGGAAATACATATAGAAGAATTGCACATGTTCAACCTATTTTGGATCACTTGCTGTCTAGTGAAGGGAAGAGGTAAAAAGGGAGGAAGAAAAATCTGGAATACAAGGTTTTGCAAGGCTAAATGTTGAAAAGTATCTTTGCATGTATTTTAAAAATAAAATAAGCTATTGTTAAGAAGAAGAAAAAAGAAGCCCTATCTTACCCTAATAGATCCTAGCCTCCTTTTTTACTCAAGATTGAGGGGTGGGGAGAACAGTTTGATAGATAAAAATTATATAAATATGAGCAGGGCCCACCTGGAGTGTCACCTTGGAATATATTTTTGACTCCACAAAATAAAACCTTCAAGCCCCATGTAAGACTTATAAAAACTATATCTCAAATACAGAATGTTTATTTCACTCAATAGAAAATGCAAAACATGAAGGAATTTCAACAATACCATAAATAATTAAGACAACTCTTCTTATTTAGTGAGTCTCACCTGATCAGACATCTCTTCAGTTCTCCAAACTAAATATTAGATTGTGCTTGAGCTTCTCCTGAAGGAAAAAGGCACATGAGGGCCAGAGAATCGATGCTCTCCAGTGGAAGGCCTCAACTTCCCCAGAGCACGTTATCTCCAAGTTCTAGTACCAACTTGGACTTGAAGCCTCTTTGAAAGGGGAAAGCACAATCAGACCTCCACTTTAGGAAAATCACTTTGGCAACTGTGTGAACAGGGAAATGGAGACATAGACAAAAGAAGTTGTGAAGGGAGAAATAATAAGGCGTGCTAACCACATAGGGAGCAGGACTAAGTACATGGAAGATGAAAGATTACAAACTAAGATAACTGGGAGGATAATGGTGTTTCCTAATTCAGTCATGTAGGATGCCTGAGATTTCCATACCCTCTTAGCCACAAGCTGTATATGTCATGCCAGACAAGTCAAGCTACCGGTGAGAGCCCAACTTATTTATATATAATAATGAACAGGTCATACTCTCTGGCCTCCAAGATCCCTTCCACCAACACGGGATTGCTGAGAACTAGGAATCATCCACAATTCAAAGATGAAGTAGCATTATGATTATGTAACCGTGAACCCTAAGGACACAGTTATCAAAAGTTATCAGAGTTAAACATTTGTTGTTAGAGCTACAGGGCTATACTGACCTTGATTTTCTACTGATGGTGTTTTTCCACTTAAAGCACCAAATAAATGAGATGATAATATTGTTATTATTAATGAATACAGATTTCACTGCCTCTATTTTTGGAGAATCATGAAAAGCCTTGGAGATCACTAATCCAAGAACACAGATGCAAACATTCCAAACCAATTAAAAGAAGATCATTTTGCTCTAATAGTTTTTCTCTGGCAATACTAAATATTTAGCATTTGGTAAACATTACAAAATATGAAGTCAATCTTGTAAAGTAACCCTGAGCCCTTAAAAGACCTTGTCTAGTTTGAAAATATTTAGGCGATAAGCTAGTAAAAATTACATTAATTTACTTTTATTAGAATCTATTCAGACCTCTGCCTCCATCCATATTTATATAAAAAGGAATAAATATAATCTATCATCAGAGGTTAAGCAAAAGATCAAGTGCTATCTCAAAACCTCACTTGATTTATCTACAAACTAGTAGATGCAATGTCCACTTCATGGCATTATCAGCCAAAGGGGAGAACGAAGAAAGGGCCTGTGCTCTTGACCAAATTAAGATACAATTAGAGACTGCATCCAGACCACTTGCCACTGTTTCCTCCTAGTCAGACTACACCTGCCGAGGATGTTTGATTCTGTAGGAAAGACAATGAAAATTCAGTAAAGAAAGCTCTTCCAAAGGAGGGCAACCTCTGTCAAAAGACGGAGAGATTCTGTCACATGCTAACAGAAGACAGGACTGAAAGCAAACATGAGAGGCCTTTTCAAATACTTGAAGGGAGTATCCTTGCTCTTCTTGCTCCTGGGGAACAGAACTAGAAACGAGAAGTGGCAGGGGCAGATAGAAGCTTGAAGTGAGGGAAGACTTCCTACTACTGAAGACTGTTGTTATCTGTTGATTGTTTTTCCTTCTCAAAGAGGACCATGACATTGGGAGATGATACCATGACATGCAAGTAAGTTGTATTTGGGTGAGGGGTGGTCTGGGCAAGGTCACCTGCCTCACTTTCCCCTCGAGAGCCATCCGGAGTCCAGTGACCAGATATGGATCAGAACAATTGGAGATAGCCCTGGGCTATCCAAAATGGAAAGGACAGCTTCAAGAAACAGTGAATTTGCCATGAGTAGGGATCCTCAGGCAAAGCTTAAGTCCTTTGGTTTAGAGCAGGAATTTATTTGAGTGCAGAATGGATTAGTTGGTCTCAAGTCCCTCCCAACTCTAGGAGTCTACTTAGTGGGCAGTATTGCTTCCCTTCTGCTTAGGAACATAAGTATTAATATCCGCTTCCCACTCACAGCTTATAGGCTTTGACAAGGATCCCAATATTATTATGTCTATTCCTTTAAAGATACCAAAAACAGAGTCAGACTCAGGCCCAGTGAAAACCTGAGCAGGGTAGCTGATTATTTGTAAAGTCTAAATTATTAAAAACAACATAAATGCAAATCCATATTTGTTAATTCGTGATGGGGAATCACATAGCTCATATTCTTTTCCCCTGAAAAAGACTAATATTATTACTAAAACAGATAAGGTACAGAATCATTTAGAAAAGGGAAAGAATAGACAACAGAGAACTCAACAGAATGTAATCTTCTTGAGGATAGAGATTACTTCATGTTTGTCTGTTTCTGGCATACAGCAGGAGTTTAATAAATACTTATTGATTGATAAATTAACTAAATACCATCTAATTCTCCCTAAGAATTTTTCAACTTAATTTAATAAGACTTTCTTTTTCCATAAAGATATATTTCCAGTTTTTAAAAAATGGCAATCAATAGACAACTAGGATTCACTTGATGGAATTTTTTTTTTCCTAAATGGAACCTCATTTCTCTGTGGAATACAAGAAAGTTTACTTATAATTTCAGAACTTATTTTAGCCATTAGTTTCAATACAATCCAATCTCTCTATTTCAATGTCTCCATCAAATCCCCTATAGTGAAAAATTCAAGGATATTCATTTCCTATAAACCTCTATAATATATCCCTCTTGAATGTTTATGGAATCATAACATTTCTTAGCTCAAATTCTTATTAAAGGATACTTCCGTGAGTTTAAAGATTCCATCATTGTTATTTCAACCAACAACAACAAATAAAAAAAGCTACTGGGGATATATAGAGGACTAATGCCAGAGAATGATTTGTTTCTTTGAAACAAATTCTTGGCTGAGTCATCCAAGTTAAACAACAATTTGTTGCAAGTAACTATTCCTATTGACCTCCCTGAAGAGCCATTTATGAAAAAAAAAAAAACTTTCTTAGAGAACTTTGTTCAAGATACAGTCATCAGCGTAAGAAGCAAAACTATTCTTTTTACAGATTCTCAGGAGGTGCAAGAATGACTAAACTATGGCCGCTGTCCATATGCCTGGCAACCAACTGGTTCTGGGAATTTTTAAGAAGCCCATTGCACTGTGGGCACTGCCACTTTATATAACAGCTACAGCAACAGTGATCGGTGTCAGAGCAGAAGGTTGTATTCTAGCCCAAAATGAGGATAGGGAACTGCATCTGTATTCTTATATTATTGCTATCCCTACCTCCTACCCAGTCTAAAATAAATGTATATAGGATTTCTCTCCATGGATTTACCAAGTCTTTTTCTTCAATTCAGAATTCAAAGAACTAAGTAATTTATTTTTCAATATTTACAATTAATTCATTCAGAAGCTGACTTATGTCACTTCGTCCTGCTGCCAACTTTTGGCCCATTTAGCACCTCCATTAGTGGAGTTAGAAGAAAGACCAAAGAAATGATGCGATGTAAAAACCAGCTCTAAAAGCTTGGTCACCAGCTTGGAACTGGCAAATAATCTGGTGAAGAAGAAAGCCGAAACAAGCAATCGGCTACAAAGCCAGCCTGCCACAGTGCACAGAGCACGGGCTTTAGACATCAGGAAGAAACGAGTTTGAATCCTGCCACAGACTTACCGTGTGACCGCGGCCAGGTCCCAAACCCTTTCTGCACAGCCAAAGTATTTTCAGATAGAAATGGCAATAACAGCACTGGCTTCACAAGGTTGTGAGGCTCAAATAAGATCATCTTCATACTGGCTTTTTGCAGATTGCAGCACTATGTAAATCAGAATCAAAGGCCAGGGTTCAAGTTCTTATAGTGACATACACTGGGTAAGTCTGAGCAAGCCACAAGCTCCCAGGTCCTGGGCTGCTCCCAGAGGCCACAGGGTATAGGAGGTGACCTATAATATTGATAGAGGCAGTTCCCTGCCTAATGAAATCTAACTTCAAACAAAATAAATATGTGTGTATGTGTGTGTGTGTGTGTGTGTGTGTGTGTGTGTGTGTGTGTGTGTGTGTGTGTAGGTGTAGATAGACAGCAATATGTGCAATACTTTGGGACTACAAGTAAACTTTCCTTTACAGAATACAGTCCAGCCAAACTAGCAGCATAAATCTATGTAAACCAAACTCTCTTTTCCCAATAACTTTCATTCTAAAATTAAAAAGGAACTCCCAGAGAGAAAAAAAGATGGCTACCAGACTGGCTTTAAAACATTTAATAAGTCAAAACAGTGACTAGGCAAGTTAAATGCTGGAGGATCATGGGAGTCCTGGCTTCCAGTAGCTCAAGAGCCCAGCACATGAGTTAAACAGAGCGGGTAATTCACATTTGTTGAACTGAAAGTTGTGTTCCCATCTAGCAGACGACTCCACCAACAAATGTGTTTCTTTCCAAACTTTCATGATCGCCCTTGTGCTTTAGGTGCCTTGAACCAGAACACTTTCACCCATTCCTGAAGGCACTCAATACTACCCTCTCAGCTCCTTCTCCAATATGTATTTCTTTGTATATTGGTCAGACCCAATCTATCCTCCAACTTCATTTTTTAAAAGCCATTTAATTATCCTCTGATCCTTTTGAAGAAGCCTGTGGAAAGATACTACAGGTAGCATTATCTCCATTTTACAGATGAAGAAATTGAGACTTAAAGGATTTAAGGGGTTAATTCACTAGCACATAGCAAGGCTGGGGCTCTTCCCAGATTGCTTCCTGTGGTGAGCACTATAATTCCGCCTTTTCCTCCCCTTCCCTCCTCCCACATATAATCAATTTTAGTTCCATAAACTCTTGTGAATTAATGCCCTTCTTTGTCCTTGTTACCACAAACCTACTTCAAGCCTCCTTTACACAGCCTTTCCTGATCTTCTTAGATTTTAAAGCTCTCTCCTCCATCCAAATACACCATGTGTACTTATTATATATGTACAAGTTCCACTAGGCAGTGAGATGACACAAGATCAAGGGTTAGGAAGACCGAGTTAAATTCTACATCACGCATGTACCAGTTGTGTTACTGAGTCAGAGACATAAATTGTCTGCCTCAGTTTCCTCATCTGTGAAATGGGGATACTACCTCACAGGATGGTTATGAGGATCAAATGTGGTATGTGTAAAAGTACTTAGCAAACCCCATACTACTAGAGAAATTCTACTAGTTACTGCTCATGGTGTTGTTGCTGTTGGGAATAGAGACTGTTTTCAGATTACTTTTGTACCCCCAATGCTGAATCCCTAATGGTTCAGTTGTTTTCATCCATTTCACTTTTTATGACTCTAATCGGGATTTTCTTGACAGAGACACTGCCATTTCCTTCTCTAATTCATTTTAGAGATAAGGAAACAGAGGTAGACAGGGTAAAGGGACATGCTCAGGGTACACAGCAAGGAAGTATGATTTGAACTCGGGTCCTCTTGACTCCAGGCCTGGCCACTTAGCTGCTAGATTCCCCATTAAAGCCTGAGAGAAAGAGCTCTAAAATAACAACAAAGGCCATCTGGCCAAATCTGGGGAAGAAGATCAGATCACCTGGAGTTGCACAGACCCTCCCTCCCAATTTCTACTTCGTTAGAGAAATCTCCTCCTTTGATAAGTCTCAGATAGGAAGCTAAAGGACTCATTATATCATGAAGGGAAAAACATTTTTACTATATCAGATTTAAAATTGTACTAAGCATATGCCTCATCAAGATGCCACTGCTCATTCCAATACTCATTCATTGTAAAACATAAACATTTGGAAACCCTACAATTGTCCAACACACACACACACAAAGATAGTTACTTTACCTGCTCTGAATCTTTGAAATCTTTGCATGCTTCTGGGAATACATCATAAATTACGAGAGGGTATCCATGTTTGATGAGGTTTTTGGCCATCGGATTTCCCATGTTGCCCAGTCCAATGAATCCAACTGGAGTTTTGGAAGCCATTGACCTAGAACACGCTGATTTCAATACAACATTTTCAATCAGGATGACAAAATGAATTTTTAAAACTTCAAATAACTTTTAAATTCCAATTCTTTGACAAAAACATCCATAATAGATTGTGTTAAAATGTTAAAATAAAATAAAATGTGTTCAAATAAAAATATCAATAAGGGAATAAGCATTGCCATTTCTAATGATCCTAAATTCATTATCATTAACATCTCAGAGAAAATGAGCTGCTGTTTTGTTTCAACACCCATTCCTTCCCTCTCTCGTGTTTAAAAACAACAAATTGAATAATGCTTCTAAGAAGCTCCATTTTTTATAAAGTCTGAATCTGCTGCTCAAATCAAAGGCTGAACAATGAACTTCTTCCCAGACTAACAATAACAAGCCTCATCTCTAACAGGGCAGGAGAGCATTCTGATTTCTTTTCAGGAGAAAGTAAACTAATACTTGGATTCATGTTAATAAGTTAATTCGTTACTTAAATATGTTCATTTTCACTCGCTGAAACTAAAATTCCAACCCAGTAATATCTGAATCTTATTAGTAGTACTTTGAGATCTCACTTTAGTGCTATTTACCCCAGAGGTATCTTTTACTATTTTAGTTTTTCAAATTAAAAATTTTTTATTAACTAATAATATCTTAAATCACCAGGAAAGCTTACTAGTTAAAGAGACGCCACAGAGAAAGTCTGCAATATAAGTCTTTGCTCTATGAATCCTAGCCTCTTTTCCCACCATACTACCCACCCATGATTTAATCAGTGTCAGGAGCTCAAGGGCAGAAATCTCCTTTCCACTATCTCTACAAATTAACAAATCATCTGAACTTCCAGGAGAAGGCTGGGCACTGTCCCAAGTCACATTACTAACTCCAGGCAGCTAAATGGCACAGTGGACAGAGTGCCAGGCCTGCAGGCAGGAAGGCCCATGTTCACATGTGGTCTCAGACACTTCCTAGTTTTTAACCCTGGTTGCCTCAGTTTCCTCATCTGTAATATGAGCTGGAGAAAGAAATGGCTGCTTTGGGCCTGAACATTCAGAATGGAAGTGTTTGGTTCCAGGTCCCACAACTTCGATCTGTTATGGGCCTTCACTCTAGTGCTTTCCTCCAGACTGGCTCTTTATTCACTGATTTTGTGATACATCTTGGGGGGAAAAAAGTCTAGGGGTTCCTGAAAGGTAGCATTGGCAGCCTCATGGGTGAAGGTCCATTCTTGAAGACAGAAATGTTGTTCAGTTGTTATAGTCATGGCCTACTCTTTATGACCCCATTTGGGGATTTTCATGGCACAGATACCGGACGGCTCGTTTGCTTGCTTTCTAGGTTTTTTCTCTTTTTCCTTTTTTGTTCTGATTTTTCTTGTGGAAATAAGTATAGAAGAATTGCACATGTTTGACTTATATTGGGTTACTTGCCATCCAGGGGAGGGGATGGGGGAAAAGAGGAGAAAAATTTGGAACCACAACTTTTGCAAGGGTGGATGTTGAAAACTCTTTGTATATATTTTGAAAATAAAAAGCTATTATTTAAAAGAAAATTTAAAAAGGCTTGAGGACTAATTTTGAAAATAAAACCCTTCCCTTGTATGGTCTTCTGGATGGATATTACTGAAGGAAAAAACTCTACAGGATTCAATGCAAGAACCATGTGTCAAGTATTCCCTGTGCACAAAGGCCCTTGTGCTCAACACTGGGACCACAAAGATGAAATACCCTCCAGATCCAGTACCACAGGCCTGGGATAAGGTACACACACTTAAACTGTGTAATTGCACTACAAATTAGGATTAATAAATAATTTTTGAGTACAAAGAGAAAAATCAAAGTTCTATGACAAATTTGAGAGGAGAGAAATCCCCTGTAGCTGAAGGAGGCGTGGAAGGTTGAATGGGACCCAGAAGCCTCACCTGGTGGAAAAAGAGGGGTGGGAGTCAGAGGGTAGGAGGATAGTATAACCAAAGGTTCAGAACTGGGAAAGTATGAAATAAAGCTGGAGAAATACAGTAAAAACAAAGTTGTGAAGGGCCCGAAACGGCTGAATAAGAAGCTGAAAACCCTGCTTACTTAGCAAAGAGGAGACATTTAAAAGTTTTTAGAGCAGAGGAGTGAGGTATTCAGAGCTATCCATGCATTACAGGCATGGGAGGGAAGGCTGGATTAGGGCAGGGATTCTTAAACTGGAGGCCACAGTCCATGGATAAATCCAAGGGAGACAGAACTAGGATGGAGAAAACAAATGTTGAATTTTAACAAGCTCTAATAAAAATTCAGTATCTCATTCCATTGTGTTAAAAGAAAAATCTGAGAAGGATGTGAATAGGGCTGCAGCAGATCGCCAAAGGGGCACAGGTTCACCAAAAAGGAGTAACAATCTGGGAGTCAGAGGAAGGACATAAGGCTGGGAGGGCATGGGCTCAGGGCCTACAGCAGGAAAGAACTTCAAAAATCACTTGGTCCAAGCAGTAAGTAAAGGCCCAGAAGCAAACTGACTTCCTTCCCCCAAGCTGCCCGGGCCAATGGATCCAAAGCCACAGCTTTGCCCACTACCCCTCCTGCTGCCCACAAAAGGCCTCAGGAGATGGAATTCGGGTAGACAACTCCCTGCCATCAAATATTCGTTCACCAGTCTGCTAAAAGGAGATAGAGAAGCATTTAGTAGGCCCTTACTGTGTGTAGGTACCCAGGGAACAAGTGAGGCCTTAAGGGATTTCCCAGGCGACACAGGGACACCTGAGGATCCTTCCTGGTCTTGCCCTTGGCGAAGCTGATAACGGGAACGGGAGGCCTTTTCAGCTGGGCAGACACAGCACCCCGCATCAGGATGTCTGAGCGCCCCACAATACGCAGTCACTGCCCAGGAGACAGTGTGCATCTGCATAGCCCGCTGCCTCCAAAGTTGTGTTGGCTTCAAATAAATTCCAGACAATGGCCTTGTCCTTGTCTTTTGTCTCTTTCCTGTAACACCCCTGGGAAGACTACGATGGAGCCCCGCTTTTCTGGCTGCACTCCTGACTTGGCCATGGCTGCCCTGCTTCTCTTCCCAGACTCTCGTCCCCTTCCTCCTCCATCCCCTACATCCATCCCCCTTCCTTCTCCATCCCTTACACCTGTCCCCTTCCTTCTTCATCCCATACACCCGTCCCCTTCCTTCTCTGTCCCGTACACTTGTCCCCTTCCTTCTCTGTCCCGTACACTCATCCCCCTTCCTTCTCCATCCCTTACACTCGTCCCCTTCCCTCTCCATCCCGTACATCCTTCCCCTTCCTTCTCTGTCCCGTACATCCGTCCCCTTCCTTCTCCGTCCCCTACATCCGTCCCCTTTCTTCTTCATCCCCCTTCCTTCTCTGTCCCCTACACCCACCCACCCCCTTCCTTCTCCATTCCCAACATGTGTCCTTCCAGCCTCCGTTCGCCTCTTCCTATAATGCAGACCTCAGACTGTCCTAGCTATTCAGTACGTGAATCAGTCACAAGAAATTTGGGGTCTTCTCACTCATGAACCCGACTGCTGCTGACCCTTCTCAAACTGATTTCAATGCGACTTTTGCCTCCAATAAAACAACGCAAGTTCCAAGAATGTTGTTCGATGGGTTCCAACAAACGAAAGTTTAACTGCAGCATATGGTAATTATAGAGATGTCTATTTACAGAGCCTAAAATAAAAGGCCCTTACTTTGAAGTGAAACCGAGACACATTCATTCAGAATTTGTAACAGGACACTCATGTTAACTCCTGCCTGCCCACCCAGTCTCTCCTTATCCAGCAAGCTGTCTTATCTCGGAGACTCTCCCCCCCAAACTACTTTCCACTTCAGAAAACTGGATCAAAGCAACTTGACCATCACTCCTGGAAGAGATATGTGGGTCGGTCTGCCCTCTTATGGTCCCACAAACCACCTGGTAAATGCCTTTTCTTGGCCACTGCTCCTGTGCTAGACTACACACTCCTTGAGGGCAGGACCTGTCTGGGGATTCTCATTTCCAGAGTTTGGCAAAGTGCTCAGCACACAGGAAGCACTACAGAAATTGTTTCAGTTGTTTTTGAATAAGCGTTAAAGTTTTTTGTTTCATTTACATGAAAGTGGGAAATTACATATGTATATATATACATATATATATATATATATACATATATATACACATATATATATGTATATATATGTATATATATATATATATATGTATATACACACACACACACACACACACACAGGGAAAATGCTTTTTCATTCACTCATCCAATCAACTCCATCATCAACATTAATTATTTCCTAAAAACAGATTCTATAGATGTATGTGCTCTGAGGCAGTCCACCAAGAGATCTGCTTAGCGTATTCCACTTTCATCTTTTTAACATTTGCACTTGGACCCCAACTCCTCCAGGAGGCAAGGAGGTACGCCTCTCTGGGCCAGGGGGCTTCCAGTGCCAATTTAAAGGTACCCACTGTCTTAAAGGGTGTTTGGCTTAAATATTTCAGCCCAATAATAACCAGAGGCATCTTCAGAAGAAAAAACCCCACAATGCCGAGGACACATTATGCTTTTCATCCTGCTTCAATCTTAGTTATTTTCTTTTTATAATTCACTTAATGAGAAGCCCAGTCTATTAATCCAAACTTCCCTGACACTAATGCTCCTGACTTAATTATAATAATCAGAAGCACGACATTGTGCTAGATTGATTATAGCAAATGATGCAAAGGAAAGAGAAGGCTTAGAATCTGCCCTAAGTGAGCTGGGTGGACTCTAATTTAGGTCTTTAATACTCCTTAGGGCACCATGGGGCCGTACACTTATTTCCAATTCATTCCTTCAAAAGCAATTGGGCCAAAGCGAGGCAGGATGGGGAGTCACAGAGGAATAAGACAGTCCCTGCCCTCTCAAAGTGCCCCACCGAGTGACAGGACCAGGCGTGACCAACCTCCACATGGGCACTCGGCTTGGCATTGGATACCACAGCCAGCCCTGGGGGTGAAGGGGCAAAGGCGAACACACCAATGCCCACTGGAGGACACGCCAGTGGGAAAGAGGAAGAAGCTCCCCCGGAGATGAGGGGAGCAGAGGCAGGGTCCCGGGCTTGGCTGTGTCAGTGCCTGGGGCCGAGGACACCATGTCAGCAGCCTCTGCTCTCGCAGAAGAGGGCACCCCCAGGGCCAAGGTAACGCCCACCCACCCAGGAAGACTGTCCAGCTTGAGAAGGATCCCAGACTGCCAGGAAGGCTGCCCAGGTTGGGAGGGTCCCAACATGAAGGCTACCTGGCTTGGGAGGTCCCAGCCGGAAGGCTGCCTGGCTTAGGGGGATCCTAGCACACCAAGAAGGCCACCCAGTATGGGAGGTCCCAGCAAGAAGGCCTCCCGACTTGGGCAGGGTCCCAGAACATCAGGAAGGCCCCAGCTTGGGGGAGGGTCCCAACCTTCCAGGAAGGCTGTCCAGTTTAGGGAGTTCTAGCAGGAAGGCTGCCCAGCTTGGGGGGTCCCAGTATATGAGGAAGGTAGCCCAGATTGGGAGGGTCCTAGCATACCAAGAAGACCACCCAGATTAGGGGATCCCACTTGCCAAGAAGAACAGTGTGGGGCTGCCCCGAAAACCAAGGCAGGCCCCGAGTGCGATCCCAGAGTCAGGGCTTTGTGACAAGTGGTTGGGAGGCTCCTGGCCTTCTCCGTTCTCCCCAGCTCCCATGGTTGGTTTCCTGTGCTGGGCCAGAAGCCTGGATCACAAGGCCAGCAAGCACCCCCAGAATCCCCTGAATGCCTGCGTCCAGGCTCCTGGGTTTCTACCCCAATGTAGCCATGCCCCACCCTTTTTGTGGCTCCCACAGCCCCCTAGAGAAGCCCCCTCACTCTGGCCTGGACGGCCATTCCCCCTGGGCGCCCCCCAATCCCAGGCCTTCCACCATATGGCTGCCCAGGATGGACCAACTCATCCCCGACTGCCAATTGCAGAGGCCCCCACTGGTCCCCAGGCATTGTCAGGCCTCCACCCACTGGCCCCAACATATTCCTCCTGTGTCCCCAGCCCACGATGCGGCCAGGCCCCCCTGCTCTCTGCTCCCCTCATCCTCTTTACTAGAATTCCCTGAACATGAAACCTTAGCCCCCAACAGCTTCTTCTTCTCTAGCCAGCCAGTACTTATCCTTAGGTCTTTATCTTGTGTATATGTATTTATGTGCATCTGAAGAGACTTAGTTTTTGTTATTTTTGTATCCCAGCGCCCAACAATGTCAACACAGTAAGCACTTAATAAGTGTTTGATTGATTGTGTCAAATTTTGCCACAGATTAACATCTAGATGACTAAAGTAGAATGAAATATTTATTTTAAATTTCCAGAAAATCAATGTATATCCTTTTTTTAAATCCCCTTAGGGATTCTGGTTTCCATCCTTAGGTAAGCTGGTCATCTTGATTAACACCATTTAATGCCAATGGTTTTTCCGCATGTCTGTTAGTGGACCACTGGCAAAACATTTTCTGGGGAAAATTTACATCTTTTGAGTTCCCTCTGTCATGATTAACAAAAAACCATTTGACTCAATTTTAGGGCAACACACAAAACTTACCTTTTTTAAAAAAAAAAAAAAAACCTTCCATAATGCTTAACAAGACACAATATTTTATGTTGGTAATTTTTTTTTTAATGACCACTGCCTATTTTAAGTATCTTCATGCTATTCTGTTCTTACCATAACTTGAAACTTTAAGTGAAGAGAACAGATTTTTAAAAATCAAGTTTTATTATATTAGTGATGATGTACACATAATATTCTAGGATTATGGTGGCAAATATCCTTTAAAGGACACCGGACAACACTACACAATGAAATGATTGATAGTAAAACTGAAATAATGGCTCTTCAGCAAGTCACTTTTTTCCTTAAGATCTCTAAGATTCTCAATAAGTGATGGGTATACATCTTACTTTTTGCAATTATTTCAAATTTAAATCTATTTTTTTCTACTAAACTCAAAGTGGGAGAGTAAGATAACACAGCACATAGAAATGACAATGTAAAAAAAAATTTCAAAAAAATTGTTTCCATAAATCCTCCCCAAGGCAAGGTAAAGTGTAACTGTACATCATCATAACAACACTGTGGCGCCAAAGTGCCCAAAATATCAGGAGATGTGCAAAAAGATAGACACGGAACAAACAAAATGCTTATCACTGGTTCATTCTGTGGACTTCTTATCTCCTCTGGTTGACGAATTAATCTTTTCCTATTACTATTACAGCCTTAGGCCCTAGAATTTTCCCTAGTAATTTATGGGAACTTTCATTACTCATAAAATAGAAATAACTCCCACACACATTGTACTATGAACTAGTGAAAAGAGAAGGGAGGGAGGGAAGGAGGAAAGAAAGAAGGGAGAGAAAGGAAGGGAAGCAAAGAAGGAGGGAGGAAAGGAGAAAGGAAGGAAGAAAGGAAGAAGGGATAGGAGAAAAGGAAGAATGAAGGAAGAAAGGAAAAGATAGAAGGGGAAAAGGAAGGAAGAAAGGAAGTACAATTTCTTTATGTTCTCCCAATATGAATTCATTCTCTGGCTGGAGATACAATCTGTGAATTTCTTTCTTATGTGTAACCTGCCAAGTTCATGCACATGAGACTTTACTGGGTAAAGGAGGAAGGATTCGGGCTGAGAGTGTTGAGTCCAGGAATTAAGACCCCATAGCCACAGATTCAGAGCTGGAAGGGCCCTGAAGGGCCACTGAGTCCAAGGCCCTCATTATACAGATGAGGAAACTGAGGTCGGGAGGGACCAAGTGACTTTCACCAAGAGTGTGAGGCAGGATCCGCACTTGGGTCTTCTGGACTCTGCAAGAGAAGGGATGAGACTCGTCTGAGGAGCTAAGAGCCTTGGCCAGGGACTCTGGTCTGGGAAGTCCTCCTCCCTTAGGGCAGCTCACTCCCTCTCATTTGTGTCCAAGAGAAGGCTACCGGGCAGACCCTTGTTCTCTAAAAGAGACACAGCAAGTGACCTGACGGAGAGAATGCTGGGAAAGGAAAAGTCTGGGATTCACTTTCACTGACCAGTCCAGAGGAATGATGTTTTTAATGGCACCCTGGCCACTAGTTGGAGGGCACTGAGAAAAAAGAAAGGAAGAGAAAAAAAAAAAAGAAAGGAAGAGGAGGACAATGCCGAGGGAGTGAAGGAAGAGGAAGACTAGAAGAGAAGGAGGAGGAAGGAAAAAGGAAGACGAGGAGGAGAACGACTAGGGGGTGAAGGAGGAGGAAGACTAGAAGAGGAGGAGGAAGGAAAAAGGAGGAGGAGGAGGAGAAGGAGAACGATTAGGGGTTGAAGGAGGAGGAAGACTAGAAGAAGAGGAGGAGGAAAGAAGGATGAGGAGGAAAACTAGGAGTGATAAAGGAGAAGAAAGAAAACTAGGGGGTGAAGGAGAAGGAAGAGGAAGAGGAGGAAGACTAGAGGAGGAGAAGGGAAGGAAGAGGAGGAGGATGAAGACTAGAGGAAGAAGAGGAAGATGAAGAAAAAGAAGAGTGCATTGAAAAGGAAGATTAGAAGATGAAGGAGGAGGAAGAAGAATACGCTGAGGAGACAGAAGACAGGAGGTGAGGGAGGAAGAGGAGGAGGAAGACTGGAAGTGATGAAGGAAGAGGAGGAAGACCAGGAGAAGGAGGAGCATCCACCCAATAGCTGCGGTCACCCAAAGGCCACGGTCCTCCCACTGCCTACATTCTCCATTGCCCTGCTAGGTTAAATGTGCCGCGCCTGGCACACACTGGGCACTTAACGAAAGCTGATTGGTCAGTTACTGATCCCAGCTCCCTGCGCTGTCAAGTCCCCGGATGTGGAAGGGGCCGGGCCGGAGCCTCAGTTTCCCCTCCTGTATGAAGTTGGCCTCCTCCTCTCCCTGGGCCTCAGTTTCCTCTTTTGCAGCAGACCAGCCCGGATCGCTGACTCCGAAGTTGGAGTCCTGGAGTCCGGTGGTGCCGGCATTCAAGGCCCCCCCGCCTCACGGGAGCAGCAGCGGCAGGGACTAAGTCCCGAGTTCGAATCCCGACTCAGCGCCGCCCCCGGGGCAGGCAGGGCCCGTGACAGGCCGGCTTCGCCCCGAGCCCAGCCCCAGCCCCGGCGCCGACCCTCCCTCCCTCCCTCTGGAGGTCAGCGAGGCCTGGCCCGGCCGGCCCACGCAACCCCAGCCCCGCCGCCCGCCCGGCCCGGTCCCGGCGCCGCCGCGAGGCCCTCGGCCCTTACCCGCCGCGAGGCCGGCCTGTCCCGCGCCCTGCCGCCGGCCCCGGCCCAGCAGGCTGCCGGCCGCCCCTCGGAGCACCAGCGCGGCTGCCATGCTGAGAGCGAGCAAGCGGGCGAAGGAGCGCCTCCCGCGGTCACCGCCGCCGACCGGCAGTCCCGCTGTCCAATAGCGGAGCCGCGCCCCGCACGCCTCCGCCCGCGTGCCAATGAGAGGGGGCGCTCGCGGGTCGGGGGAGGGGCCAGAGTCGCTCCGCCCCCGCTCGTCACCCGCAGACGCCCCGCCCCGCCCTTCCCGTGCCCCTGACTCCGCAGCCTCTCTGCTGTTTGTTTACCGAGGCCGCAGGCCGGGCGTGAGAGGGGGTGTGGCTGTCAATCAGGCTCTAGGAACGCCCCCTGCGGGGCAAGGGGCGGAGCCTAGCCTCCCGGGCAGTCCGCCGGCTTTGCCTCGGAAGTTAGCTGGACCCGAGCTCTGGAGCCCGTGGGCCCGGCCCCTCCCTCAGCCCCAAGGCCCGAGACAGTAGCGATGCCCACTGAAAGCCCCGTCACCCAATCAGCACAGCGAGATGCGGGAAACCAGGAAAGGGGAGGAAGGGAGGAAAGACCCCGCCCCCGGGGAGCCTAACGAGGGGGGGTCCGCAGAGGAAGGCGCCCGAAGGAAGGCTCCCACCCAAGGAAGTGGGGTTTCAGCGGCCGGGAGACGGGGAGGGTGCTTGGGCACGGGGCACGGCCGGGGCAGACGCCGGCGTAGGGGAATGGAGGGAGGGCCGCCTGGAGGCAGCTGCCACTGGGGGGCAAGCTCGGGGAGAAGGGAGTGAAGATGGAACCAACCTGGAGAGGGGAGGCCGGGGAGCAGGGATTAACCAGAGCTGCAGTCTTCAACGCCCACTGCCCTTCCTGAGACCAGCCTGCCGTGCCCGTGCTCCATCACCTGGGAGGGCACCCGCCCTTCCGTGGCGCCCCCTGGGAGGGCGCCCGCCCTTCTGTGGCGCCCCCTGGAACGCCCGCTCCATTGCAACAACCTTATCTTCTCCTCTCCTTCCTCCTTCTGGCCCCCTCCTCATGATATAGACTCCCCTTCCCCTGCCACTGGCTTCCCTTACTCTCCTCGGGAATCCCTTCCACTTCCAGGCTCTCCCTCTTCCTCCATCACTCAGGAAACTCTTCCCATGAGCTTCACTCAATCCCACCAATTAAAGTCCTGGTAGTTACTGGCCCGGGAACAAGATCCCAGAGCCTGTCCCCCCTTTCTCCTCACTAGAGACCTAGTGAGACCTACCCACACACAGGAGTCCATAATTCCTCTCCTTCACTCCTGTTCCGTGACCTACTTCTCCCCCGCCCAATAAAAAGTCATCCCTTTGAACTTCCATCTCTCATCCATAACTTCCCTCCCTGATGAGCCCCGAAATGCCTCATCTGACCCCAAACTAAGGGCATTCCGATTCTCCCTCTCCCAACCCCAAACCAGTTATTTGTCAATACCATAACTTCCTCCTCAACCTTCCAGTTCTTTTCTCAGCCTATCATCCTGTACTAGCCACCCTCCCCTCCCTTCTCTTGCCCCCTTGGTGACCCACTTCAGCTCTGCCCTGCCTTCTTTTGGCACTTTATCGCCTTGCCAGTCTTGCCCTACTAAGCCTTAATTGAATGGAATCATTCCCATCATCCAATGCCTTTACTTCTTCATGTTTAGTGAACCTAGAGAAAATCACAATAGCACCATATAAATGTATGTTGTGTAACCTCATAGAGGAAGATGCAGATAACATCCAGAGGGGTTGCCCGTAAGAATGGGCCCAAGGAGTATCTGACCCTTAAAATCTTTTTATGCCTTACTATAGCCTTTCATTTACAAGTTATATGCATGGGTAATTTTTCAGTATCGACAATTGCAAAACCTTTTGTTCCAACTTTTCCCCTCCTTCCTCCCACCCCCTCCCCCAGATGGCAGGTTGACCAATACATGTTAAATATGTTAAAGTATAAGTTAAATACAATATAAGTAGACATGTCCAAACATTTATTTTACTTTACAAAAAGAGTCGGACTCTGAAATAGTGTACAATTAGCCTGTGAAGGAAATCAAAAATGTAGGTGAACAAAAATAGAGGAATGGGGAATTCAATATAGTGGTTCATAATCATCTTCCAGAGTTCTTTCACTGGGCGTAGCGGGTTCAGTTCATTCCTGCTCTATTGGAACTGATTTGGTTCATCTCATTACTGAAGATGGCCGCGTCCATCAGAATTGATCATCATATAGTATTGTTGTGGAAGTATATAATGATCTCCTGGTCCTGCTCATTTCACTTAGCATCAGTTCATGTAAGTCTCGCCAGTCCTCTCTGTATTCATCCTGCTGGTCATTTCTTACAGAACAATAATATTCCATAACATTCATATACCACAATTTATTCAGCCATTCTCCACTGACGGGCATCCACTCAGTTTCCAGTTTCTGGCCACTGCAAAGAGGGCAGCCACAAACATTCTTGTTATGCCTTACTAATTGATTCATTGGCAACAGCTTTTCCAAAGCTTTCCATTCGTCCTTAAGCTTCTCAGAACTCTCTCCATGCCTTTCTATGGAGAATCAAGCATCACATTTTACTGAAAAAACAGGCCATTGACCAAGGTTAATTTCTTCTCCCTTCATCCCTATTTCATAACACCCAGATCCCTCTCACAACAATCTCCTCCTTTTAACCCCATGTCTTATACAAGGAGATGGCCCTTCTTGCCTGGCAAAACCTTTTAGAGGCATTTAATAAGGATTTACTGTGTCTGGCACTGCACTAGGGGTACAAAGAAAAGCTAAATAAACAAAAGTCCCTACATTCAAGGAGCTCCCAATTTAGTGAGTGGGACAATATGCAAACAATTGGATGCAAAAAAAAAAAAAATGAGATCTAGTTAAGACAAGTAGGAGATAATCAACAATCCATTCTGGACTTGGGTTGGGGAAGCAGGGAGACAATCAGGGCAAAGGCACCAGGAAAACAGTTGGAGTAATGTATTTTCAGAGCTGCACATTATCCTGAGTACTCTCATTTTAGAATGGAGGGAGAGAATTAAAATATAATACTACAGACAGTAAATGACTTGGCTACGGTCATGTGGGAATTACTGTCAGGAGCAGAATTCCAATCAGCCCTAAAATGAATACCTGGGAATTTCTCATACTTTTTATTATCAGATTTGTGGGTG
Organism: Antechinus flavipes; assembly: GCF_016432865.1. Classification (NCBI taxonomy): domain Eukaryota; kingdom Metazoa; phylum Chordata; class Mammalia; order Dasyuromorphia; family Dasyuridae; genus Antechinus; species Antechinus flavipes. The sequence goes on from NC_067402.1 coordinate 16,833,172, forward strand.
CGTTGAAAAGAAACTCCCTCTAGGGTAGAGGGTCACAGATAGGGGGGAAACTCTGAGTGAGGTAGAAGACCCTTCAGCCCAGAGGGAACCTGCTGACAATGTCTGGTTGGCTCCCCGGCTCCCCTAAGGGCTCTCGGCCTTCCTGAGAAGTCAGGGGTGACAACCTGTGTGGTGATTGAAGCAGAGTGATAGCAGGTGGCAATCTACATACAATAGCAAATTGTTCATGTGGTCCCATGCGTGCAGTGTATACTGGGCCCAAGCCCAGTGTTGTTTTGATTATATTATAAAAAAGAGAAAGTCCTTGGAATAAAAGGACTCCATTTTCCCACCATCCTCAGCAGTCCCGCCTCATCACTTCTCCACTAGAAAAGGTATATACCTATTTTTAAATTACCCCAGCATGGGGGCTCTAGAAAACAACAATACATTTTGTTACCCCAACTTGGGGGCTCTAGAAAGCAGGACACAACACTCTCCCAATTCTTATGGACACCTGCCCTGTAAATTGTAATCTTTTAAGGATAGTGTATGTGAGCAGAGGATGCTGTAATGTTTGACTAATCTGTTAAGGATTTTTTAGACCAAAGGGTTAGAGACCTTTAGAGGTCACATAGCGTGATCCTCTCAGTTTTATACACGAGGGAACTGGGTCCCAGAGAGGAGACATGAATTTGCAGCGGGTAATTTTATTAAGACATGTTTCCTTTCATAAAACCACAAAAATTGGATGCTTCCTCATGGGATCCATGCAGAAGTGACTCCGCATTCTTGAAGCTTTTGCCAATGAGTAGGAAGTGCCAGCAGGTCCTTACAAGCTGAGAAAAACTTCTCTCCTAGCCCCCACAAAAAGCTGTTTGGATATTCCTCTGTTGCACAAGAAATGGCATACAGCTTGGGAGAAGTTGGTCATGCCCATTGAATGATGAGATTTTTGACCACAACTCTTGTAAGCCATTTGCTAAATACAGAGAAGTTGAAATCTTTGACCTATCACCCTACGAGCAATATCATCCATAGGTAGTTGAAATACTGAATTGTTTACTTATTTAATAAGCTAGTGAGCTTCTAAAGCAAGTAAAAGCCTAGGGAAAATCTTAACTTGGAATGAGTTCTCTTAACTCAACCTTGGAGGCAATGTGATATAGCAAACAAGGGGCCAGCCTTGGAAGACAGCCAAATTGAGTTTAATTTGTATTCCATGACCTTGAACCAGCAAATTGACTTCAAAATGCCTCCGGAATCACTGTAAAACTAAGAGGGCAGCATTTGTAGAGAGAATCTTTGTGGAGAGACTTTTCCTCACTGGGTGTTTCCCACATAGATGAAATCACAGGTTCCAGACACTATCCATCACTACTATTACCACTACAACTATTTCAGATTCTGACTTTTTGTGACCCCATCTGGTGTTTTCTTGGCCATTTTTTCCCCAATTCATTTTAAAGATGAGAAAACTGAAGTGAATAGATATAGGTGACTTGCTCAGGGTCACATAGCTAGTAAGTCTAAGGCTAGATTTGGACTCATAAAGATTAGTTTTCCTGACCTCCAAGAGCAGCACTTTATTCTCGGCAGCACAGTTAGACGGTGCTCCCCAAGCTCTCACACCAAAGGTACTAGTCTTCCCTGAATATCCCCCACACAACTGTTCCTAATATTACTATTTTTACTACTCCTAGTACTAGTAGTAGACCACAATTACTACTGCTACTAGTTTTACTACTGTCACTACTACTATTACATTACTACCACCACAACTACAATTACTACTATTACTATTACTACTGCTTTTACTATTGTTACTACTACTTCTTCTACCACCACCACAACTACTATTACTATTACTACTACTACTACTACTACTACTACTACTACTACCACATTATCACAACTACAATTACTACTACTACTACTACTACCACCACTACCACTACTACTACTATTACTACTACTACTACTATTACCATACTATCACAACTACTACTACTACTACTACCACTACTACTACCACCACTACTACTACTACTACTACTACTATTACCATACTATCACAACTATAATTACTACTACTACTACCTTTATTACTTTACCACTATTACCACCACCACAACCACCCTCCCTACCACTACTCCACTATTTAATACATACAACCTAGTTCTTAAAGGCAGTTTGTAGTGTGAAGCTCTCCTAGGCTCTGTCCTTAGCCTTCAGACCCTTGAACAAAGTTCTTAAATGATTTTGCTTACAGAGGAATTGGCTTAAACATTTATGAAGCATCTCCTTGCCTTTCAGCCTGGCTGTATAAGAAGCCCGGCCTCTGGACTCTCCCTCACCCAGCAGGGGGGAGCCACAAGGCTGCTGTTGCTGGGACAGGGCAGAAGGGTGGTTATCAGCCAGCTGTGCTAGGTCACAGACCTTATCTCCCTATCCAGGCTCATGAACATATGGTTCTGGTGATTGCTTCTCCCTCAGTTGCTTCAATCCTTTCCTAATCTTATGTGAAGGAGCATGAGGCTCCCTGAGACCTTGTGAGCTCTGAAAGATCAGGAAAGGAGCTGACAAAAGTCTGGGTCCAGAGTGTAGACAAGAGTTTGCTGTCTACCTGCAGAGCCCCAATGAGCGACTGGGAGTCCACCCAGGAGCACCCCAACCTTGTGATTAATATGTCAAGTCCTACAAAAGTCATTTGTGCATCAGCTACGTCACATTCAGAGGTGAATTTGGTGAACCAAATATTTTGTAGAAACTGCTTTAAGTTAGATTCCCCAGGAAGTGATTAAAGGGAGTAGGGTGGGATTTTGGACTTCTTTATTTTTTCACTAAATATACCTTTATGAAAGCCAATTGACATTAATTGGTTAAGTGGGTAATCATTGGTGATTTATATTGAGAACACACCAGAAAGGGAGCTGAGACAACAATGTTAGGAAGAATCACCCCAACTCCTCAGAGAGATCCCCAAAACCCCACAGGTTTCTTGGCAGCTTCGCTCTGAAGCACCTGATTCAGCACTGGGAAAGTGAGAGGATAAGGATGTCCAAAACCCTTCTCTAGACTGAGCCAAGTCTACAGGGGAGAGGTACCATCCTCCCCAATGTGTTCCTCCATCCCATAGATACGATTCTTTGATGACATCTTTTGCTCCAGATCTTCTTTACAATTTCTCATGTGTAATAAGTTGCACCCTATTCATATCCACCATGTTCTTCTTTATAGGCAGTCATATCAAACTCAAATAGAAACAGAAGCTTGCTGGCAACATATTAACTCAGAAAACCACAAGTTAACGTGATCTCTATTGTATTTTTATTTTGTTAAATATTTCCAAATCTAAGTTCAGTGTTTTCTAGATTTTCTGGAAATATCATATTATCATTCTAATCTCCAGAGTCATTCAATTGGCAGGGTGTTATTTAAATAACAATTATTCTTGGGGCAGCTAGATGGCAAAGCGGAGAGAGCACCAGCCCTGAGTTCAAATTCAACAGATACTTAACACTCCTGGGCAAGTCATTTAACCCCAATTGCCTCTCAAAAACAAATAAATAATTATTGTATAATGTTGATTTTTAAATAGATCATTGTTTATTAAAAGATGGGCCTTGAGTACTAAGAAGTATTGGGGGCCATTTAAGAACCTTGCACTTTCTTCTTCCTTTTCAAATATGAGCCCAATCCATTATCTATATTCACAGACATGGACTAGAAGGTACCTCAGAAACACAGGGTCCAACCCAGGAAATTGAAGCCCCTGAGTTCCAAGGTCATAAAGCTAAGAAGCATCAAAGGTAGGATCTGAACTCAGGTCTTACGGCTCCAGAACCCATTGCTCTTTCCATTGTGATATTGTTGTTCAGTCATGTACAGCTCTTCCTAACCCCATTTGGACTTTCCTTGGCAAAAATATTGGAGTAGTTTGCTACTTTTTTCTCCAGCTCATTTTACAGATGAGGAAATTGAGGCAGACAGGGTTAAGTGACTGGCCCAGGGTCACACAGCTAAACTAGTCACTGTCTGAATCTGGATTTCAACTCAAGATGAGTCTTCCTGACTCCTGGCCTGCCATTCAGTACACTAGGGTGCCCCTTAGCTGCTCTCTTTGCATTGTAGCAAGCTCCAGCAAAAAATAAAAAGTTTTTTTTGCACAAACAAAAGCAATGCAACCAAAATTAGAAGGAAAACAGAAAACTGGGGGAGAAGGGGTAATTACAAGTATCTTTGATAAAGGTCTCATTTCTCAAATATGTAGAGAACTGAGTCAAATTTTGAAGAATACAAATCATTCTCCAATTGATGATAATTCATCAAAGCCCCAAATACATATAGGCAAGAGACCATAGATAGTTCATCCAGCTGCTGCTTGTATTCTGGTTTCTTTTTCTTAGTTGTTCCTGTGAGTTACCTATTACTTGCTGGCCTAATAAATGCTAAGCGTTTTCTAGAAGATGTTATTTCTACATTTGTATGTACTTTTCATTTCTTTTTTCATTTTATGACAATAAAAATTACATTTTTAAATGTTCTTAGGTCTCTTGCCAGTCTCTTTCCAATCCTTTGTCCCTCACAATATATTGCAAAGAGATAGCCCAGAGCTATAGTCACATTTAACTATAAAAGTCATTGTGGAGCTTGTGTGCAAAGGATTCCCCCACTCACCACTAGCCCCCAAACCTGAACTTTGAAGGGTTGCACTCCAGATTGGTTTGTGGAAGGGTTCTGGCTAGGCTATATCTTCCTCAGGTTTTCCAGAAAAAGGTTCGCTACAACCTACAAATGTGATCTTCCATGATTAAGTGCTGAAATGCAATGTTGAGTCCTTCACAATCAGCCTATAATCACATCTCTGGGCTATTTACAGTATGTCCATTGATCTCCTAAGCATGTTGGTTCTTCCTGAGCTCTATATTGGATCAGATTTCTTTCCTAAGACGATACATTAAAGCAAAAACAATCTGATTCTCATTGATTGGCCAATAAGAGGTCTCAGATCAAGCCCCAAGTGTTTATCATTTGGGTTCTGTTTGACTCAGAGTGAACATAAATATCAATCATTTCTGAAAAAAAGAAAACCTGAGCGTCTTCCCCTATTAAATTTATTTATTTATTAGATTTTTTTTTTTTTGGACTAGGCCATTCTTTGCCTCGATTGATTCCTCACCTTAGTCAGTAAATGGATGTGGCTTTGGTCTTATAAAATCCAGCCCAGCAGAGAATCCATTTGGTGGCTGACACACCATGTCCTACAGCAAAGCAGCAATTCTAGTGTCTACATCACATCTAGGAGTTGACTTAGGGATGGAAATGTTGGTGACAAACATTTGGCTTTAAGTCTGAGCCCACTCTCCCCCGGGCTAAGGAAGTACTAGGAGGGATTCAGGAGAGCTCAGCCTTCCATTGCTGGCTTATTGTCCAAGTCATGAAGTCAACAGGAATTCCTCTGGCTTCTCGTCCTCTTTAGTTCTCTTTACATTTCTATTGCATCTTTCCCTTGTTCCCACTTAGCCTCTGTGTTAGCAAGAACTCTCATTCTCATAGGAATGCAGCAGAATTCCAATATTTCAGTTGACAATTCTACCGTGCCATTTAGATTTAATCTAATTTAATTCAAGAACCATTTATTAAGTGTCTCTTGTGGTGCTGGAGTGGGCTGGGTGCTGGAGATCTAATAACAAAAACCTTCCATTACCCGCATGCGTGATACTGGGTAAACCTTTGATGCGATAAACTAGATTTACTCTTTTGTCTCCTTATATCTTTATTTGGCATTTCTTGGATCAATCTTCCAAACCTAGGGAAAAAACTGGGAAGTTTGTGCCCTGAGACAAATTCAGTTGCCAAGGGACAAGGGAAGGTACGACTTTCTTATGCAAGATGGGCTAAAACAGAACTTATAGGAACTGAGGAAAGAACATGTAAGGGCATGGTGTTTTAGGAGTTGAAAGCAAGACTGAGAACCAGGTATTTCACTCACTGGGGAAAGGAAGGTCACCTGGAAGTTCATAAAAAATAACAAGAACTTTTCAAGGCTGAATTATAGGAGAAGAAGAAGCATTTGAAAGAGGCTGGGGGGGGGAGAGGGGGTGGTTAGAGAGGGTCATGGAATGTGGGAGATCACATGGGAGATGGGACAGCCAGTTCTTAAAAAGTGCCAATTGATGTCGTGAACGGCACAAGATTGTTCTTCATGTACTTTTCACTTGGACAATAACTACCAATTTTGCCATCGGAGCCACTCTGCCTCCCCCACTAAAGACATCAGTTAAGTCATAAGAAATTTATTATCTTGTTAACTTTTGCTCTCTTTTGTCTTTTATTTGCAATTTTCACTGTACATTTCCCCTGAATTGCTTTATAATGAACACTCTTGGCAAAAGACTAAATAAATTGTTGGGCCGTTTTCAGGGTACAGAGGGAAGGAGGAAAACCTTTGCTCTTTCTCCACTTCTACGACCAAATGTCAGTCTTTTCCCTCCCAAACACAACCCCCCACCAAGGCCAGGAATCCCAAAAGGTCAGGAGAAGGCAAAAAAGCAGGAGAGGGTCCTTGCTGGAAAGATCCAGAACGAGCAGGGGCAGAAGTAAATACAATTTCCAGCTGAGGGAATGTCAAAGTCTCATGGCATTACAGATATAGGGGTGGTTGGGAGAGAACATGGTATTATCACCCACATTAAATTTTATTTTGTCACCTCTTTTCCTCATTCTTAAACCTATACTCTTTGAAAAAGTTCAGAATAATGTTCCAGATAAATTATGGATTGTGTATATTATATGGATTATAGATAGACATACAGACAGACAGATAGCTAGAAAATCAAATAGCTAGATAGACAGATGTTAGATAGAAAAGATTAGATAAACAGAGAGAAGGAAGGGAGAGAGGGAAGAAGAGAAAAAGGGGAGAGGAAAGGAGAGAGAGAGAGAGAGAGAGAGAGAGAGAGAGAGAGAGAGAGAAGAAGAAGAAGAAGAAGAAGAAGAAGAAGAAGAGAAGAAGAAGAAGAAGAAGAAGGAGGGAGGAGAAAGAGGAAGAGATGAAGGAAGAGAAGGAGAGAGAGAGACAGAGACAGAGACAGAGAGAGAGAAGGAGGGAGGGAGAGAGAAATAGAGAAAGAAAAAGAGAAAGAAGGAGGGAGGGCGAGAGATTTAATGGTAGGAGGAATAGTAGAGGTCATCTGGTCCAACCTTCTTTTTTTTTTTTCCCAGATGAAGAAAGTAAAGGTGAGAGAGGAGAAGTGGATGAAGTCACCCAGGTGGCAGAGCTGGGATTGACTCCAAATCCAGGTCACTGCTCCCTATGTCACACTGCCCATCATTCACCATACCAGAGATTTGCTACTAGTTCTGGATGGCAAAAGTTTATGTTTAGTGTTTAAAATGCATTTAAAATATAGTCAACATTTGTTGAATTCCTATTGGGGTGTACAACAAATGAAACAGCATAGGTAGTGTGCTGAGCAAACTCTGAAATGCTATTTTTTTGCTCTCTGTTATTATGATTAATTATTATCATCCCACATATATCCAAGCCTGGCTCAAAAAGCAATGGCTCTCTGTGGAATTCCTCAGTCCCTTTCTGCCTCCCTTACTTCTTCCCCTCCTGCTATAAAAATAACCTCTCCCTTCTTTGGACTAGCCCAACTTTTGCATCTCATTGCCTTTTCCCATTATACTCTATCTTGTAGCTATTTATAAGTATCCCTTTTTCTTTCCCACTGGACTACAGAGTCAAAGGTGAACACTGAGCTAAAATGAAATTAGAAGCTTCCTGCAACAGCAATTACTACTCGCCTCCAAAGAAGAAGGAAATTCTAGAGCAACTCCCACATTTTGGTGGAACTTTAGTAAAGGGCTACAAGTTACAAGTACCAAATGTTGCCTCCACTGTGTTGGTCAGTCATTCATTCCTTGCACATGGAGTCCCTGGAATAGTTTCCTCAAGTTCAAGGTACTGGGTAGATCTCCCCCCCCCCCTCCCCCCCAAAAAAGAACTTGCTAATTTTTTTAGTCAGCCAGAGAATATGATTAATTCAAAACAAAGGAATTTAATGAAATAGTAAAATAAGAAAGGTAGCATTGAAACATCCTCCTCCCCTAGGCTTATTTGGGTGTACTTTCTCCTACGTGTATGTACCAATAGGGGACAGAGTGGACACATATAAGTTTCCCCAACGAGGGAAGCTGGCTAGAGAAGGGAAAGATGTGCTCCTGTAGAGTGATGGGGCGGAGAAAATGACCCTCAGATTCTTAATCTGGGCAGGTCCTGGATAGCAGAGAATGGCTCCATCAGAAGAAGCTACTTCCAGAGGCAAACTGGGAGGAGCACTGAAGGGATTACCTGGGCCTTAAGTGGGCCCTCCATTCTTAAGTAGGCCTTTACATTATTGCCAAAATTATCGTAACTCCACAATTATTATATCCAATCAGGAAGCCAGGTTATGATGTCAACCCCCAGATTATATTTCCCCACAAGATAAACCCACTAACCTTCAATGGCCTAATCCCCTTCCTGGGGTCTTTCTCTTAAATGGTGTCCACATCTGGTTCATTGTGAGTTGCCTTGAGAGAATCTGTCTTTCCCCTGGTTAGCCCTTTTTCTTGCTAGAAATCCTTACGAACTGAGTTTGCTCTTAACTGCTTCCTGTGAGTGAGCTCTTACCCCAATATTCTTTTGGGATAATACTCTGTCTCCCCAAGTTGGTGGTCAAACCCCGTCAGAGGGGACCCACCAGATTTCACAGAACCAGCCACAGATACTTCTGATCTATCAATATCACTGAGCGGTTTTTCCCAGTCTTCCCTCTGCTCCCTCCTTTAGTTCTGTTCTCTGAGCTCTGCTGGTCGTATGGTTCTGCTGATCTCACAGTATCTGCTGGACCACATTGCAAATGTCCAGTGCAATGGCTGCTCTGGGCAAGTTTTAATATTTTTAATTAAATAAATTAAATTAAATTAAATTAAATATTTTAATACTTAATAAGTATTTGATGAATGAATGAATTATAGTTAAGGAAATGGCAGATTAGACTCTATAAGTGACTTTCCCACCAGAGAGAGACAGACAGAGACACACAGAGAGAAAGAGAGAGAGACAGAGACAGAGAGCAGAGAGAGAAGAGAGGGAGAGACAGAGACACAAAGAGAGAGAGCACAGAACTAGTATGGTTGAGGAGATATTAAGCCTCTCGTCTTTCTAATGACAACCTCAGGACTCTATTCTATTACTATTGTACTCTATTATTATAGTATCTATTCCATACTACCTTAAAAATAATTGTCTTCCTGGATTAAGCCTGTCAGTCATTCACATATTAACATAATTTACTGTTACAAATTTTTGTGCTAACTTCCTAGTAGAATTTTCTGGATTCTGATACAGAGGCAAAGAGGATATTTATTTAGTTTGGGGAATGAAGAAAGAAGGAATTTGAAGGCCTCATACAATGGTGGGAAAGTTAGATGTGGGGGGAGGCTTTGAATAGCCCAAGGGCTTTTGGAGGCTTTCAGTATTAAGAACATATTCAACAGGAATACAGAAAAGGGAATGGCAAGTTCTAAGAAAAAGTTAGTTTTGCAATTTTGCTCGGGGCCCTATTAGGAAGACTCTGTCCAGCCAAGGATCACACCTGACATGAACCCTTTAAGGACATTACTGATGGCTGCTATTAAAAAAAAAAAAAATAGTGAGACTCATTAATACTGTTGTCTTTGCTAATATGTTATTACTATTTCCTCAATGGACACACATTGCCAGAGAGCCCATTCCCATTCCAAGGGAGGCAATGGTATCACATTACTGATTATAGTTTGACTATTTCAATTAGTGTGTTGCTAAAAGAATATGATAACCATTTCAAAATCCATAGCATCCAATAGACAGTCCACAATTTGTGAGTGAGTTGTGCTCCAGAAATGCATTTCTAAGTCAGTAGCTCAATGCTCTTTTCCCCAGAGTACATACAGTGACTTTGATGATTAGATTCCTAGGCCAGAGTCCAAAAGTTTATTTAATACATAATGTTACTGAAGTTGAATGTTGTATGGAGTCCAGTTGAACCTAACCATGTGTGGAAAGTTTCAGTGGGAAAATGTGTCCAGAGTCCAATCTCAGAGAGACAGGAACATGTTTCTCTTCCCACCAGATTCAACAAAAGGAGCCCATGTTTTCTCTCTTCTCTGTTTATTGTTTTACATTTATTTTTTTTCTCAATTACATATAAAAAATTTAACATTCATTTTTCAAAATGTTGAATTTCAAATTCTCTTTTCTATATATCCCTCCTTGGGAAGGCAAGCAATTTGACATATTATACATATGAAAACATACAGAACTATTTTTCCTTAGTAGCGATATTGCAAAAGGAACTGAAGACCAAAAAAAACAAGAATAATAAAGAACATTAAAAAGTTGTGTTTCAATCTGTCTTCAGATGCTATGAGTTCATGCTCTGGGGTAGAGAGCATTTTTCAACATAAGTTCTTCAGAATTGTCTTGGATCAGTGTATTGCTGGAAATAGCTAAAGTATTCACAGTTGTTCACCTTATAATTTTGCTGTTCCTGTTTACAATTAATTTCCCTTTGCATCAATTCATGTAAATCTTTCCAGTTTTCCTGAAATCACTCTGCTCGTCATTTCTTATAGCACAATAGTATTCTTTTACAATCATAAATCACAATTTGTTCAGTCAACTTCCACAAAATTGATCTCCAATAAATATTTTTGTGCACATAAGTCCTTTTTGTTTTTCTTTCCTCTTTTTGAGTTATAGTCCTAGTAATGGTATTTCTGAGCTTAAGGGTATGTATAGATTTATAACCCTTTAGACATAGTTCCAAACTGTTCTCATGAATGATTGGATCGGATCAGTTCCCAACTCCACCAACAATGCTTTAATATCCCAATCCATCACATAACCTCCAATATTTGTCATTTTCCTTTTTTCTCATATCAGCCAATCATTTATCAATTGAGAAATTATTCATAATCTTACATATAAATTTGACTCAGTTCTCTAAATATTTGAGAAATAAGGCTTTTATTAGAGATATTTGCTGTAAATTTCCTCTTCCTCCATTTTTCTGCTTCCCTTCTAATTTTTGCTGCATTGGTTCTGTTTATACAAACCCATGTTAATTTGATGTTATCAAAATTATGCATTTTAATTTTTTATTAACGCTTTATTTTTCAAAACATATGTGTGGACAATTCTTCAGCATTAACTCTTGCGAAACCTTTTGTTCCAATTTTCTTTCCCTTCCCCCACACCATCCCCTAGATGGCAAGTAGTGCAGTATGTTAAACATGGTAGAAATATATGTTAAATCCGATATATGCATACCTATTTATATAATTATTGTGCTGCACAAGAAAAATCAAATCAAACCAGAGAGACAGAGACAGAGACCCAGAGAGAGAGAATAAAATGAAAGCAAACAACAGAAAGAGAGAAAGTGCTATATTGTGATCCACACTCAGTTCCCACAGTCCTCTCTCTGGATGCAGATGGCTCTCTTCATCACTAAACAATTGGAACTAGTTTGAATCATCTCACTGTTGAAAAGAGCCACGTCCATCAGAATTGGATTGTTGCCGTGTATGATGATCTGGTTTTGCTCATTTCACTTAGCAAAAATCATCCATTTTATAACCCATAATGCTCTCTGTCTCTTGTTTGGTCACAAATTCTTCCCTCATTTATAAATCTAAAGGGTAAAATATTACACGTTCCCTAATTTGGAAAATCTGTTGGAAAAGAATCCAAAGCCGGCCCCAGGTCTTGGCAGTAGTACTTGGGTCCCATTGCTTCCCCTATGTCCAGTTAAAGTGGAGATTGAAGAATTCAGTGTTTGGAGAAATAGCTACCACGTTATACTTAATTAAGATCATCTGTCCCTGGGGAATATTCTCACTTGAATCCACAATCTATTAAAGCAGCTTATTGTACTTTTGGATAGATCCAGCTTTTAGGGAGAAATCTCTCTCTTTCTCAATTCAACTCATCACTTCTACTTTTACCCCCTGAGGTTAAACAAAGTAAGTCTAATCCTTTTTTGCATACAAAGGACTTTCAAATACTTAAAGACTCAAGTCTTCCCCACCTAAGATTGAACTTCCCTAATCCACTGGCCCTCCTCTGCCAGGAGGCCCTCCCATATGGGAAAGATGCCCGAGGTATGGTCCGCCCAAGCAGGGAACAATGACTCTCCCTCTTCTGAATCGCTGTTAATTTTATGCAAGCTTGTCTCAGCTTCCCGGACTATTTTGGGAGACTTCTTTAGCCAAGTTCTCCATCCAAAAAGGACCATCCCATTTACTCTTTTCACAAGTATTCGTTGTGAAATTGCTCCTGCCAGGTGGACACTGCTGAAGTCTGGGTTATAGAAAACTAAAACAATTTCTGTGCTCAAAAGTTTTCATTCCACTGAGGGAAATTTGTAAAGATGCCCCCCTCCCCTCCCCAAACAAGTATGATGCTCTAAGCATCATGCTAAGGGCTTTGCAAATATTGTCTCATTTGATCCTCACAACAAACAACTCTGGGAGGAAGATGCTATTATCCCCATTTTAGATTTGAGGAAATTGAGGCAGGCAGAGATTAAGTGACGTAATTTCTGAAGCTGGATTTTAACTCGTCTTCCTTATTAGACCTAGAATTCTATGCATTATGTTGCCACCTAACTGCCTCTTTCCTGCATTCAATCAATAAACATTTATTATACATCTACTACAAGCCAAATACTGTGCTTCTACTGTGTACTAGTACAAATACTGTGTACTAGAAAGGTTTCATGTACAGATGGTTTATGACTGAAGACTTAAGGAAGCTGAGGTTTCTCCAAGAGAGATGAGAAAGGATGGATTCCAGGAACGAGGGCCGACTTTCCCAAAAAGCGTGGAGAAGGGAAATGAGAAATCAAACTTCATTTAGCATTTAGGAGACTCATCATTGAGAAGGCTGGAGAGGTGGAGTTGGGGATGGACAACAATGTGTAGTAAGCCTGGAAAGGTCAGCTCCAAGCAGCATAAAGAAGGGCTTTAAGAGAAAACCAGAAGGTTACTACTGGGCTTATATCCCAAAGAGATACTAAAGAAGGGAAAGGGACCTGTATGTGCCAAAATGTTTGTAGCAGCCCTGTTTGTAGTGGCTAGAAACTGGAAATTGAATGGATGCCCATCAATTGGAGAATGGTTGGGTAAATTGTGGTATATTAACGTTATGGAATATTATTGTTCTGTAAGAAATGACCAGCAGGATGAATACAGAGAGGACTGGCGAGACTTACATGAACTGATGCTGAGTGAAATGAGCAGAACCAGGAGATCATTATACACTTCGACAACGATATTGTATGAGGATGTATTCTGATGGAAGTGGATTTCTCTGACAAAGAGACCTGACTGAGTTTCAATGGATAAATGATGGACAGAAGCAGCTACACCCAAAGAAAGAACACTGGGAAACGAATGTGAACTATTTGCATTTTTGTTTTTCTTCCTGGGTTATTTTTACCTTCTGAATTCAATTCTCCCTGTGTAACAAGAGAACTGTTCGGTTCTGCAAACATATATTGTATCTAGGATATACTGTAACATATCTAACATATATAGGACTGCTTGCCATCTAGGGGAGGGGGTGAAGGGAGGGAGGGGAAAAATCGGAACAGAAACGAGTGCAAGGGATGATGTTGTAAAAAAATTATCCTGGCATGGATTTTGTCAATATAAAATTATTATAAAATAAAATATTAACAAAAAAAAAGAGAGAGAGAAAAGCAGAAATTTGTGTTTTATCCTATAGGAAGCTGTAACCCATAGGAGCTGAGTGACTTGGGTGGCTAGGTGGAGGAGGAATGCAGAGGGAAAAGGCTGGAGGCAAGAAAACCAGTTGGGAGGCTCTTGAGCTAGTTCAGGGGAGGTGTCCCTCAGCAGCAACTTGTACAAGGAACCATTTGTGAAGGGAGAATTCTATGTGGTACCTTGTGTCCCGTGATTTTTTATTAAGAAGGCTGTGTTATATATAGAATTACTTGCCTTCTAGGGGAGGGAATGGGGAGAAGGGATGGGAAAAAAAATTGAAACATAAGGATTTGCAAGGATGAATGGTGAAAATTATCTATGCATATATTTTGAAAATAAAAAGCTTTAATAAAAATATAAAAAAAAGAAGAAGGCAGCTATGTTATACATTGGATTACTTGCCATCTAGGGGAGAGGGTGGAGGCAGAGGGGGGGAATTTAGAACATAAGGATTTATAAGGGTGAATTTTAAAAATTATCTATTCATATGTTTTGAAAAACAAAAAGCTTTAATAATGTGGGAACTGAGTATGGATCATAATGTAACATTCTCACTCTTCTTGTTGTTTGTTTGCATTTTGTTGTCGTACTCATTTTCTTTTCTTTTTGATCTGATCCGTCTTGTGCAGCAAGATAATTATACAGATATGTTTGCATATATTGGATTTAACATATATTTTAACATGTATAACATATTTGGATTGCTTGCCATCTGAGGGGAAGGAGGGAAAAATTTGGAACATAAGGCTATGCTAGGGTCAATGTTGAAAAATTATCCATGCGTATGTTTTGTAAATAAAAAGCTTTAATAAAAAATGTCAAAAAAAATTAAGGTTATGTTGTAGACAAGGGTCTTAACTCAGAATATAAAATGTTATAGAAATTTCAAGATTGTTGGTTTATTACATAAGCAAGTACTATGCAGAACTTTCAGTCTTTTAAATGATGAATTTTTAAAATGTTGGTTGTGCCTCAAGCTGTTAAAAAGTAAAATATTAAAGAGCTTAAAGAAAAAAAAAAAAAAAAGAAGGGCATGTTACACTTAGACTTCTCCCATATGGAAGTTAAACCATACAGGACAAAACACCTTTATTCGTGTGTTAACCCCTCCCTCTTTGCTCCCAAAGGTTTACTTTTGGTGCTCTGGGGGTTCCTTGTCACCTGGGGGAGCCTACATTGTCATCCAAAGCATTGGGCTATGCAGTGTTTGTAATCCCAGCAAGAAAAGATGAACAGAGGCGGGAGGAGGGGTGCCAGGCAATTGTTGCCCCTTTCTCCTCCTGATTCTCTCCTGTTTGCATGACACCTGTTACAGACCACTAGGCAGACGCCCACAGCACGAGGACTGGACGCTGGCTTCCTGCCCTGTCTCTGCCCTCTACCACCCAATCTTCCTGGCCCCTATTTCCCCCTCCTTAAAATGGGGGCACTGAGCTAGATGGCTTCTGGGCTTCCTCCCAGATCTAGGTCCCGATCCACCGTAAGACGCCATCCTTTGGCCTGTTATCTTTTTGATTTTACTGTCATCCTAATGTTTACATGAATTTACTTTCAGCACCTGCTAGGCAGGAGGTAGTTTGGTTCAGTGCACAGATGCTGACTTACAGGGCTGCTGTTAATGTGTTTTCCTGAATTTACTTCACATCTGTTTTAGTAAATTGTCCTTTTCCATCGCTACAATTAGATGTCCTGTAATTGATGTATAATGGAGGTAGATTGGCCCAGAGGGACCAGTGCTACAAGCATATCCAGAGATTCCCTGCCCACTTCTGGCCACGGTGTTGCCGGGCTTTCTCCTAGGGGATGGATAAAGGTACCACCTGCCACTCCCTGGCTCCCTTCCTTCTGGCTTGGATGCATGGTGATGTCTCTGAGCTGTCCAAGGGGAACAAGCTGGGGGAGGGGGGTTCCTTAATGAAAATCTGGGCGACCGTGTCCTGCCTGGCAAGGTGGGATGGGGCAGAACAGGGACGTTTTCACTAGCAAGGACTGAACATTCGGGTACAGAGTAAAAAGACAAAGTTAATCCAGAGGCTTTGTGAGTGACGGTTGCCTATAGCATCATTTTAATTATATGCCTAGTATTTTGTCTTTCTAGGCAGGATTCAGTGTCATTAATCTTTTTGCAGGTTTTAAGAGACTGGACATAGTTAGGAGTTGCTGCATTTCTGAATTTTTAGGAAAGATCTGAAATATTAAAAGGAAGATCTTCCCCCATTAATAGTAATAATAATTCTTATTACTATTTGAACTGAACCTATATGTTGGCAGGCACTTTTAGTAAGAAAATTCCCTTTTGTCAGTGCAGTCCAGACTTGTTCAGCAGTTTATATTCCATTACATTCATATACTATAAATATGAATACATATATTGTATTTGACATGTACTTTAACATGTTTAAGATGTATGAGACTGCCTGCCATCTGGGGGGGAGGGGAGGAAAGGGAAAAGTTGGAACAGAAGTGAATGCAAGGGTCAATGTTGAAAAATTACCTATGCATATGCTTTGTCAATAAAAAGCTATAATAATAAAAAAATATATGCTATAACTTATTCAGCCATTCCCCAACTGATGGGCATCCACTCAGTTTCCAGTTCCTTGCCACTACAAAAAGATCTGTTATGTTTTTGCATATGTGAGTCCTTTTCCCTCCTTTATTATTTCCTTGGATTACATACCCAATAATAACACTGTTGAATCATGCAGTTTTGTAACCCTTTGGGCACTGTTCCAGATTGTTTTCCAGAATGGTTGATCATTTTACAACTCCACCAACAATGCATCAGTGTCCCAGTTTTCCTATATTCCCTCAACATTAATCATTATCTTTTCCTGTCATCTTAGCCAATCTGAGAGGTATGAGGTGGTACCTCATTGTTGTTTTAATTTAATCTGATTTTCTAATTAATAATGATCCAGAGCATTTTTATATGACTATCATATGACAATTGATAAATGGTCACAGGATATGAACAGACAATTTTCAGATGATAAAATTAAAGCCTTCTCTAGATAAGTAGACCAACATTTAGCTCAGTCTCTAGAATGCTTTAGTTCTACTAAGTTCACATCCAAAGTCAGCATCATTGTGGGATGAATCCTTCTCCTGGTCTGGTCCCCAAAGTCATTATTCATTAATATTGTTCCTTTTTCTTTGCTCCTTGGGGACCTCTATGTTATGCTACCTGCATATGGCCGTAATTTCAGCTCCTAAATTTCTGTAGTTCACTGTCTTGGGGAGAGAGTCTCCCTTACCTAATCTTATGGATCTCCACTCCACAACATAGTATGTCCAGCCACCCTACATTCTACCCTCCTCCCACCAGTACTGTCTTATGTTCCACTATCTCAGACCAAAATTTCTTTTGCTGGTTCCTATTCCCCAAAATTTGTTGTATTTGCTTATGAGAATATAAACTCTACCAGCTAATATTATAAAATTAAAACGTTTTTTCATTTAAATGCCTAAACTTTTATTTGAATTGCATTTTGGTAGAACTATTTCTAAGTATTTTGTGCCCATTTTTGCATTCATAAATAGTACATGCTGAACACAATTTAGCATATTCTTCAAAACTGCCTCATCTTTATGAACATCAATTATTTTATTATGCCCATAATAAATTGATGCCCTCAGGGATTACTGAGCCCTGGAGGGCTGTTGGCTTCCAGGTGAAACAGTTCTAAATAGCAGTAACTACTTCACTTCCTCCAAATAGGTACTAAGGCTCCTTCCTAACTGCCTATTTTATTTAACTCAAAATTCTATTGCATTCAATAAACGCTGAGTAAAATCAAGTTCACTGGGTAAATTAAATTGTTGTTGCTGTTATGTGGTCAGTCGTATCTGCTTCTTTGTGACCCCATCTGGGGTTTTCTTTACAAATCCTGGAGTAGTTGGCCATTTCCTTCTCTATCTCATTTTACAGATGAGGAAACTGAGGCAAATAGAATTAAGTGGTTTGCCTAGGGTCACACTGCTCTTAAGTGTCTGAGGCTTGATTTGAATTCAGGAAGATGAATGTTTCTTACTTCAGGCCAAATAATCTACCCCTTGTGTCACCTAACTGCCCTAAATTAAATTAGTTTTCCTCAAATTGCTAAAAAGCCTTGGTTTTTTTTGCTATGTTGCTGATGACTGAAGTTCCTACAATTCTGTCCTCCCATGTTAGGTGTCATAATTTCATTCTTTACAAAGTAGATTACCCAAAATAACTACAAATCAATTTCTATTACACTTTTGGAAAAAGACTACCACAAAGCAATGCTCCATGAAGAATTTAAAGCAAGATATCATTCATTATAGAAATAGTTACCTTCAAAAGCTTAAAACCTTTTTTGGCTGCTTATTTTAAAAAGTAAGTTTTTAACCTCAAAACCTAAGGCCAATGAGCATTACTTATTGATATTGAAACTGATTAGCTGGAAAGTATAGTTTCTTATATGGACAAGTATAAGGCTACTTGACATAACCGAGGCA
The DNA here is from genome assembly GCF_016432865.1 of Antechinus flavipes. Classification (NCBI taxonomy): domain Eukaryota; kingdom Metazoa; phylum Chordata; class Mammalia; order Dasyuromorphia; family Dasyuridae; genus Antechinus; species Antechinus flavipes. The sequence goes on from NC_067402.1 coordinate 16,851,454, forward strand.
TCCCAAATTCCCCTGTCGATTTCTGAAAAGTACATCCTACATCTTCCCTGATTTTCATTATAAAAAATAATACAATGTTCCCAAATTCCCTCAAAATTTGTTGGCCAAGTTGGTCAATAGGAACACTGTTTTCTGTTGGTAGTTGAAGCTTGGACCCCTTCTTTTCGGCAGCATCCTAATCGTTGACAAGTCTCTCATCTCTTTCTGTTTTCTTTAGCCAAATAATAGGAATTAGTATTTCACTTCAATATCCTATCTCCATGTCCACAGCAATTTGTTACTTTCTTTCTCCCATGAATGATATTTGTAAATGTCTAATAGAACTGGGATATACGTTCCAATTCACCCACAGACATGAGGTAAGTGCTCTATATTTTAGAATAACAAACTGGTCTGTTGCCTCTATAAATCTTGCTAAGCAACCTAGAATCATGGAATTTGCCTAGTTAGCTTTGTAGAAGCAGTTTAATCCTTTTCTCAAATTTTATCCCACCAGAGAACTTAAGGGGAATGTATTTATTTTGGTAAGAGTAAGAAATCCCAAGCTTAAGGGTTAATTAAGAAAATTCCCATTAGTGAATTTTTCATTAATTATTTTGTCTCAATTTACTTTAAAAGGGTTACCAAGCTTTTAAACAACTTGTCAAAACATAATAACCAATGCTAAAGTTAAAAAATGACTTAATAATAAAGGTAAAAAGAAAATGTGAACAAGATTGTACAGAATGAAAAAGATATGGGGAGAATATTTACACTGATGACACCATAGATTGAACCATCAAAGTGGGCTTTACCAAAAAAAATAAAATAAAAATGTTGACATAAAAATTGTCCAAAGATTCACTGATAGGTACTATTGTCAATCATATTTATCAACATCTAAAGACAGTTTATTAAATCCTCAAAGTTTTGTATAAATGAAAATCAATGGACCCTGAGCAGCCTTTTCTGCCGTCTCATATGGGTTTTAGCTACAAGGCTGGACATATGGTGGAATTTTATAGAAATTAGATGTAGAAGGCAAAGATTCACACTTCAAAGAATAGAAAGCAGAAGGGGAAGATCTATATCAGGTCAAATAATGAAGTAGTCAGCGGATGCATACTAACCACTAACCTCTGAGCTATACTTGATTACTTGACTTAAGCAGAAATAACAAAACTGAATCAGAAATTCTCTTAATACTGATCAGTTAATTGTTGGACCTTAAGTTTAGTGTCTCAGCTAAATTCTATCAGGGGTCCTCAAACTATGGCCTGCAGGCCAGATGCGGCAGCTGAGGACGTTTATCCCCCTCACCCAGGGCTATGAAGTTTCTTTATTTAAAGGCCCACAAAACAAAGTTTTTGTTTTTACTATAGTCTGGCCCTCCAACAGTCTGAGGGACAGTGAACTGGCCCCCTATTTAAAAAGTTGGAGGACCCCTGTTCTACATCATCTAGACTTGCATTCTCAAGCAAATAGAAGCAATACAACTAAAGTAGAAAAATTTTCCTATGACAATATATACTTAATTTTTCATTTTAAATTCTAACCAGTTTTTATTGAAATTATTAATTTGTAGCATTCTTTATGTGGGACCTGTGAGTTCCACTTTAATCCTTTGACTTTTTCAGAGAAATGACTTTTTTTCAAAATAAAAAAAAATAGCTGCACCAAAAACAAGATTTTATTTGGATCTGTAAGATATTACTATTAGTATCTAATAATCAAATATTATGTTTATATATCACATATACCAACATATATAGTATTAACTGCTCTTCAGATATTATGATGGCACTAATAGCATCCGATTTGTGGCTGAGTTACAATTCCTACAGTGCCGATAGAGTTTAACCATTGGCCACATGTGTTTTCTATATACATATGATTCTCCACATCATTCCTCTTTCCTTGAACTCTATCTGTATTTCTTGAAGAGTGACCTCCAGACTTTGGGGAGGATATTTTATTCCAACTGTTCTTACTATTTTACAACAGTAAATATCCTTTTTCTAAAAGGTAATTGAAATCTGGCTGAAAAGTCTCAGTGGGGAAGTACACTGGTGGGAGCTTATGTCGCATTGCTAGAAACTCAACTTTTAGAACTCAAAGAATAGTAGTATCAATTGCTTTCTAAAGCTCTGGAATATTAATGCAAGTGAAAATTGAGAAAATAGCCTGGAGAGGGTACTACAGTCAGAGAAGTGGAAAAGGTCTTCTCATTTGAAAATTTCTAGAGTTCACCTCAGTAGTCATTCAAAATGCTACTTTGGGTAACTCTAATTCACTAGTGCCCTTCCTCCAGAAATTATTTTGTAACTTCTTTTCATATATTTTACATTTAATTTTCTGCATATGTTATTTTCCCCCAATAAAATGTATATTCCTTGAAGACAGTGACTTTTTTGCTTTGTTTCCCCAGCTTACCATAGTTCCTGGTTTACAACAGATATTTAACAAAGACTTGTGGTAAGAAACTATTTTTATATCATTAAAACTAAATATACAATTATCCGTACCAATGGAAGAGAAATCTTCATGATTTCAGCAGTCAGTTTCAACCTATCACCTATCAGAGGGAGTCATCCTCCAAGTTTATCAGACACCTCCTTTTCTTACTGAAGGGGTGTACCATTAATCATATGCAGTTTCCTGAGAATTATAAAATGGTTGGAACTAGTGGGAAAACAACCGGAAGAGGAGTCCCAGGGTTTGTTGGCCAAAAGGAGAGTCTCTTCTCAGTTTAGGCAAACCTAGAATCCGAAGGGAGGCTGGACTTCCAGCTGGGCAACAGCAAAGGGACACCCATATTCAGAGATGTGAAGGGGATCTGACCCAGGGGCTCAAAGCTGATTCCTATCTCCATTGGAAGTAAAGAGAGGAAGTAAATAAGGAAAAAGTCAGAAACTAGAGATTCACTAGAGCTTTTGTTGTTTTTTGTTTTTTGTTTGAAGTAGAGAACATTGAGAAGCAAAAGAAGAGAATAAGAACAAGAAAGAGGAAGGCCTTTGAGAATCAAAGCACTGATACCTGGAAAGGTGGCAAAGCCTGGGAGGGAAGCTAATTTGGAGGGAAGAGGGAAAATGTGAGAAAAGAGAAGCTCCTCCAGTTCTTGGGCAGAGGACAGAGAATCTGGTGCAGACAATTTGATCTGGAGAGGAAGGAAGTTGAAGGAGCTCGAATAAGAATTCCCGAATCTTTTTAGTTAAGTAAAGTCAGGGATGTAAGTATTTACACTTCAGGAAGCAACACTAGTAACTCAGGCTTGATTTATTGCTTTTTTGATTGTCTAGACTTAAGAAAGAGGTGAATAAAATGTTAATAACACAGATTTATCTTAGAACATGGATGAAGAGCAGTCTAGAAGTTCTTCTAAACAGGGATTCCCCAATCAGGACAGCAGGTAAGGCTGCTGGTGAGGAAGTGCAACAGTCTGGAGACTGGATTGAAGACTAGATTGAACTGAGAGAGAAATTGAGTTGGGATCTCATAGAAAATGGAAATAGCTATGTTTTGCATGACTTTACATGTATAATCGACATCATATTGCTTGACTTTTCAAGGGGTGGGAGGAAAAAATGTAGAATTCGGAATCTTAAAAAATACATGTTTTAAAAAATAGAGAGAGAGAGAATGAAAATGCTCTCAAATAATTATGAGGAATGCAATAGTATCTTGTTACCTCCAGAGTATTGCCAGGCAGTTGTGAATTTCCAGCTGGAATTATCATCAGTCCGTGGGCAGAGCCATATGACTTTCTCCCATAAAACTCAAAAAAAACTGAGATTGGGTTGGCCCAGTGTTGGCCATCGTCAAGGAAAGTCTAGTTAAACAGAATAGGATTAGGAACTGGAAGAGACTTTCAGGCTCATTTAACCCTCAGCAGAAAACTGAATGTCAATGAGGGCATTAGCCCAAGATTACATAACAAGATTTAACTTATTTTTAACATATTTAACATGTATTGGTCAACCTGCCATCTGGGGGAGGGGGTGGGAGGAAGGAGGAGAAAAATTGGAACAAAAGGTTTTGCAATTGTCAATGCTGAAAAATTACCCATGTATATATCTTGTAAATAAAAAGCTATATATTAAAAAAAAAAAGATTACATAACAAGTTGGAAGCAGAAATGGGATTCCAACCATGGTCAATATGATTCCAAATGGCCTTTCCACTGTGCCATGTTAACTCAGGGGGCAAGGGATACAGGGGCTCAACCAAAAGCATCTTTTAAATGGTATATCGGGGAGTCCAAGATGGAGGATGGAGGTATTTGGGACTGGGACTGGGAGAAGAAGAAAAAAGGAGTGAGGAAGTACAAGCTGGAGGGAAGAGAGCAGGTTTGGTGGAAATGAGTGAAGAGAAGAAATGGATATGAAGAGGCAGGGGAAGAAATGGGGAATTCACTGGGTCTGAGCCACTGGACATAGAGCAGTTCTGAATGGTGATGAGGTTCCAGGTTTTGCCCTACTTATGAGCAGATGGACTAGAGTAGTTGGAAAGGACATTTAATTTCTGATACAATGGAAAATTAATTGCTGACTTTGGCAGGACCTGTTTGACTGGTTGATTGACTGGCACTCAGCATTTCCTGAAACTCCATCACTTCCTCACAACCAAAACCTACCTGACCAGGCAGACATAGTTTGAATATTTTCTCTACAACTCTCCTTAGTTCAATCTTAATTCCCATTTGAAGAAAAACTGAGAGCAAAATCTTGCAAGAATGGGGTCTATCATAGCAGGGGTTTGCTGGTCAATGTTTAACAACCCAATATATGTGGGGATGTATGTTTGTGCACTTTTAAATTTCACCCATATTATTCATATTTTCTTAAATTTAGATAACCAACAAAAACTATGAATAAAGCTTTGATTTGCAGGGAAGGTGGATTTCTGGGGTATGAATGCTCACGCTGAAATTTTAATAACCTCCGGCTGGTTAAAGCTGAATCCAGCATATCCTTTCATAGCAGGGACCTAGGAAGTGGTAGAAGGGAACAGGAATGGAATAAGAGAGTAGGAGAGAGAGAAGAGCCTGGAGAAGTGAGATGTCAGGGTTTCTACTTCACAATTTTGGCACTGGCCAGCAGTTCAAATTCTACCTTCTGCAGGAGGTCTCTCCTGGTCCCTCCAGCTACTCGCTCCTCCCCTCTGAGATGACCTTTCTTCTAATCTGTTTATGGATTGTATGTATCTAGCTTTTTTTTTAATAGCTTTTTATTGACAGAACATATGCATGGGTAATTTTTACAACATTGTCCCTTGCATTCACTTCTGTTCCAACTTTTCCCTTTCCTTCCTCCACTCCCTCCCCTAGATGGCAGGCAGTCTCATACATGTTAAACATATTATAGTATATCCTAGATACGATATATGTGTGCAGTTCCATACAGTTCTCTTGTTGCACAGGGAGAATTGGATTCAGAAGGTAAAAATAACCCGGGAAGAAAAACAAAAATGCAAGCAGTTTATATTCATTTCCCACTTTCTTTGGGTGTAGCTGCTTCTGTCCATCCTTGATCAATTGAAACTGAGTTAGATCTTCTCTTTGTCGAAGAAATCCACGTCCATCAGAATACATCCTCATACAGTATCCTTTTTATTGACACTTTATTTTTATCTTTTGTTTTTGTATTATCTTCTTTTCCAAATATTCCCCTTCCTCTAATTCATCCCTTGTCAGTCAGTAAACATTTATTAAGCACCACTATGTGCCAGGCACTGAATTGGTACAGAATTATGCGTTGGAGAGTCCAAGAAAGGTGAAAAGCAAAAGACAATCTCTGTCCTGAAGGAATTTGCAGTCTAATGGGGGAAGATAATACACACCAAAAAAAAAAAAAAGTTGAAACAATTGGGGAGAAGAGTATCCTTTGAGGGGGCATCAAGAAAATCTGCAGTTGGAGAAAAAAAGAGGAGGTGGCTATACTGGGTCTCCCTTTTAAATGGAGATCTGAGAGGAGCTTTCTGATGTCTGCTCTCCCCACCAATCCCAGAGAAGAGGTGGGTCCCAGGACCAAGGTGGTACAGAGGACATGTGAGTTTCAGAGTTGATGCAATCTTGCAGGAGGATGAGTTTCTGGAGACAATGATGAAGTCCAGGAGATTAGCCAGATGGGAAATGATGAGGTAGCTACATTGGGCCCCTCCTTAAATGCCCATTAATTGGAGAATGGCTGGGTAAATTGTGGTATATGAATATTATGGAATATTATTGTTCTGTAAGAAATGACCAGCAGGATTATTTCAAAGAGGCCTGGAATGACTTACAGGAACTGATGCTGAGGGAAATGAGCAGGACCAGGAGATCATTATACACGGCAACAACAATTAAAAGGATCCTAAAGAAAGAAAGAAGCTTTTCAGCAAAACTAGCCCGTAAACTAAATCTGACACAGAGGAGACATTTTGCAGCCAGAGTTTCCCCACCTACACGGAAGGGAAGGAGATGCACTATTTATTTTTTCCTGGGGGATAAGTTTAGTCATTCTAATTAAACAGCATTCAGAATTTGGTTTTTTGCTGTTCTTTTCTTCGCTGAAGACTTTAAGTTTCTTGTTTTCCTAGTTTTGCTTAATTTGTTTTGTAGCACTTGATATAAGTCTATTAATGCTTCTCTGTCATCATGTTCACAACACAGTAGCATTCCATCAGAAAACACTATTTCTTGTTCCACATTTGGTGTTTATGAATTTGCAGCTGAATGGGATCTTAGAGAGCTTGTATTCATCTCCTATTTTACAGGCTGCTAGTGATGCAGTGCATGAGTCTGAGCCTGGGGTCAGAAAGCCTGTGTTCAAATCCAGCCTCAGACACTTTTTAGCTCTGTGACCCTGGGAAAATCATTTAATCTCTATCTGCCTCAGTTTTCTCATTTATAAAATATTATATCATATAATATAATATCATCTACCTCTTGTTGTGAAGATAAGATAATATTTGCAGTGTTTTGCAAACTTGTAAGTACTATAAGTGTTAGCTCTTATTATTAATAACAATTTGGATTCAGACTCAAGACCCCGACTCCATATATAAGGCTCTTTCCATGGCATGATGCTGTCCAAGGTATTTAATGTTTCTTTTGCTTCTCCAAATTAATGTTTAATTTCTTGATTCCTATGCTACTGTTTCAAAAGTAACAAAAGGAAATATTTTTGTGCAATATATTTTTAAAATGTTTCAATAATATTTTTTCACTTTATAAATATTACAGGTGATTGGACCCTACCATTGGCATGGGTTCAGGGGATACATTTATCTTTTCCCAGTCCTAAACAATCCTTCTCTCACCACTTCTGGTCGTCCAACTACCCCTCATTTCTCTTTTTCCTTTCACTAAGCATCCTGAAAGAGTTGTCTATACTTACTGTCTTTCCTTTTAGACGAACCACTGTCACCCCATGTCCCTCTGTGCTCTCTCAGTTTAGAATCACATTTATTCCCACACCTCTCTGCAAATGATTCCCATATCAGTTTCTCCAGCTCTGGCATCTCTCCCGATCTTGAGACCTTAACATCCATTTTCCAGAGAACATCTTCTCTCCTGATAAATTAACCTCAAACTCCACATTTTCCAAAATGAGTAGATAATTGTTTCCCAAACTTGCTTTTTTTTTAAACTGTACTATTTCTGTTTGTCACGCCATCATTTTTCTATCTCCTCTTCTCCCATGTTTATAACTAAAGGGTCTTTGACTTTCCTTTCCCTTCAACTCTTCTCTTTAATCAGTTAGGAAATCCTCTTGATTTCATCTCTGCTACATCTTTCATATCCATTCCCTCTTCTCTTTTCCCACGGCCATTTCCCTGGTGCGTTCTCCTATAGTTTTCCAGGAGCTACTTGAGCAATTTTCCCATCTTTATTTTTTTTTCATTTAACCCTGATGAAATACCGCTTCCAGAAAAATTTCTGATCATATCATCTGTCTGCCCAAAAGTCTTCAGTGATTTTTCCTGAGCAAAGTTCAGATCTTTTGCTTGGCATTCAGGGCACTATTTGATGCCATCCTATTACATTTTCAGCACCATGCACTTGATGCACAGGTAATACTCGTCTGCTCTTTATTCAACAAGGATCCCATGTAATTTCCTTCTTCCTTGACTTTTTTTATGCCATTCACTGTGCCTGAACTGCCTTCCCTTTCTTTCTTCATTTGATGAATTTCTGCCCATCCTTTAAAGTTGAATTCAAATGAGCTTTCTTCTATAATGTCTCCCTCCCTGGAACTTCAGAACTTAAGGTTGTATATTGTGGTTATCTCTCAGTTTTGCCTCAGACTCCACCGTAAGCTACGTTGCATTTAAACTTTCTACGCCCCCAGAATTTGGCACAATGCTTTGAGCAAATAGACATTTAATAAAGTTTTATTGTTATTGAATGAACAAATAGGTGGAAGCCCTGGTTTTCTTGGTACATAGAACGGCTTACACATCACAGAATGACAAAATAAGAAAATTGTACTGGGATTCCGACTGGGAATATCTTCTTTATGTCTTAATTTCTTGGCTTCAGTTTGTAGATCACAGAATTCTAGATATTGGTCTGAAATCAAATACCATTTAGTTTAACTCTGTGATGGCTTCTGTAATTGTTTTTATTTTTTAATATTTTTAATATTCTGCAGTCCATGAGTAAATTGTCACATATGTTTCCCACTGTGTAGTAAAGAAAGGTGTCCTGGGAAATGAGTGGTGAAAGTGTTTACTGCTTGTCATAATTTTCTTCTTATTTCTTTTGCTTTTCAGTTTCAAGCATGTAAATTTTACATTACTTCTGTTCAAGATTTAGAAGGGAAATAGTACATGAAAAAAATGGGGAAAAGGAAATGAAAGCTCATAAGAAATAGAATATGATTCAAACAAATGCAAGTCAACATCAGGTAATGGAGAGAAAATGTGTCACACATGTTTTCCCAATAACAGTTTTTCCATTTCCTTATCCTGATTGCAAAATCGGATGCAACACCTAAATAGCTATGATTCTCTGCAAAAAGAAAATGAAGACATTTAATTAATTTCAACTGATATCTGTTATATGCAAGACAAAGCATCATTCTAGGTCTGGTGGATACAAGGAAAGATATAACAGTCCTTTATTTCGAAGGACTTTCACTTTATTAGGGAGACATGTATACAGAGAAGCAAATCAAAGTAATTTTATGAGGGAGAAAGCACTAACAACTGGGAGGATCAAGAAAGACTTTGTATAGTTTTGGCACCTGGGCTGAATCTTACAGAAACCAAGAATTCGAATTCTGTGATCCAATCGGAAATAAAATCGCAAAAGAAGCATCCCCTTGTAGAGTAATTCTATGAGTCTATTTATCTATCTAAACATCTATTTAAATATAAGAAAGCAAGGCAAAACTTGCCACCCCTTCCCTGCTCTCTATATTACTATTAAATCAAACTTCAGAGTAATTTGCATGACCCTACTACTAACTGCCAAAGACATCATGAGAGTCTAAAGAAATTTATTCACCATAAAGCCAAAGGAAAAAAAAATGACCCAAGAGACTCTTGGTATGCTGGCAGAATGTAACTGTGGGTCTGCCTCATAAAAGAGCTATAAAATCTTGAGACTGCAAAAAGATTGGTTATGACTCCTTTGAGCTCCCATGGCAGCTACAATTTAGGGGTGGACCAATAGATGGTAATAGGTGATGATATCAGCAATGCTGGGAAGAAGCAGCCAGGAACAGCTTTGAAGGCAGAGAGATATTCCAACTGGTCCTAGAAATGTAAGTTCCATATTCTACTTATGTTCCCTCTCCTGTCATTAGGATGAGAATCTGTGACAGAGAATTTGTCAGATTAGTTACTTTGCCATTTCGACTTAAATGACATTGCTTTGAGATAATGTGCCTTATGGATTAAGTTGGTAAAATTATGAAGGAGGAGGAGGAGGAAAAGGAGAAGAAGTAGAAGTAGAAGAAGAAGAAGAAGAAGAAGAAGAAAAGAAGAAGAAGAAGAAGAAAAGAAGAAGAAGAAGAAGAAGAAGAAGAAGAAGAAGAAGAAGAAGAAGAAGAAGAATCAGGTGGGAGCTTAGGAGATATGGTTAAACATACTTTGAACCTAATTATTGCCATCAGGAAAATGGTTCCAATTCAGTGCAGATTGTAACTATTGTTGATTACGTATTATGAGATTCTGAAAAATCCCCAAAGTATAAACAGCATCAGAAGAGGGTCAGATCTCAAATAGAGAGCCTGGGAGGGAATTAGTATAAGCAGGACTTGGCATTCAGAAGCCCTAAGGATCTGGGAGTAAGAAATGCATGTAAAAGCAATAGTGTGAGCAATGGTCTGTCTCCTTTTGATATGAGCATTTATTTTTATGTTTATGTCACTACATCAAGGTCACCCAAAATGCTTTGAAATATGTTACAATAGAGAAAAATCCTGATAGTTGATTCTCTAATAATTAATATCAATGATATCAAGTATCTCTAATAATTAATATCAAGCATAAGCCAGGTAGGCTCATGGTAATCAAAGATATTCACCACTGGGATGGAGGGGATACATCCAACAGTGCTATTCAAAAATTTCTTGCACTTGCTAAAGTCCTCCAAATGTCACTATTTATGGATGACATTGTGCTGAAGAGATCTATAATTACTCGAAGGAGTCTGGCCTATATACCCCTAAAAGGAAAATTAAATGGATGAAGAACATCTCTTAGCCAGATTTCAATATGTGTTCAATAGACACCTTATACAATTTGTCCAACAGTATGTGTCTGGTCAGGTAGGTGGGAAAGGGGATAGATCACTTATAGTCAGGAAGACTCAGAATCCAGCCTCAGACACTCAATAGCTGTGCGATTCTGGACAAGTCACTTAACCCTAAGGCTTCTAGTGTCTTTACCAAGAAAACGCTGAATGGGATCACGAAGAATCGGACCTGACCCAAAGAGAACAACAATATGTATACCTGGGACAGGCAGTAAATTTGGAAAATAAACTGATCTCAGAGATGAAAAGGAGAAGGAAAGTGAATTGGACTTAGGCAATTAGGGGGATGATGGATGCACTTGAATTCAGTAAGACCCAACTGTGAATCCTGTCTTAGATTTTTACTGGCTGTTTCATTCTGGGAAAATCATTTAATTTCTCTTGGCTTGAGGAGGAGGAGGAGGAGGAGGAGAACCCTCCATCTGTAAGATAGAGCTGATAGTACGTTTTTCATGGGGCTGTTGTGAAGACAGGGTAGGATAATGCTCTTCTAGACCTGCTAAGTCACCAACTAGTCAGAACTAGAAGGGACTTTGGGGATCAGATCCAGCCCATCAGTTTACTGGGTCTGAAGGAAGTTAAAGCATCTTTCTCACCCTCACCCAGCTCGTGATTGTCCAAGGCAGGATTTGAACTGCTGGCTTCCTGCCTTCCTCCAAGTCCCCTGGACTAACCACTGAACCATGCTACCTCTTCACTGCCCTTCTCTTAAAGGGCCACATGTTAGTTATTATGAATTATAATAATTGTTATATTATTTATATTATTATGGGTGTGAGCAGACCCTGACACACAGATCTGAAGCATCTAGGAATCCTATGACAAGATTTGGGGTTGTACCCCAAGAATGGAAGATGTTGAGTGGGATGCTCGGGGTCCAGAAACTTGAGGAAAAGCCCTGACACGTTGGGTGGACTCTCTACGGTGAACACGAGGGAGAACCCAGACAAGAGAGTCCAGGATGCAGAGCCCACACGAAAGGGGAATTCCCAGAGATCACACACAGATGCATCCAAGCGTCAACTTTCACACGGATATTCTCTGCTGAGGAAGGAAGGTCTTGGTCCCTGTCCCACTGGACGAGCTCGAGCGTTTCTGATCCGTGCTTTGGCTAAAATAAGAACGTGCTGGACTTCTAAGTGGGGCACATTCTGTTCCGAGGAAGGGATCAGATTCTTTGTGTCTAGGGCTGCTCCATACTTGGAATCTCAGTCTCTCTGACTGACCGGAGGGAAGGACAAGGCAACAAGACTACCCATAAGAAGAAAGATCCCAGGCCAGTCTTCAGAGGGCCACAGAAAAGGAAGCAAAATACCAAGAATTCCCCTCTGACCCGAGGCAAAAATGGGAATTTTTTTTTTCTGTTAAAAAGGCAAATCTCTGATCGCTATGCTTAAATGGTGCCAAATATGTTATGCTGACCCTAAGTTCTGGCTTCCCTAGCAAACTTTTTCTTTTAAAGAGTATCTGGCTTAAAGTTCATTCTAGCACTGCCAATTCCTAAAAAGGACATGTTGGAAATTCCCATTGACAGAGAACATCGCGCTTGGGAGCAAGGATTCCATTTGGTAGATTTCTTTGGGAAACTTGGCTCATTTATTCAAGCTAATAAAGAAATTTAATGTAATAATAATAATAGCTAACATTTATGGAGCTTTTACTATGTGTCAGGCACTGGGCTAAGTACTTTACAATGATCTCATTTGAGCATCATAACTCTGGGAGGTAGTTGATATTATTATCTCTAATTTACAGATCAGTAAATTGAAGAAAACAAAGACTAAAGGACTTGCCTAGAGTCATGTAAGTAAGTGTCTGAGATGGAATTTGATTTCAGGTCTTCCACATCCAGCATCCTATCCACTGTGCTATTCATCTATCTATATAATATCTATGTAATCTATATCTAAATATATAATAATAATATTTATGTATATAATATTTTTTTTGGTTTTGTTTTCTGGGGTTTGTTGTTGTTATTGCTTTGGAGAGGCAATTGAGAGTCACACAGCTAGGAAGTGTTAAGTATCTGAGGCTAGAATTGAATTCAGGTCCTCCTGACTCCAGGGCCAGTGTTCTATCCACTGCCCCATCTAGCTGCCCCATATAATAACATCAATTTAATCACTTAATTAAGTAAACTTGTGATAATTACAACAGGTTTGGAAATTTAGGCAAATGGCAAGTGCCGTTGTAGGAGAGTAGATTGAAACACTTTATCCAAAAGCACTAACAGTTTTGATTATGGTTCAAGAACCGTAAGATATTTTCTTTTTTTAACATATGAATAGATGAGATCAGTGGAAAGCAAGACCGGTGTTTCCCAAATCCTGACAATTTGTGAGAAAACTCAAATCATCATGTTGCTATAAAAAAAAATTGTTGCTGCTCTCTCCATGTATTGTGCCTTCCTAAAGATTCTGGCTAATCAAGAACTCAACTATTGAGCTCCAGAGCCTGGATCCATTTATTACAAAGCTCTCCTTTTGTTGTAGAAACTCAGTCTTGTTTAGAGGACTCAGGGTTCAGCTGAAAATAAATTGAGCTTTCTTACTTGATTTCATTTTTATACTTTCCATTTCTTTGCCAAGTTAATCAAATTATTTCCATATGAAAAAATTTTGTAAAAACTCAAGCTTTATTGGCCTTCAAAATGCCTTTGTTTGAAGTAAATAACTATGAAAGAATTCACTTCTCTTGAAACCATTTGCAATTTATTAAACAGAGTAGCAATATCTGCATATTCAAATTCCAGCATTGACTTTTCTGAATGGATTTGTGTATGATTAGTTTCCCCAAACCAAGCTATTAAAATGTGCATATTATATGTGAAATGTTTATTATTTGTAGAGTCTAGTTTTACATACTGTGACACTCTGTATTCTACATATAAATATCTGCGTACATGAACCATTTGGGTGTATAAAATGAAACTACCTGAACGCTTAAAAAAAAAATTAGAGTGAAACCTAAAAGTGTCTATAAAAAGAAATTCATTAGAGATTTCAAAATATCCGTAAGTGCTAAATAAGCTTTCCAGAAATCAGTGATTATACTGCAAACGTGTCACAAGGGGAACTGTTAACAAGTGTGACTTTGCCAGCGGTCGGAAGGCTGCCAACACTTAATTGGCTTTAAAGTTGGTGTGCTATCAATGGTTCATTGTATCTCGATGGCAATAATGCCAACGTTTAGGATTCGGGCCTTAAATGGGGGCTAAGATATGGCTAACTGAGGCACAGAATGTCCCCTGCCTGGTGGTACAATTTGGCTTTGGATGGACTTATTGGCAAGGAGCGTCCTTCAAGTGACGTGGAGCACAGCCATCGGTGAGTGGACATCTTGGCAACTCTGCTTCCGGGGAGTCCCAGGATTTCAGAGAGGGAAGGGGGCGAGCGTTGGAGATCTTCAAGCAGACCTGGACGACGACTAAATGGGAAAGTTTATTTGGTGTAGATGGGGACCAGGTGGTCACAGAGGGCGTTTCTAAAGGTCATAGTCTGTGATCCCGCAGGAGTTCAGGGGTTATTGAATCCAACCCATTTCTTTCTTTCTTTTTTATTATTATTATTTTTAATCCAACCCATTTCTAAAAAAGAGTCCCTACTACAACATACCAGACAATATAAACTCCTTGAGGACAAAGAAGGCTTCGTTTCTGGTTTTATATTTATTAAGAGCCTCCTATGCTCTACCTGGCACACAGTAGGCACTTAATCAATGTTTATTGAATTTAATTAAAATTGACAAGTGATCATTCAACTTTTGATTGAAGACATCAGATGAGGCAGGAATCACGACCCCATTTTGGACCTCTCTGTGAGGAAGTTTTTCTTGACAAGCCTCAATTTGACTATTGCTAACTTTCACCCATTCTTCCTAGATCACATATAATCCCTCTTCGATATCACAGCTATGAGGGTCCCTCCCCACCTCAAAGTTTTCTCTTCTTCAGGCTCAACAACCCCATTTCCTTGAACAAATCTCTGGAACTGAGGTCAATCTGATTGTCTTACTGTACATCTTTCCCAGGAGTCCACTCCAAGCTAGGGGAGTGGGAGGGAGGAGGCTTCCTCCTCCGCTTCTCTGGATGTTGTACAGCTTTCAACAGACTTGTATGTGACTATCAGCCCAATCTTTTTATTATTTTTTTTAGCAAGACAATTGGGGTTAAGTGACTAGCACATAGCTCTAATTAAGTGTAAGATGAGCAATTTTCAGCAGAGTAAACTGGCTGCCCACTCCTAACATGATCATGATGAGACCATTTTTTATTCTCTCTCTTATATAATTCTTAGTTGGTAACTTGCTGTGTCCTCTACATACCCCCATTGCCCCTTCCCACTGCTCTCTGAGCTATTAAACACTGGGATATCCCAACACAGCCATATAATATCCCCAGAAAATTATTCTTGTTAGAATCACCTTTGTTTCAAGAAGCAGCTTGGGGCCCTAAAAAGATGGCACAATCTCCCTAAGGCAGACTTCTCTCCTCCTCCTGTTCTAGTCTTGGTGACCCCACTTGGTATTTTCTTAGCTGCAGGGGTTGGCCATTTCCTTCTCCAGCTCATTTTACAGAGGGGGAAACTGAGGCAAGCAGGGCTAAGTGGGGTGTTCAGGGTCACACGGCTAGTAGATTTCTGGGCCTCAATTGGTACTCGGGGCTTCCTGCTTCCAGGTCCGGCTCTCTATCCAGCTGGCACAGAGTGGGTGCCTAAAAATGCTTTTTGGTTTGTTGCTGACCTGACGTTTACTAAACACTCTCCAGGTGTCAAGAGCTGCCTTAGTCAAAGGAAAAGAGATTTTTAAAAAATCAGTCCCTTCCCTTGTGGAGGGGGCTCGTTCGCCGAGGGATGCCTCAAGTACATAGGTCTGTAAGTTTAAGGAGAGGGACCGTTGATCGCCGTGGGAATCAGGGTGGCTTCAGGGAGGTGGAGAAATGAGCCTGGGAAGGCTGACCAAAGCCAGAGGGAGTGCCATGATGGGGAGCCTGTCCAGGAGGCAATCTGGAACCACAGGAAGCTTTTGAGACCCAGAGCGACACAGCAGACCTGGGTTTGATCCTAACTCTGTGAGAATTTAGGCAAGACTTCATTTCCTCACCTGTAAAATGACAGGCTTGACTTGCTGATCTATAAGCCCTCCTACAGACACACACACACTCTGCCTCTCCATCCACCCCCTCAACCCCCAACAGAACCCCAACCCAAGAGGGAGGAGCACTTGCCAAAGGTGACTTTTGGGAAATCAATATGTCAGGATCAGCACCTGGGGCTTCTGCTTCCCAAGCTAATCGCCTTCCTATCGGGACACACTGCCTCTTGTTCCTTGTCTCTAAATCCCATAATCATCCTAAGAAAGAAGAAAGAATAAATGAGGGGGGAGAATTTCTTATTATATTGGGTGAGAGGTCCCTATCCCTATGTGATCTGGACTATCCTTAGTCCATTATTTAACATTTAATCCCCAATTCAAGATCTTAAACGTGTTCTTCTCTTTGGAGCCTCCACTTCCATCTATTCTCAGGTCTTCCTAACTCCAGGATGTTCTATCCACTGTACCACCCAGCAGTCCCTCTTCTTCTCTTTTTAAAGGAAGTTCTGCTGGAAATGATCTTCCATCGAATGAATGCTCTACTGTTAGGGCACAAGTGAACAAAATATCTGCCTTTCGGGGTGGAGATTAAAAGTAGTAGGCCGGCAGCCCACCTCTTTGGCTCACTGAGACCATCGGGGTCCGCCACCAGCAGCAGCAGACGGGATGGGGGGGATGTACGGACCTTATCCTGCTCCTACAATCTTTTGATTTCTTCTGCTAGCTCTCTACAGGTTGAAAACTTTGTATTCCATGCATGCAGAGACTGTGAATATTTGTCACGGTGACATTTATTTAAAATATACATTTTATATCCCATCTTCTAGAGCAAGCATTCATAACTTCCCTTCATTCCAGTGCTTTGACTCTTTTGTTTCCTGTTTTTCCTGTCTGTAGCTTGATTTCTATATATTTGTTTGTCTCACCATCAGATTAAAAGTTCCTTGAGGAGAGAAAAAAATAAAGTAAAATCTAAATTTTATGAATCAATGTTATCACTGAGTAATTGTGGGCACCAGTTCAGGCAGTGATAATGATGGTCCACCTTCAGAACTGATGGAGTCCTCAAAGATATTTTTTTTAATTTTTATTTAATAATTACTTTATATTGACACTCGTTTCTGTTCCGATTTTTTTTCCCTCCCTCCCTCCACCCCCTCCCCTAGATGGCAAGCAGTCCTTTATATGTTGAATATGTTGCAGTATATCCTAGATACAATATATGTTTGCAGAACCGAACAGTTCTCTTGTTGCACAGGGAGAATTGGATTCAGAAGGTAGAAATAACCCGGGAAGAAAAACAAAAATGTAGATAGTTCACATTCGTTTCCCAGTGTTCTTTCTTTGGGTGTAGCTGCTTCTGTCCGTCATTTATCAATTGAAACTCAGGTCTCTTTGTCAAAGAAATCCACTTCCATCAAAATATGTCCTCATACAATATCGTTGTCGAAGTGTATAATGATCTCCTGGTTCTGCTCATTTCACTCAGCATCAGTTCCTGTCAGTCTCGCCAGTCCTCTCTGTATTCATCCTGCTGGTCATTTCTTACAGAACAATAATATTCCATAACATTCATATACCACAATTTACCCAACCATTCTCCAATTGATGGGCATCCATTCATTTTCCAGTTTCTAGCCACTACAAACAGGGCTGCCACAAACATTTTGGCACATACAGGTCCCTTTCCCTTCTTTAATATCTCTTTGGGATATAAGCCCAGTAGAAATACTGCTGGATCCAAGGGGATGCACAGTTTGATAATTTTTTGGGCATAATTCCAGATTGCTCTCCAGAATGGTTGGATTCGTTCACAACTCCACCAACAATGCATCAGTGTCCCAGTTTTCCCGCATCCCCTCCAACATTCATCATTATTTTTTCCTGTCATCTTAGCCAATCTGACAGGTGTGTAGTGGTATCTCAGAGTTGTCTTAATTTGCATTTCTCTGATCAATAATGATTTGGAACACTCTTTCATACCTCAAAGATATTTTGAGGTCAGCATTTGTAGCGAGAGGATTGGTCATCTCTCAGTCCGTGAAAGACACGTTATAATAGTTATCATCCCTAATTGTATTAGAGACATTTGTCTCCCTTTCAAGCTAGAAGACCCTCCGGGGGCTATGTATTCTCCTACGCAGGCAGTCAGAAAAGAAGTCTGGGATGACCAGCTAGGACAGACTAGGGACCAGACAGAAGCTGGCCGGCTGCCCTTGGCGGGCAGCCTGATGAGATCATTTCAGATCAAATACATTAAAGGATGAATTACATGTGACCAGAGCTCAAGGGCAGCAGAGGGAAATGCGAGATCCTTGAGCCTGAATGGGGGAGAGCTGGGGTCTACCTTGGAGTCTGATCCGTGCCCCTGAAATGGAAGGTTTGGGCTGAAGTTGGGTTTTAAAGCTGCTTCCGGCATTCTGTTAATCGGTTACTGGATGGAACAAGGACAGAAGGGGTTCTCTCTGAAGGAGGCCATGGTGAGCAGGTGCGGTGGCTCTCGGGGATTCTCCTGGGCTGGGGGCTGCCGAAGGCCTTTCTGGCTCTCCCGGGTACCGTGTTGTCACGAGGACTGCATTCCCCTCAGGGGCACAGCCTGGTGCTACCGTCTCTGGCAGATCCCGCAGACTCCTTGGCAGTGCCCTCCAAACCAGCAAAAGGAAAAAAAGCATCCTCCCACACGTGTCACTTAATCACTTACTGTGCAGGAGCTGCTACTGACTGGGCAACTGCCACGTCTCTCTCACCTCTCGGGGGATGTCATAGGGACTGTGTCCTGGGATTAGCAGCCAATTGGCTGCCAGGGCCCTGTACAGATGCTGCAGGGATCACAGGGGATCTCTGCTTAAGTAGGACGAATGCCTTCTCTTTGCCTAAATGGGTACACGTTGCCCGTCTACTCAATCTCCCTCATCTCCCCCCAGCCCCCAAAAAATGAGAGTTTCATATTTGTAAATATTTTAAAAGAGAAACTTAAGTAAAAGATCTCACATGGCTACAATTTAATGTTTTAGTTTCTTTTTTAATATTTAAAAAATAATTATCCTCCCAAAGTATCTTCTTCCCATCCCTACCTAGAGAGTCATGGCTTTTGACAAAGAATAAAAGCAGGAAAAATACAATTCAGTTAATTTATCCTGTCAACCAAACTAGACATTGTATTCATGTACCCATAATCCCAAGCTTCCTCAGAAAAGGGAGGGAGGTGCAATGTCTTCCTTAAGACTCGGTTATTAGCTATTATCTTATATGATTATTGTGGTCCTTAGTTATTGTCATTTCATAGCATTTCATTTTTATTCTTTAATTGTTTTTTTCTGTCCACATTGTGCTGATTGCATTTCACACATATTTGCTGGTGTTTCTTGGTGTAATGAGGATACTCTGCTCTGCTCTCCGAGAACCAGACATACTTCAAGTTTCCAGGATACCCTGAGAAGTGGGAGTGTTCCTCCCTTCTCTGCCATTAACTCCCATGTTCTGCCCCCTGTTTATTGTTAGGGGATTGTGACTAGCCCCCCTTTCAATCTCTTACGATTGAGTCAATTGGACCAATTACATAAAGTTTATCTATGCTCCAGTCCTTCCAAAGTACTCTCTTTATGAGTCATCATGATGTTCCCAGAAGCCATCTCCTCAGAGTCCTCCACTTGGAAAGGATGTATCAGTCAAGTCAGCTGATGGGGTTTCCCTTGTAAGTCATCATAATGCTCCCAGAAGCCATATTCCAAGAGTCCTCCAAATGCAAAGGATGTATCAGTTAAGCCAGCTGATGGGGTTTCTACATGTCTCCTATACCCATTACACCTATATCCTTTATAGTCTCTTTTACACTCATGTATGTCAACTTGCTTAGCTACTATTCCTCAATCAATGGACTTCTATTTTGCTATCAAGCCAGTCAACAAACATGTATTAAATACTTAATATGTGCTTCTGGGGGGCAGCTGGAGCGTATCCTGGAGTGGTTGGCCCTTTCCTTCTCCAACTCATTTCATAGATGAGGAACTGAGGCAAACAGGATTACTTAATTCTTGGCTAGTCTAACTAGTGTCTCAGGCCAAATTTGAACTCAGATAGATGAGTCTTTGTGGTTCCAAGCCTCGGACACTAGCTCCAATACATTTGCCAAGAAAATCCCAAATGGGGTCATGAAGACTAGGATACAAACAAACCATAACAAAAATATTCCTTCACAGAAAATAAGGCCATAATTGTTTTGTACATATGGAACTTTTCTTTTTGCCATTGACCTCTTTGGGGTATCACTGGTTAGCAGTGAAATCCTTGGGTAAAGAGTATGACATTTTAATCACTTTCTCAGCCCAATTCCAAGTTGCTTTCCAAAGCTGGTTGGAGCAATTCTTAGCTCTACCAAAATCGTACGAGTGTTCAGTCTCCTCCAGTATTGATGCTGTCTTATACCACTTTTGCCAATTTGCTCAGAGTTTTTCTTACATAATTAGTGATTTGGAACAGTTTTCCACATGCGTATTGATATTTAGCATTTCTTCTTTTCAAAACTCAGTGTTCGTATACTTTGAGCACTTCTCTGTGAGGAAAGACACTCATCATTATTCAGATCTGAGCCATAGATTTCCTTAGACTATCTGTACATATTAATGGCATTTCTGTAAAGAATATGGAAGTCTCCCCAACCAGCTAAATGAAGGATCCCCAAGGAAGCTGAAAGCCTTTGCGTCGCCCCGTCGGAACAAGATTGCCGTCTCCTCAAGCCGTCCACCATTTTCTTAGCATCACGCATAGGAAAATATATTCTACAAACAGAGGCCATTATTTACTAGTTTCCAAGCTAACTGTAAAAGCATCAATTCATCATTGCTTGGTATTTTTTCATCACACATTCAAAAAACACGTTCCTATGTTATAGCTGGAAAAAGTCTGAGGTTCACATTAAAAATAAATTATTAAGTGTGTCAATTATGATTTCCAGTTGTAAAAT